>NC_137828.1:19651706-20009206 GCF_963921795.1 Nannobrachium achirus | reverse complement strand
ACAAAGGTATCCAACATCATTGAGTTTCCTGCATGTTTACCACTTTCCCGGGTGTTTCCCCAAGCCCAGGTGTTTGGCCCTATACGTACTCTGACCTTGGCTAAAAATAGCGACAAAGTTAATGTGCTAAAAATAGATGAAGATTAGCTTACCAAAGGGGAGGAGCTGTGCTACAGGTGTTGCACGTGTGGAATGTTTATCTGAGCTCTTCCTCCTTGTCACGACACAGGTTGATGCGGCTATCATTTCCTTGATGATGCAAGAAAGTGGAGGAAGAACTTGTAGGCTTTACTTAATGGAGTAGCCTAATTCACACTTCTATCAATTACACCAGTGGTTCTCAACCTTTTCAGGCTGCGACCCCCAAAATAATCATATTTTAACTGGGGACCCCCCCACCCTGACGAGCACTTGGAGTTGAGTCATTACATTTTGTATAACACGGTTCTATTGTGAAAATAGCAGATCTACATGCTCACAACGCCTCGCTGTGAGCGATTACACCCCGCCACTCCGACATGTCTCCTTTCCGACATGTCTCCATTCCGACACTAACCCTATCTCTAACCCTAACCCTAAACTTGACCTCTATGGGAGTGTCGCCACTCCGACAATAAGAAGTCAATTTCGGAGTGGCGACATGTTGGAATGGAGAGCGACACCCGTTGTGAGAATGTAGATCGGCTATTTTCACAATTTCTGCCTAATATTTGACAATTTGGCCAACGTTTAATTTGTCATTTTAGAGGTATTAAAACAATCTTAAATTGTCACTTTAGAAATGTGCAGATACTCTCTATACACTTAAACTTTATTTTGGTTGGTCCCCAAAATAATTTGGGGACCCCTCTGGCGGTCCCGACCCACAGGTTGAGATCCACTGAATTACACAACCCATGAAGCCTTCTTGGATTCATGGAGATGTTGCATAGTGTCGTCACACAAAAGCAGTACAATAGGAGCACAATAGCAGATCTATAAGCTTAAAACATTACACAAAGCGACATATTTTCATTTTTTTCCCCCCAGGACTGAAATTTGAATCCTGAAAAGTAGGTTTCCATCCGGCAGAGCTGGTACAAGTCAACAGGTTGAGGCATGCACTGGAGAGAAGAGGAAACTTAAGAGGGCATTCAAAAGGACCCCGATTGAAACAAGCCAACAAGCTTTCTTGTGGTGTTAATCCTTTTAGTCAGTGGTGGGAAAAGTACTCACATGTTTTACTCAAGTAAAAGTATCAATACTGCTGTAGGCCTATAGCAATATTGCTTATACCTTTACAAAATAGCCTACCTATGAGAGTGGAATCCGTATTCCGCCAATGCATTTCAATGAGAATTTAGCGTTTTTTGTTGAAATCCTCTACTGGCATGAAACCGCCAGTCCGGAATTCAAAATATACTTGAGTAAAAGTATGAAAGTGTTGAAATGAAAATGTACTTTAAGTACCAAAAGTAAAAGTATAACATGTTTGAAAATAGCAGATCTACAATCTCTGTGAGCTTGGGGATCGGCTATTTTCAAATAGACTAGGTATACATTCTAAAGTGGATTAATGTATATTTTATAATATAATCATTTATATCTGCAAAGTAACTATTAACTAAAGTTTTCAAATAATTGTAGTGGAGTAATAGTACAATAATATGATCCGAGATGTAGTGGAGTAAAGTAAAATAATCACTGGAAATACTCAGGTAAAGTACAAATACCTCAAAATTGTACTTAAGTACAGTACTTAAAAGGATCCCTGACTAGTAAGCCATGTAGGCCTTAATATGTTATAATAACTAGGGATGTTCCTAGCGACTAATTTCACTGACGTGTACACAACAATTTTGTAAACGAATACTCGACTAGTCAAAAATTAATTGTTATTTTTTTTTATTTGTAATTTCACACAGAAAATAGCCAAAACTGAGCACATCTATTAGGGCAAACCTCGTTTGAAAAAAGTATCAAGAGTATATAAAAGCCTTTTAAAATGTTATATAATATTGAAATCTTGCTCAAATTTATCAATTACGTCATTGCGTGAATCTGGGTCAGTAATAATTAGCGCATCAGTCTCAGCTGGGTCGCTACAACAGCTGATGTCTGTCTGACTGGAGTCGCTATAGTAACTGAGCAATACTCAGCCAATGTATGATTAAGCATTCTCCTTGGCTTGTTCTCACCTCAAAATATGGATTAATTCATGGACCGGATCACAGATGCAGCGTGCAGGCTAGTGATTCACATCCAGTATGTTTAAGATACACGTCGCTTAATTGCCATTAATTTACTTGCGCAGCGGACAGCCTGCCTGGTGTGTGGCTGCCACGCACACTCACTGCATGTCAGCGCGACCACTGCAGCGCGCAACAGTCAGTCAGACTGACACAGACAGTCATGCTCCGCAAATCAACCAAGGGATTGCTTAATTTGCTTGTTAAAAAGTAACATTTTATTAAGACAAGACAGTAATATGGGCGCAGAGTTTAAATGTTTAATAAAGTTAATATCTCAATAATTAAAAATATATTTAATAGAATAATCGAATTGTATTTTCAAAACGAATAAAAAAAAAAAAACATCCCTAATAATAACCCTCTTTAACCAAAATATACCATTTAGAACACTTAAAATGTCTTCCTTTGAGAAAAGAAGTATATATTTTCAACCCATGGGCGAGCCATTGCAGTCCGTCGCAAGCAGTGATGACGTCATAGATGCTTTTTAGGTGGTCAGGCCCATAGAGTTAATATGGAATGTCAAAACAACGTTCTCTTTACAATATTTAAAACATTGTCCTGATGCTCAGATTAAGTGTATGAAGTAGTGTGATGCTTTTCTGTTCTGTTCATATCAAGTACGATTTTTGCCGTGTCTGTAAAGTGTTTAATTAAACATTTAAAATGTGTTTACACCGCCATTTTAACAGTACCTTTATTTGACCAGCGGCGTCACTGTCGCCCTTTTCACCATTCATTCATTCACAGAAGTATAGGCAATCATTTGTTTACAAATACAACGCAATGCACTGCTGGGTAATCTGCAGACTGCAACCTGTTCTCTGCAACCTGTTTGCTAAAGAGATGCGATTTGTTTCTGCACTCTCCAACTAATAGCTTAGCATGTCAGTTCAACCGTTTCAGTTTGCAGTAGTGAGGAGGCTAGCACAATAGATGGTGTCTTTAAATTGCACCAATTGTGATTCAATGCCAACAGAGAAGGAAAGTGTTTGTTGCAAAGAGCTCAACTTTCTGTCAGATAATGTTCAAGGTAAGCATGTATCAAACTCATTTTATAACAAAAACGTATGCCAATATAAATAATGCCATAGTCATTGTCAGTGGTGGAAAAATACTCACATTTTATACTTAAGTAAAGTATCAATACTGCATTGTAGAAATACTCAGTTAAGTAAAAGTCTGGAATACAAAATGTACAAAATAAAAGTACAAATAAAAGTACAAAAGTATTGGTCCAAAAGTAAAAGTACAAAATGTTTGAAAATAGAAGATCTACAAGCTCACAACGCGTCGCGGCGCAGGACTTAAGTGGTTAATGTATGTTTTATAATATTATAATTTATATCTGCAAAGTAACTAGTAACTAAAGTTTTCAAATAAATGTAGTGGAATATTTGGATCCGAGATGTAGTGGAATAGAAGTAAAAGTATTGGAAATCAGAAATACTCAAGTAAAGTACAAATACCTCCAAATAGACCACCCATTTTCAATATTGAACTATGTCATTAACTCTTTTACCGCTTTGGACGTTCCTGTTCGCCCCATTTTTCCCGGCGGCGCGTTGCCAATAGTACGTTCTTTGGCTCGTTCTTTTGTACCTTGTTTTGATGTCTGTAAACTGATGAGGGGTCGCGCGGGTGTGTACAGTTTAAGCATCTCCTGTAATCCTGCTTTGAAATCTCCACCTCACGTAAACATCAATAATGTCCAAATTCACTTCTTGGCTGCTAGCTGTCGTTCTATTGCTCTGATGCGACTCTGCACCCTGAATGTATGGAAGCTGAAGCGGCCCATTTCACATTAATTCTTGCATGAGGCTGCCCTCTACTGCTAGTATAGCCAAAGTACACCTATTTAAGGAGAAAAGAAAATAATAATAATTTAAAAAAAAATGAATACATCTTTGTCTATAACATCGCAAAGGTAAGGTGCTTTTGCTGGCACAAAACCCAATAAATAAATAACAACATCTGGCAGTAACAGTTAATATACCTTAGAGGAGTTGTGTGGAAATAAAAAAAATAGTTCAACACAGAAGAGGGGGAACTTCTTTTTTATTTCCATCCAACTCCTCTAAGGTATATTAATGACATAGTTAAATATTGAAAATGGGTGGTCTTCCCCTTTACTTAATGTCTGAAAATACATATTAACATGAGTCCAACATGCACCCATGATAGGCAGGCCAACTAGTGCTGTCTAACAAATCAATCTATGTAAAAGTTTACTCTGCAGCACAATATACACTTTAGTGGGGGGTCCCTGCTTCATCTCTCTCTAAGGGGGTTGCCTGCCTGATAAACCTTGAAGACCCAGTTTCTTTTGGCAAACATTTTAAGTACCCTTCTGCCATCTAGTGGCTTTTAACCACAGCATAAGTACACGCTTCACATGAAACAACATGACATTCCAGCTTTCAATCCATTCTTGCTTAGAAGCTCATCAGTCATCATCATTAGTAGGCATACAATGTTTGACCGTAGACTCTAGTCTACACAGAAACATGCACGCACCCACCACACACGGAGGAGCCTAATAGGTTTTAGCTTAGTTTTTAGTTTAGTTTCTTAATTATTTTGGTCATGACACAGGCTAACAGTTGAACAGGACAGGACAATAAAGACAGCTTTGCACATAGGCTATTCAGAAAACAGGTGAAACTCTTATAACCTTTTCTTCAGGCCTAATAGTGTCAATATCGAGAAAACTGTAGCCAAAACACAAGACAGCAAACAAATTAAATATAGCCTATCTTTCCAAACCAAAAAGTGATAGTGGATAGGCTCTAGAGGACCCCAATGTAGGCTAAACAAGCCATTATGCTTTCTTGGGTTTAAAATCCTATTTGTAGCCTCTAGACCTTGTATCTGAACTTTACTGTCCTGTGCAAGTATCCATCCAATCAATCAATCAATCAATCAATCAATAAATCAATCAATCAATCAATGTGTGACGTATAAGACGGCGCTGGCTTAGCTATGTCCTAGGACCTAGGCTATTCATTACCAGCTGCGGCTCCAGAGAATTGTGACTGGGGTGGCTATGGGGTAGCTGGCTTTTTTAGAGCGGGGGCTAATTCATTTTGGCAACAAACAATAATGAATAGTACTAATATGGCAAACGAGATTCTCTCGCTTAAGTTATTGATAACTGAACAGATCAGATCATTGGAAGTTTCCAGCTCCAAATCTAAGGACTGTAGTTGATCGAATAGGGGTTTTGTGAGGCTGAAGATGTTTTCCAGCATAAAAAGTATGATTTTATAGTATGGTTTACATAGAAGTCAGTCAATTGTAGTTCACATATTCATTTACATTTTATTTATTTATTCCTTAAATATTTGTCATCAGTATTGGGTTTGTGGGGTGGGGGGGCTTAGGGGGTGCTAAGCCTTCATCAGGGGGGGCTAAAGCCCCCTCTAGCCCCCCCCCCCTGGAGCCGCCACTGTTCATTACTAATTCTAAAGCACATTATTGCTATTCACAAACAAAGACAGACAGTTTTATAACTCACCAACCATAAGGATAGCCAGTCCTACGCATATATCAGCACCTGGTGCGAGTTTGGACGCGTAGACAGAGACAGTTGTGTTGTGATGCTGAGCAGCAGAGTCAGGGTCGTGAGAGTCCTGGACGTGTGCGGAGCGGTTGAGAGGCATGTTGTCACAGCATCACATTCTCATCACATGTAGAATGTATCATGTAAAGGTCCTCTCGTTCCTTCCTTCTACATGCATGTGCACCAGCAGCGAATCACTTCTCTCCTCTTCTATTAACCCGTTAAGAGAGAGAGAGAGAGAGAGAGAGAGAGAGATTTAGCGTGTAGCTGCTATTTTTGAATATCCAATGCTAAAATGGACAAAGTCATGTTCCTCATGAGGAGACGTGTATTGAAGTTTCATGGCTTTAGGTTAAATGGTTCATGACTGATGAGCTATACCTGTTCAAAGTTTTCAATTGATTGCTACAACACTTTGGCCAATGGTTGTGAGTTTCGTGTCTTATCTGTTTCGCATAGCCCTCTACCATATTGAGTTTATTAAAAAAAAATACTGCTTGCTTGCAGCTTTAATTTGAAATGTTTTTCAAAATAGCAGGCAAGAAGTTTAGGAATAAGGGGTAAGCAGCTCCAGACATTTCTTGCTATTTTTTTGCGTAGGGACATTAATAATGGAGATAAAATATAACACATATAAAGAAGAAAGATGAAGATACAAGGTGTCTGCAACACGATATACAGATAAAAAAAATCAAACCTCGGTTCGAAGTGAAGCGGTGAACTTTTATTCTATGTGTTCTAGAGTTATGAACTCTGTGATCTATACATTCTTTATATTCTGAATGAATGAATGAATGAATGAATGTTTTTATCTGGAGGGCCGAATTGTCATGTGAAGCTTGACCAATCCTCAAAGTATCCAATCATCGGACCGGGACGGACACTACACACATATTCTGGACGTACGGGACGGATAAAACCTGTTCATTCTGGACTGAAATTACCATATATGGACATGAGGTGACAGACATTTTGTTTTCAGATAGACATCTAAAGGAAGAGACAACTGACCGTTATTGAAATGGACCATTGTTATTTCTTGTTCCTTTATTCCTTCTCCATCATTATCTTTGGTCATGTTTTGTAACACATATTCAATCTTCAAGCCCCTTTCTCTCAAGATAGCAGTGATATTTTCTTCCCATCGCATGTCTGCACAGCTGAGAGTAAAGAATAACTGGAATGGACCAAGGTTGTCTAATCTAGCCATCATATCATATTTTCCTTTTTTGTGGTATGTAGGAGTGTTGGAGGTACTGTCAAACACAGAGAAAGCATTCTCAAGGTTGTATGTAGTTACAAGTATTGAAGTGGACTTTTGCCTCTCATGAAGGAAATATTTATATTCTTTTGAAGCTGTTTCTTTTCAATGTAGGAGACTGCTGCAAAAAGATAGCTAGCATCATCTCTGAATCTTGAATCCATATTTCTTAGTCTTTGAATGAAGTAGTACTGATCAGTGAGGTTGACTTGTCTTGGATAGTGTAAATTGAATTTTCCATCAGGATGTTTCATAGGAAAAGCCATGGAATCCCAATCTTTACTGTGAAGAATATTTTCTGGGGCTTTTCCTTCGACCAGGTGCAAAAGTAATGACATGAGATTTTGTCTGCTTATTTTCATCATAAAAAGCTTCTGGGAGTTTTGCTGTTGCACAGACTGATTTGTCATAATCTATTTGGAACTTTCTGATTGAATCATTCTCCCTGTAATCTACTTCTTCCTTTCCTTCTTCATTTTGTACTTCAATAGCATCATCAATAATGTTCTCAATATCAGCATCGGTTATTTTATCAATAATTGCATCTTCATTTACATAGAGCAGATGTGAACCAGTTGGATCTTCTCGTTCACACCTGTGTTGGAAGGTTAAGGGATTTGTGTAGAATTGATAGCCAGGATGTCCGAAGTCTTTCAATAATTGCATTGCTTGGAACAGTTGTTGAGGGTCTATAGTTGTGTGTTGAACAAAGTTCTTTAATTTCTTCATGCGCTTCAACATAACATCAACGGTAATTATCCCAGCCTCAGACAGAGTTCTGGGAAGGGTTTGCAGAGTATTCATCACATCATTATCTCCTATAGGGATATTAATAAGTCTGTCCTTCATAGCTGGCATCAATGACGTTGGAAGTCTAAATATCTTCTGAAACAAAATCAGCTCTAGTACGCCATGTTTGTTTCTGATGTACCATGTTTTCTTGTGTTTGAAGCATGCACATTGTGCTCTGATTCTTGTTTCGAACCCAAGCGTCCCTATTCTGGGCGGGAGGAATGTTTGCCAAAACATAGGCAAAAGTAGCACTGCCAAAAATGACATGATGTGTGCTTTGGATAAAGGACTGGAACCTACTTTTGTAATGTGTGGTTATTGGATGTTTAAATGTGAATAGTTTAAACATGTGTTTATATCAGTGTTAATTTTTCTTGACTAATGCTGCATTCACACTGAGAGAAGCCAAGCTAATGGTTTGCTTGGTAATTCAATGTATTCTCTATGCAAACCAGTTTTAAAATTTTCCAAGCTTTTTTTCCAGCTTGGAAATTTTAAAAGCTGGTTTGCATAGAGAATACATTGAATTACCAAGCAAACCATTAGCTTGGCTTTTCTGTATGTGAATGAGGCTTAAGACTAAGACTAAAGGACTAAAAGACTTCAAGATTTTGATATTTTGTCGATAAGACTCGACTAGACTAAAACAATTTCAGAAGACTAAGACTATTATATGAGTTATTCAAATGACTAAGACTAAGGGTCGATTCACAGTCTAATAAGGAACCTAACTAATTTCGGTTCAGGAGGGCTCCCCGACCCGAAATTATTTAGGTTCAGGGGGAGTTCATCCATGCTTTCTTAACGGCTAGTGCCTTAGTCGCTTGTAAATATTGGAGGTCCATGGCATGACGACGTTTGTGGCCGATACATGAGCGTTGCAGGGCGGATACATATCTGACTGACCCTCACGCTGCAAGCTGAATGACTGGAAGTCCATTGAGTAGCAGGCAGCTCCAGCAAGCAGCAGCGCCAGTGACGGGGACACGGGTCTCTTCCATACCATAGGTCTCTTCTCTCTCTCTCACTCACTCTCACAAACGTTCCGCTCTGTCGAAAACATTTAATCTACAAGCTCACATTATAGACGTGCCGCGGCCGCCTCACTTGCTGCATGCATATCATCACGCAGTCACAACTTGTGGAAAACCTATCAACACGGAACATTAGCAAAGTTGTGTCTATGCTTTTATTTTCTCTTTAAAACGGTCGGCGAGTAGCGAGACATGCACCAAAGCTGTGTGTGTGTGTGTGTGTGTGTGTGTGTGTGTGTGTGTGTGTGTGTGTGTGTGTGTGTGTGTGTGTGTGTGTGTGTGTGTGTGTGTGTGTATTCGCTATGAACTCAATACACGGCGTCCACAATCATTTGGAAGTCGGCGTGTCTCCCTCCCAAACGACCACTGTTTCCTTGGATTCACAGCCGAGAATTAGCTCCTTTCGGAACCCCTCACTACACTGCTACGCAGCTCCCATCTCGGAGCTGCGTAGCAGTGTAGTGAGGGGTTCCGAAAGGAGCTAGCCGAGAATATGCACTTGAAGCCGGGCTGAATGAATGAGAAGACACCGCTAAGTACCGAAATTAAGTCGAGAGGTCACAACATTTTGGCAGCACCGTGGAGCCGACTAAAGTCGGTTGACGCCCCCCCCCCCCCGAACCGGGAGGGGAAACCCATATTTGGGTCTGGACACTGCCGAACCGAAATTAGTTAGGCTCCTTATAACGGTGTGAATCGACCCTAAGACTAAATCTAAATCTAAGATTAATGGCTGTAAAAAGTAACATTAGTATGCAACTGTGCAATGGAATTAAAGCCAAATACATATTTGAGAATGGCACATCTGTTCTTTTCAAATCTTGTTGGTTTAGCACAGAGAGTAGCAGACACTGTCAGATGTGATTGTTACAGTTACTATATTATATATAAGACAATGAGTTATGTGGTTATATTTAGCCTAAAAAACGATGACTAACAGACTAAGACTAATCCCAAAAGACTAAAACATTTTGATATTTAGTCGACTAAGACTAGACTAGACTAAAACCAGGGATACGGTAAGTGCACAGCCTTACACTGCAGTGCACATCATTACACTGCACTAATATGGGAGCCCAGTTATTTTCCACCTCCATCTCAGTTACTTACAGTAACTGAGTCACAAGGAGGGGGAAAGTGGGACTGAGTTACTAGGGCTTAAGGTGGAGGGGCCTTAATTATTTTATACTTTAGCTATTGAAGGGTCCCTGGAACTAAATATTTTGAGATGAGGGTCCGTGGCCCAATACATATAATTTTGGGGGTCCTTAACATCAAAACGTTTGAGCACCACTGACATAGAAACATAGGTTTTTCAAGAAACCTTAGAAGGATTTGAAATATTCAAAGACTTGCACACATTTTCATGATTTTTCAAAAATATCAGATCTACAAGCTCCCTGTGAGCTTGTATATCTGCAATTTTTCAATAGTTAAAGCGCAAAGTAATGCGTTCCCAGTCTAAATGGGCTAAACTCCCTCCCCCTATATGAAGAACATTCATGGGGGGCCCGCATGCAGTGAATCCTTGTACCCAGGGCCCAGAATTTGGTGCGACAGCCCTGAAGGGCCATAAGAGTTTCATATGGGTTCCTGCTTTTACAGAAAGCTGAAGTACAATGGAATCCAGATTCGGCTCATAATAGAGGTACTTTCTGTTCTTTTGCTTTTAATAATGTGCCATGTTCCTGAAGGCTGTGCACTTAACTGGATGGAAGAAAATAGAGGAGCCGTATCCCTGGTTACATAGCTACTCACAAATTATACGTAGTCATGAAACTATACCTTTTTCCTATCCAAAACTTTTAATATACTGTATACCTCAATCAATCAATCAAAACGCATAAACCATCAGCCCAGGCGAGTGTGTTTTCCGGCGACTCTTCTGTTTGAGCACATTTTCAAATAAGATGGGTTCAGCCTCAACATTTTTACATAATAACCCATTGAAACACTTAACCCATCTTATTTGAAAATGTGCTCAAACCACTGAAACCAGTGAACATGTACAGTACCTTTGCCACTATATCTACAAAGAAATTGTCAGCTTATCCCATTAGTGTGACAATACTATACCATCTAGTGACATTGGAAGATTAAAACAACCACTGGCAGTGGCAATCACACCACATTTATGACAGGTATGTGAATGTGAAGAGTGCAGGCCTTCTCTGCTGGCCTTGCACTTGCCTGAGGAATTTATATTTCATAATATATAATTATTTTTCCACAAACAATGGGTGCGTTCGGAAATGCGCACTCAACGCACTGGTGTGCCATGTTGTCGTTCGTTTATTCGGTGCACTTGGTGCGTTGTCGTTCGGAAATCCAGTGTGCGGCGCACCAGTGTGTTGAGTGCACGCACTGAACGACCCTACTCGGAACATGGGGTTTGACGGTGTGGTGCGGCAGTGCAGTGTTTTGATTGGTTGGTTTTCATGGCCATGTTTCAAACGCTTCTCAGCTGTGAACAATGGAGGAAATTACCGCAAAATGCAGCATTTGCAGCTTAATTGGTCGTTTGGGCTTGATAGTTTCACACGCATTAACGTGTAAACTAACAGCAGGTATGCCAATGCTATGAATTACATCTCCTTTCAATATCAACGTTACGTTAGCATACTTAGCAACTGCTGCTTTTCAGAAAGTTTACCTTCAGAGTTCAGAGTGAAAAAGCGCACAGCTGCCTCTTAAAACTGGTCGTTCGTAAATAAGCCACACTGAACGCACTCTCCAACGTCACGCCCACTGCACTCACTACACTGAGCACACACCCGGTGCGGGTTTCCGAACGCACCCATAGTGTATCGATAGGTCCTTTTGGGGTTTATTGTTACACAAGCATCATCGTGTAAACACATAGCAGGTAGGCCAATGTTATGAATTAAAGTACCTTTCAATAGCAACGTTACGTTAGCAGCAACTGCTGCTTTTCAGAAAGTTTACCTTCAGGGTTCAGTCTGAAAAAGTGCACAGCTGCCCCTGAACTGGTCGTTCATAAATAAGCCACACTGAATGCACTCTACAACGTACCGCCCACTGGACTCACTACACTGAGCACACACCCGGAGCACATTTCCGAACGCACCGTAAATCTCATTCGGCTTCCTTCATAAAATGTAGCAGCGTAGGTAATAAGAAAGGCGAAGAGAGCAAAACAAGAGCAAAGACAGTCAGTAGGTTTATACTAATAATGGGATACTAAAAATAGATCTGCACATGTACAATGTACATACTGTATAAGCTTGGACTATAAGTGGGCCAATTTCCATGATTGGTCAGGTTTCACATACTATGAAACGGGCGAAGTGGCGCAAACCTCTAGTCTATCTATAAACTAGAAATACTGTTCCTACGAAACAGTGCGGGCTCGCATGGAACACCATGTATGGGCACAAAGATCTTCCCTTTGGCTGCTCCTCAGAATAATCTTACTATATAAAGATTTGGGAGAACAAACTGACCAAGAACGCTGCTCCCTCATTGCGCCCTGCCTTTGTACTCTGTCAGTTTTGAGGAGAATAATTTGTACAGTATTCGTTGCTAGCCACCCAGTCAGTTGTAGTAGCCAGTCAGATGTTAATCAGGTAATCGACTCTAGCAACACAAACACAGAAACAAAATACAACCTCAAGACAGAAAAGGCAAGCACTGGGAGGAAGTTGCTGCAGTTTCAGCACCATCAACTCCAGTATCTTGTGCTGTATTCCTGGCTGGAATTTGATGGCCTCCAGGGAGTCCAGGCGCCTGCTGAGTGTCCGGTAGGATGGCATGGGGAAATCCATCTCTAGAGTGTGTAGAGTGTCCTACCTCACAGAGCCTTGCCCACAAAGGGGCCTTTTCCACGGGCAAGGCACCGGTTCCGGTTCTTTCTCCCGCCTATGGGATGAACCAGAGGTGAGCTTTTCCACCAAGAACCGGAGTTGGTTCTGAACCGTAAAAGTTGGTTCCGAAACGGGAACCACAAAATCCTTGGTTCCTCTGGTTCAATCATGGTTCAATCTGGTGGAAACGCAAGCTGGTTCGCAGAACGAACCAAGGTTCCAAGAAAGTTGAACTGGCACTGGTTCTGGAACCGGTTCTTTGCCAGTGGAAAAGGCCCCTTTTTGTGGGTTTCCAAAGTGTGAACCGATCTGACCCAGCTCATTTAATGGCCTTTGTCCAGTGCTTGCTCCCCACAGGGTCTGTGGGAAATGTAAAACATTTCTTGTGTCCCAGGCCCATGTCCTCCTTGACTTGCAATCTGATGCTGCACAGCTAACCATTTTGACTGTTGTGAAATGACCCATTAAATAGAGTGTATGCACGTCCACTGGGACCCGCCCCCCTAATCTAGAGTGGCAAAACATTTGGAGTTTGGAATTGGAAGTGCTAGTTTCAAATCACTCAAAGGCCCTGCATACCTGTTTCTAAATTGCACATAATGCACTAAATGTAGGAGGCAGCAGGATGTTGTGTTGTTGAAAATGAACGCTTCCAAACTCTGACAAAAATAATACCCTGCACAGAATGTCTTGACAGAACATAGCTCATAACATGCCTATGGTGGATTTTTATGACACAAAAACGTTGCAGAGAGAAAGAGGATAATTAAGCTTTCAGTAGCAGCAATGTTGGTGAGTTTAACTTTGTTTAATACAATCAGATAGGACTGTTTGGATGTATGGGCTGTCAATGGCAGAAATGTGTTTTTTGCCACTCAGTAGGCGTTCCCACATGATTTCCAGCAACAGTGATGTCACGCGCATACCTTCTATAAGACAAATATGTAAGGAACATAACATTTTATCAAAGAAGAGATACTTGTATTTATTTGATCATACTTCATATTTGTCATTTAACTACTTGCATTTGGGTGGGTGACGTGACGTAACGTTTTTGCTGTCCTCGGTGTCAAACATGTATAAATAAAAAATATATTTGTCAAAAACCTTCTGAATATTGTGCAGGACCTTAAGCTTTATGTGAACTTACTCAAGATTAAAACATTTCATTCCTCATTTCTTCAGAATCTTCAACCAAACATGGCAAAACTCATATGGTGTGACTGTCCTGACCTTGTTTCTCAAAGTGGGAACTTGAATAAAACTAAGAAAAAGAATTGCTAAAAATCATTTGAAAATGAATTTAGGCTAAAATAAATGTCTATTTTGAGCCTATATCTTTTCAAAGTCAAAGCATAATGTTTTCAGTCATTTCTGATCAAAAACATTTTGTCCCCCAACCCAAAATCATTTGGTGTGACACTAGTTTGGAAAAAATAAACAGGCAATTATTTGGACACCTATTGGCTAGAGAGGTCCTTCTTCTGTAAGGCTATTCAGCACTCCCAGCACAACTGCAAGACAGGTGTCTGAGGTGAGTTATGATTTTAACATTTTCATGAAATGCCATCTTGTTGAAACGTTGACAAACTCACCATTCTGGATGTCTTTTGGTGTGACACCTTTTCTTTAAAAAAAGCTTAAGTTATTTGAAGTTTTGGTCATATTTCCATGTAGATCTAGGCTGCTTTGTTATAGCTAGCATGCTGTTAGCATGCTAATGTGTACATAGTAGCCTCAAGGTAAACCTAAATGGAGAAAACAGTAATATGGTGTGACACTTAATCATATGGTGTGACATGTCTGCTTGTCACACCATATGACTTGACTGTCACACCATATGATTTATACTGTATTTAACTACAGATATAACAACAAATAACAAAGTTCCATGTTTCTTTTGTACATTTAAACATTTGTTTTAAACATTTTTACATAAAATGTAATTTAGCTTCATTCAGTGATACTTCAAATTCATCAGACAGAGCAGAAACCCCTTCACAGAAACCTTAACATATTGTTTCAATCTAAACAATATTTTCTCTTTGTCTTAAACTATACATTCCATTTTCTTTTGTCAGCTGGAAAATGACAAGTGCTGAGAGAACGAGAAAGTACAGGGAGAAACTAAACAATGACCCAGCAAGGAGAGAGGAGCCAAAGGGGCGAGACTGCATTTTCTACGAAGAGCAGGAGGTTGTCTGTGGCATAGCAGAACCGCAACAAGGCAGCCGGTTTGCTACCCTCACCAAATACGACTGGCTGATGTACAATACAGTCTAAATGTATAATCTAATCTGATCTAATACTTTTGTACTTTCACTCACTGGACTGGACAGTGGACAGTGTTAAGGTAGGACCCGAGACAAAACTAGCGAAAATAGCTGATCTACAAGCTCTCAACACGTTGTGCTGCGAGAGCTTGTAGATCAGCTATTTTCGGAGTTGCGCAACCCAGCACTCTTTAGCTAGTGGAGATGTGGTGTAATGTCATGATTCCTAATTACATTTGTTCAACACAAAAAAATGCTGTGTTCAAGTTCAGGAGACTTCGGAAAAAAGCAATTTACCTGAATGCTGAGTTCTGTTTCCACTAATTGGTGTTAATAAAATGTTGCCTTCAATGCCTTGGCTCCAAGTGTGGCTATGCGCCTTATTGTCCCTTTAGGATCCTTCTGCCGTGGGCCGGCAGAAGACTTAGGTGTGCGTAGCATTCCTGTGCAGATCCTCATCATCCATCTACTACTACAATTCTTTCTTATCCCATGTTAAAGCCCTACAATAATATCCTGTTCAGAAATATTAAGGCCATGTTATCCTGGGTAATTGTTTAATCAATCAGTAAAGTTCAGTACTCACTAATAGGTAGGTTAAAACACAGTTTGCTTTGACACATGAAGATATGATCATACGGTGTGACACTAAATCATTTGGTGTGACATTCCAAATAGTGAGAAATCATACCTTTATTAATGATTAAACCAAAAAAATGTTTATGGATTACATAGAGAATATTATCAGGAAGAGTCACAAATATTTGTGTAATTTTAGAGAAAGTTTTGACAGAATACATTTAAAATATGTTGTAAGATCATGAACATGGGCCTCACACAGAGTGTCGATTATGAAAAAAATATACAGATATAATTAATTTTCAAAAAACTATAGTGGATCACTGGTTAGTTATGATAAAGGACTTTGATAAAGTGAGTAACTTAAGAAAGATGTACTCCATTTTCATTTTATGAACAATTATTTTCATGTCACACCATATGACGATTTTAGGCACAAGTACAACAAACTGCTGAATAAAGTCTGATTCCAATAAAATATCTAAAAACAAAATGTATTTCCATAAGGTTGAGAGTGAGTAGAACAAAAGTAAATAACTTTTATGCCTGCAATTTAAAGTTTTTTTAAAAACACATTTTTTGGGGCGTCACGTCACTGACCCATTTACTCAACTACTGTACTTAGGTACAATGTGGAGGTACCTTTACTTATTTTCTCAATGCTTTATACTCGACTACATCTCAGAAACAAAGAATATTTGAAAACTTTACAAGTTTGTAGATTTAGATCAGTGGTTCTCAAACTGTGGGGTCCCCAGATGATTAGCTTAATGTACGGTAATTATTTTTTCTCACTCAACGGTATACAGGGTATCTGCACATTTATAAAGTGACAATTTAAGGACTTTCAAGACCGTTTTTATACCAAACTGTCAAATATTAAGTAAGCAATATTAAGTAAGTCAACCCCCTAGTTAGACCCCTCACATGCTACTTAAAGAAGATTTTTTGGGGGGGGTCTTTTTTCCTGTATAGTAAGTGAAGGGAAAGGGACCAAACTTGAACCACCTGAATTTACCTTGATCCACTAAGAATATGTTGGACAATTTTTAACATGTGTTTTGGATGACCCTAATGATCATAAAAAAAACCTGAATGATTACTATTGCAATTTCATTTTAGCTTAGATTGACTGGCCTACAGCTGAGCAGAAGGCCCGGTCCCCCATGTAGTGCGGAGCCGGAGACTATAGTCTTTTTGCCTTTTTAGTGAGTTACAGAATTCCCGCTGTCTCTTTCAGCATAGTACATTTCTGATCATGTGCTATGAATATAAACCAGCTTTCACAGCAGTGCAATTTGAGAACACCAGATTGCTGGTTGCTGACCAATTATCTTTTCTGACTTGACCATAATGGACTTGTGTCCATTATAGCAGTGTTTGTCAAATGGGGGTACGTGAGGAAAAACTAGAAAATGGGAATGTATTGTACTGTTATGGTTAATGATAAAACATTGACAGAGTTATGTGAACCTGCTCATCTGTTCTAAACCAAATTACATCAATTAGGCCTACTTGACTGTTTTTGCATAGAAAGCAATGTTTATTTGCCATTATGTTGTTTTATTTTGAACGTATTGGCCTTTAGAACTGATGTCTGATGTTTTGATGTCAATTTTGCTGTAGTCATGGGAAGGGGGCTTTGGAAATCAGTTTAAGGGGGTACTGCAGCCAAAAAGGATTGAGAACCACTGCATTATAGTCACTTATTATTAGCAGTGATGTTAGAACTATGCGTTACATTATTCTGAAAGTAGTGAGAAGTAGAGCAGGGCTCTTCAACGTTTTCAAGCCAAGGACCCCTTAGTTGAGAGAGAGATGAAGCAGGGAACCCCAAAACCTTTTCATATAGTTTCATTGTTTGACAGCACAATCATCAGTGTATTTTGGATTCATGTCAATTTGTGTTTTCAGATATTTAATCACTTGAACCGTCAATACTTCTGCTCTTTTTCCCCTCTACAGCAAACCTCTTTGACAAAAATAGCCGATCTACAAGCTCACAACGCCTCCTCCTGAAATGGCATACTCATTTGATTTATGAATGTTGGCTATAGCTTTCCAGAGGAGGCTGGTTTACGAGGCTAGTCTCTCCCCATCTCTCTCTCTGTTTCCTGTCCATACTAAACCTATAAAAAAGGCAGAAGAATTACCTGTTAAGTCTACACTGTATACTGTATAGGCCCCTATAAGGAAATCCTTTCAAATGGGAGTCCATCTGATGTTCACATGACGGTAGAATCAAAAAGTGAGAATCCTGGAGAAACTCCACCCAAAACATAATGACGGAACCCTTCAGTTTAGGTTTGAGATGGTGTGGCATTTATTTGTAAAGCGCTTTTCGAAACATGGTTACCAGCTTTACAGTGGCAAAATACAGTAGCCTACACCAAGAAGGAGTCAACTTAATTATTTGTTTTAATGTTACGCTGAAGCAATTCAGCTTAAAAACATGGAAAGATAAACAACAATAAAATCATTACATCAACAAACAAAAACAAATCAAGCTGCAATAGTTAACAAGCAATTGGCTAATATTCTGCCTGTCTGTTCTGCATTGGGTCCCACATCTCCCACCATGACATTTGGGCCTATCATAGGGGCCTTTTCCACCGGTTCCAGAACCAGTGCCGGTTCAACTTTCTTGGAACCTTGGTTAGTTCTAGCGAACCAGCAGGCGTTTCCACCAGATTGAACCAGAGGAACCAAGGATTTTGTGGTTCCCGTTCGGAACCAACTTTTACGGTTCGGAACCAACTCCGGTTCTCGGTGGAAAAGCACACCTCTGGTTCATCCCATAGGCGGGAGAAAGAACCAGAACCGGTTCTTTGCCGGTGGAAAAGGCCCCATAGTAGTGGTAGTGTGTGGGTCTCTTCTCACATTTGTCCACAGGGTGGCATCACAATGCTGCATCATGATACAAGTGGCAAAAACAGATTCTCTTTCTACAAGATAGGAATGTATGTACATATGTATGTATGTACGTATGTACGTATGTACGTATGTATGTATGTATGTATGTCAGTGTCAGCCCAGCATCTCTGGCAACGTCATCATTAACAGGCAATGAGTGACCAGTTTTCCTGGTGCTGCCAGTGGTGATGTCATTGGTCATAATATCAGTTTTTCTTATATCAGTCTTTCTCAGATATAAAAGTCGTTTGCCCAGATCCATCAGCAAACGCTCAGGAGCATTCTCAGATATGCTACAGCCAAACTGAACGGTGTTATTCTGAGTTAGATGTTTCCGTTATAGCACTGGTTCGTTATAGCACTGGTGGTTCCCAAGTATTTTGGGGCAGCAAGTACATTTTCCTACATTTCATTTTAATTATTTTTCAAGAAAAAAATAAATCTCCATGAATTAAAAACAAACAATGCATTTGAGAAATTCTGAGAAATTCCACTAATTAGAAAACAAACGTTTAAGAAGTGTGAAAATAGCTATTTTCACTAGTTTAGGTCCCGGGGAGACATAAATGTTTCTTTTGGGTCTTGAGCTAAAAAGTTTGGGAACCACTGCCTTTCAGATGAGCCATCTGTCACGAGGGTGTACAGATGTGTACACCCTGGTGGTGACCGTTCTGTGGCCGGCGTGGTCGCCCCGGGGAAATCGTGCTTTGGGGCGAGCGGTCTTGTAGTACTAGAGCATACATGGGCAACTGGCGGCCCGGGGGCCACATGCGGCTCCCACCTTCACTTAATGTGGCCCGCTGGTTAATATCGGAATACTGATATATTATTGATTTCAGCTGTTATAATTCCAAATGTGCAAACATGACCCACTTTAATTACTTCCGTCTATATTAGTAGCCTGGTATAGAAGTATTAAAATGTATTTTTTTTTTATGTCCAAGGCATTTGTATTTAAGTTCATAAAGTTGACGTGAGTATAACTAAAAGCATTTGACATTAAATCAAAATGTTACATTTCAGGATTCCAATGAAAAAATAACCAAAAATGATTCCAATTCAAAATAAGCAAAAATAGCCGATCTACAAGCTCAAAACGCGCCGCGCTGCGACACGTTTTGAGCTTGTAGATCGCCTATTTTTGCTTATTTTTTATGACATATAGTAGTAGAAAAAGTACACATAGCAATATGCATTGTGGCCCTCTGGAGTGAGTGTGGAAATATAGTGGCCCTCTCCTTCATTAAAGTTGCCCACCCCTGTACTAGAGAATTAGAACATTTGTCTGTCATTGGCAGTTTTAAATTGACACCAGAGCTAGGTTGCATGGACCGTAGGTTGGATTTTTGTTTCGTAGGGCATTAAGAAAAAGGATAAAACATTATAACGGTCTTATTCAATGTGCAATTTAAACAATTTAGGCATGTACTGCAGTAGCAGACCCTCGTATCCACAGTGAATTACAAAGTGCAAGGTCAGAGTAAACGGTAAGAAATCTAGTCTACAAACAACTGATGAAAAGAAAAGAAAACAATGAGATAGAAAGTATCTAGAACACTTGGATCAAACGTAAAATAAATCTTAATGTCATTATTAGCATGCGTGGTCAAGTAAACAGTATACAGTATATGACTCTCTAACAGACATAACACATGTGATGAAATAACCAACCTAAAGTATAGTAGTATTCTTTATATAAATGACCACACATTACTGACTACTAGCCGTCTGTCTTTGCTGGGGATTTGATGCAGAGGAAGTTCCTTTTCTCCATGCAGTCCCTGGTCTCCCACTGGGTGGCGTGGTCTTTGGGTAGGGTTCCACAGCGCCTCCCCCAGGCTGGACAGAGAGGCAGGTTCTGGTACTGCAGTGGTTCCCCGTCCACCCAGAGCCACTCGCCCGCTAGGAAACGCAGAGCTGTCCACACCTGGGGACAACATGGAAAGCAACGTAGGTCAAACATCTTCTCTTAAGTGTTACTGTGCTTTAATTAGGACTCAGCTTAGATTTAGTCAACCTTATTAAGCTTATATGCTGGCTTGTTCCTATGATATCTTTGTTATTTAACTAAACAAACAAGACAATTAAGAATCAGAACAAAGTACTTTGATCATCAAAATAAAAGAAAGCAAGAAAGAACTGGAAAAAAGCAATTCTGGGAAATTGCAAGTGTGGTTGCCGTGACGCTAATCACACTTGTAAATTAATTCCGTCTTTGAATTTTTCCTATTCAAGTCAAATTCATTCACTAATAAATCAATGGCCACCCCTTAGTTGAGAGAGAGATGAAGCAGGGACCCCCATAACCCTTTCATAGATTCCATCGTTTGACAGCACAATCATCAGTGTATTTTGGATTCATGTCAATTGGTGTTTTCAGATATTTAACCACTTGAACCGTCAATACTTAATGAACTTGACCTTTCACCATGTACTTAGTCTGCTCTTTTTCCCCTCAACACCAAACCTCTTTGCCGAAAATAGCCGATCTACAAGCTCACAACGCTATATGGAATCTCTGAAAGGTGCCAATTGACTATGTAATCCTGGGCTCTGCTCTCCCTCTGCCGCGCCTGGGGAGACAACGGACTGACCTCATGCTTCCTTCAATACATGAGTAGTCCAAGTTGTTTCTTTTCACCTGACAGGGGGGATTTTCCCCAGGATGGACGTAGCGCGTGGAAGGACCTTCTAGCTGTGAGGCAAAGCGCTAACCACTGCACCACCGTGCCACCCTATGAAATGAATTTTACATGTCAGAATTAGTTGATTTAGACCTACAGCACCTGTTTTTACTCCTAACAATGGCCAAGTTGTGGCCTTGGTCTTTCGGAATTACAAAATGACCTTGACCATGACCTTTCAAGGTCCAAATCACTCAAAATGGTCAAAACAATATCAGAAATGATTTCCCCGCACCCAAATTAGTCAGAATGGAGGTATTGCTTGTGCATATACATAAAAGTTGGATTTTCATTATAGCCGATGGTGGCCATATTTGATTTGGCCATTGCGCCATTCGTGGCGCTATGGCGGACAAGCACCTCTGTGATTTTTCATGTCTAGGGACCCACTGACTCAGTTCAGGTGAGAAACTCCCCTCACACGAAAATTGCGAACAGGAGTATAGGCCAGATACTGGAGTAGCTTGTCCTATCCTTCTATGAAGACATTCTAATACATTGGACTATATTGTGTAATATTATACTAGCTAAATAATCAATATGTTGGTGAAATGTGGAGTTAAACCCACAGTTGTGGCAGGTTGAGTTAATCATATCTTATATGTGATATCTGTGATGATTCTGTGGCATTCAAGAGACCATATGGTGATCTTGTCCTCTTGATATTTGCATTTCTTAGCACAGTACTAATTCAAGGTTTACTCTCTTTTAAACGGTAAGATGCAAACACATGTTTTTATAGTTTATGGTTTAAGGGTTAATAACACATTGAATATTAAAGTAGACATTACATTAAGAGATTACATTTGCTTAGTTAAAATAGTGGTCTAAGGTTGGGAACAGGTTTTAAGACATGCCTATTTTCTTTAGAGCCCACAGGCTGCGAAAACCACAGGACATCCACAGCCCATTCTTTTATTAGATTGGAGACAACTGTCTGCACCTGAGGACCTATGACAGGGGTTTTAAACCCCTCCTCTGTTTTTCCCCCAAGGCTTGTAAAATGCTATAAAATGTAACTAAAATATATGTCGGAGAGAGAGAATGCCAGCCACAAGCTGAAAGGACTGACGAAAGGCTGGGAGCTCTTTGCTCCTGCAGAATGCATTGCCTCATGGAAGCCAACTTGTACTTTGCCAATAAACTCAACACATGGAACAACTCTGCAACTCATTTATTCCTCTCAAATCCTTCCTGGACCTTTTCAGAATTCAGTCTAATTAGGGAGCATTTCGAATACACTTCACTATCAAAGTGAATTGATCCAGGTGGTGGTAGGGGTGCGTGGTGAACTACAAAACGAGCGCTCTTACCCCAATCTAACTGAGTTACCCAAACTAACTGTAACATATACATTTGCGTGTGCATGGCGAACGTGCGCATTGCTTTAAAGGTCCCGGTTTCAGGGGGCCGCTGAATATATGGTCACCCTAACATAGAGGTAACCTGACATGTTAACGGCCATGAGTATTGAATAACAACGCATTGCAGTACGACGCGTTGTGAGCTTGGAGGTCTGCTATTTTCGATATGTTCACCAAAAGGCCTTTTTAGAAATGTCAGCCCCTGCTTCTTCTTCTAGCTCTCAACGAAGGCGGTCGCTCTCTCTATCTCTCTCTATCCCTCTCCCTCCCTCGTGTGTCTTCCCGCTGCTTTAAGGAGAGTTTTTCTCTACACTGTCTTCGGAATTACCAAACTACTAACAATGGATATGGTTACCTGGCTCCTGCTTTTGATTACTTCTCATCAAGAAAACTGGCTCGGGGGAGTCAAGTATCTTTTCGGAACGTATCTTTTCGGAACGATGATAACAGGTTTTCTGCTGATTGGTCACGAGCATTGCCCCTTTCACTCGCTCTAAAACAAGCTGAATTCAACGGATTGGACCCCCCCCCCCCCCCATTCCCGCAAGGTTCCCATTGACACTGTGAAGAAAGCCTATCCCCCCCACACCCCCTCATGCGCTTCCCACCCTCCCACCCTCAAACACCTGTTGTTGTGTCTTCTGGACTGTTCCAGCCAAGGATGTCTCATAGCCCAAACATCGCGGAGAGACAATTATCGCACTGACACCAGCGGAAAAGACATTCTGACCTAGGCTGCTATCTGGAAGCCTCTACACAGACTCACGCTAACACAAACATGACTCCCAGACGTACACGCATGCACACACACAACCATACACCCGCCTTTCAACCCCCCCCCCCCCCCCCCCCACGCAACCCCCCCCCCCCCCCCCCCCCTCCACATTATGCCTTTTCTTTCTTCCCCTCCTGTGTTTTTGTTCGTCAACCTGTTTTGGTTTTCCTTATGTCTGTTGTTTTTTTGTTGTTTTTGTTTGTTTTGTTTTTGTCTTCATGTGGGGACTACGGATGAAATTTAGCATTCTTGCTAATTCCGGTGTATTTACATTGCATTCATGTAGTGTTCATTAATATGCATTGTCCCGTCTAAATAAACAAATAAATACAAAATACAAATTCTCCAACATCTCTGCACGTTCCCTGCCTTGAAACATACCATTAGCAGCTGAGGGAAATGTAGCTGCAAATTGCAACACTAGATTTTTTTTAATAGGATGAATCTAGGGTTGCAATACCTCCCATAGGCAGCCAGTGCATCAAAACGTATTTTTTTTGCTATCTGTGCTACTTTCTATCAAGAAATTCAGTTCAGGTGATTATTTTTTCTAAGTGCTGGAGTTTGGAAGCGCTCGTGGGAAGTCACTTAACGGTCCTGTGTACCAGCTGGGCAGCGGGACATGGCGTTATAGAAGACGAGACGCTTCCGAAGTTCAAATAAACATGTCTGCTCGGATTTATTGACAGATATAACTCATAACATGTCTACGCTGGGTTTTTATGAAACAAACACTTTGCAGATACAAAGAGGATAATGCGAGCTTTCAATAGAGCCGCACTATTGGTGAGTTTGACGTTGTTTATACAATCAGAGCAAAAAAAAGAAAAAAAAACGTTTTGATGCATTGTATCCCTATGGGAGGTATTGCAACCCTAGATTCATCCGATTAAAACAAATCTAGTGTTGCAATTTGCGGCTACTGTGGCGGTAATTGGGAGGAAAAAACATCTGAACATTTCTCCGTTTCTGTAGGTTTCAAACTAGGGGTTTTTCCTGATTCTGAATCCATTGCAAGCATTTGTTTTGTACGAAAAAACATTCCTTGACCAAAAAACGGGCAAACAAAACTATGGTTTAGTGACGAGTCGTCACTTTTCACAGTTTTGTGGGAGGCCAAGGAATGTTTTTGTGCAAAACAAATGCTTGCAATGGATTCAGAATCATGAAAAACCCCTTGTTTGACCCCTCACATGCTACTTAAAGCATATTTATTTTGGTGTGTTTTATCCTGTATAGTTAATTTAATGGGACACCAATTTTCAGCAGCTGTCAACGATTCTCCTCGGCAAACTGAATTTCAGTCTTTGTGAGTTGTGTTACTGGAGGTGACCTTTACAAACACATTGGAGAAGAACGTTTTTGGTAAGGAATTTATTCCAGGACTTTTTAAGATATCCCCTTAGGCTTACTGCATGATTGCAGAGACCCCTGGTGTTCACTGGGTGGCCATTAGAGGATGACATTTGACAGGAATTCCCGTGGGTCCCGTGGGATTCCCGCAGAACAGGAGTCAAATTTGTATTAATGCCAGGATCGGGACAGGACAGGAATGAAAATCAACAGGAGTGGGCAGGAGCAGGAATCATACCAGACCAGTTCATCAAATCGCAGAAATAAATTGCACAGGAAAGTGGTCTTTGAACTGCGAACATTATAAAATTATACATTATATAATAATAAACATGATATCAAATATAATATGGATCAAAATAGAAAAACATCTGCGCGATTTTATTTTTTTATTTTTTTTCGGGAGCGGGATGTGAACGGGAGTGATTTTGACCAGGAGCGGGATGGGACCAGGAGAAATTCTACAAGAGTGGGACAGGACAGGATTTATTTTTTTACTCTGGCCCAGGATTGGGATGGGACAGGATTTTTTCTGCGGGAGTGGGACGGGACAGGAGTGAAAATCCACTCCCGTGTCATCCTCTACTGGCCATACAGTAGCTGAATGGGAAGAGAGACTGTCTAGGATTCAGAATGTCCCCAAACAACCTTTGAACTTTGACCACCCAGTTCAACAGACACTTATTAAAGGATCATGTTCATTTAAATCAAGGGTCTTCAACAGGGGGTCCGGGACCCCTAGGGGGTCCTCGGAGTTACTACAGGGATCCCAAATCTTTGTTTGATAGAAACTTTATGAACCACTTGAACCCTAGTATCCATATTCTACGAACTTTAGCCAAAAATAGCAGATCTACAAGCTCACAACGCCTCGCAGAGCGCGAGGTGTTGTGAGCTTGTAGATCGGCTATTATTTTTTTGGCTAGAGTGAAAGGTCAGACAGAGTGAAAGGTCAAGTTTATTAAGAATCAACGGTTCAAGTGGTATATCTGAAACCACAAATGGACATGAATCCAATATACACTGATGATTGTGCTGTCAAACAATGAAACTATATGGAATCTATGAACAGGTTGTGAGGGACCTGAGTGTCCCTGCTTCATCTCTCTCTCAACTAAGGGGTCCTTGGCCTGAAAACATTGAAGACCCCTTATTTAAATACAGTAGTAGCTACATGAGTACATATAAGCAATAATCACATAAAAGGGGACCCATATGGGTAGTAATCACAGTGAAATTCTCCTCCTGTCTTCACCTTTCCATTAAGTGTTTACATTCCTCTTTGATAAGCAATGTGTAAGTCAGCCTGCTCAAACTTGAGAAAATATTCCTGGCTGCGGCACCGAGTGCCGCACTGCAAGCTTGTAGATCTGTTATTTTTGAAAAATCGTGAAAAGTCTTTGAATATTTCAACGTTTTTTTTGAAAAACCTACGTTTCTATGTCAGTGATGCTCAAACTTTTTCATGTCAAGGACACCCAAAATGATATGTATTTGGCCACGGACCCCCATCTCAAAATATGTAGTACCAGGGACTGATCCCCCCCAGATCCCCCAGAATCAATATTTGAGTTACAAATGTTCGCTTAAAAAATACATATATTCAAAGATATGCATGCATTTTCACGACTTTAAAAAATAGCAGATCTACAAACTCGCAGTGTGGCACTCGGTGCCGCGCTGTGAGCTTGTATACCTGCTATTTTTCAATAGTTAAAGTATAAAATAATTAAGGCCACTCCACCTTGGGCCCTGGTAACTCAGTCCCACTCCCCCCCCCCCTTGTGACGCCCCTGTGCACAGCGGTTACGGGCCTGATAAGCAACGCCTGACTGCAAGACGGCCTACAGGGGACGAGGTCAGATCACTGACACAACGGTTTCAGAACCTTGAACCTGACATCAAGAACAGCAAGAAGCTGATTGTTGACTGCAAGGCTCGCCTTGTCTACATCGACGCGTTGCAGATGAGAGTGAGAGAGTCAGTGTCTTCAATTCCCTTTGCACACACATTGCAGAAATCCTCCCTTAGGCCACACACACCAAAGGCTCAACAACGCCTGCACTAACTCAGATGGCTGTGGAAAAACGTCTGGTCTGCATATTGAGCCCCGCTAGTCTGGGATCACTTCACGTTGCGGAGTTTGATCCGGTCGGGAGCGGAAACCACTTTACGTCATGTTGTAGTCCTAGACGGACTACACTTTGGCCGGAACTATCAAACCGGATTCTGTTTTAACCCAAAATATTCCCCTGCACCAAAGGACATACTTTTAGGGCCTACTTAATAAACTCCTTGATGCGGAGTAGTTTTGCTTTTGAAAAATGTGTTTGGTATAGGCCTATGCATCTTTTAGTCCAACTCGTAGCGACTGGCAAGACTATACTAGGCTACTCGAGCATTTTAATAGGGATTGGGGAAACAAACGGAGGAAACCAAATCAAAGCGACGCCGCTTCTTCTAGTGGTTTCCGCGTCGGGCGGAAACCAAACGGCCTGTTGCGAACAAACACCAGGCTTTCCCCCAGAAAGCCTGGTAGGCGAGGTTAGAGCCCCGCAATGGGCCCGCATCCTCAAGACATCAAGACGTTCTAATAGATTGGCAAAGGGATTGGATCAATTACCAGGCAGTGACGCAGCGCCTCAGGATTTTTATCCTCAGGATTATCTCCATTAGAAGTTCTGTCACTGTCTGGTATTTGAACCAATCCCATGCCTCTACAACCTAACAACATGTTGCGTTGCAACGCCTTGGGAGCTTGTAGATCACCACTTTTCACAGCATGTTCGCCACATAAAAGGGACGCTTAGCGTTCATGTGGCAAACAACAACAAAAACAGGATTTATTTAAGGCTCTTAAAGGGAGGAATTCCTTAGATTTGCATAGATTTGCAATTCATTGGATTCTTGTGGTCCAGACTAAAACAATAACTGAGCAAACATGAACAACTCTCTCCTAAGGCAAGTAATCAGAACACTGACTTCATAATGGGATCAACATAACACAAGACGTTGTATTGGCCGTATCTCCACTCCAACTTGCCATAACACTGCAATAAACCTGAGTCAAGTACCTGAAACTAGAACTTGTTTCTGTTACTATCTACATTTGACATTTGTAATTTAAAGAAGTACTGTATCATAACTACAGGCAAAGGTGAGGTAATACGCATTCGTCCGGTGAGTCTGTCCGTCCATCCGTCTGTAAAAAGATCATCTCCGTCACTCCTGGACCATCAGCGTGAAACTTTGTTCACACATTCCCAGTCAGCCATAGAAGAACCTAGCTGCCCCAAACAATCTTTGCATGCACACTCGCCAGGGACGTGCTGGCCATTGGGAAAAGCGGGACAACTCCCAAACGGCTGGTTCATTCCCGGCCGGTCCAGGCCGGCCATTAGGAAAAAAATAAAAATAAAATGTAGGCCTTCGTTCCATTTTGGAGGCTGGGCGGCCAACAAAGTAAATCGTCACTGTCGGGCAGAAACCTCGAGGTTTCTGCAAGTTTCAAACTTGTAAATCTTTTCACAAAGCAAAGCCCTGCTTCATCATACAAGGCCGTCGCACAAAAGTAGTGAAAACAGCAGATCTACAAGCACACAGCGCCTGTGTGCTTGTAGATCGGCTGTTTTCACTAGTTTAAATCAATTTTAAATGATAAATACAAAACAAACGGTTTTGGACATACAAGGTTTCCACCCGACAACGACGAAATATAACTCATCTAATTGGCCCACTGGCTTGAGAGAGGGCGAGATCATTTAGCGACCTACAACTGGGTTGCAACCTGGTCGGTAGTTTTCACCGACTGGGTCGCTAAATCTACCGACTGGGTCGCTAAATATACCGACTGGGTTGCTAAATCTACCGACTGGGTCGCTAAATTTACAGACTGGGTCGCTAAATCTACCGACTGGGTCGCTAAATCTACCGACTGGGTCGCTAAATCTACCGACTGGGTAGCTAAATCTACCGACTGGGTCGCTTAATTTACCGACTGGGTCGCTAAATCTACCGACTGGGTCGCTAAATCTACCGACTGGGTCGCTAAATCTACCGACTGGTCGATAAATCTACCGACTGGGTCGCTAAATCTACCGACTGGGTCGCTAAATCTACCGACAGGGTCGCTTATCCACCGACCGTGCTGCTAACCCTAACCCTAACCCTAACCCTAACCCAAACCCTAACCCTAACCCTAACCCTAAATCACCGACCGGGTCATGACCGACATGATCTGAAATGGCAAATATTTGAGTAGCAGCAGTGCTTTAGAGAGAGATCTCTCTCTATAGCGCGCAATGAGGGCCTCTCCAACTCTTTTTCCTGGGCTGAATCAGGGGCTCAGTATGTCCCTGACCACTCCTATATAACCTCCTATATCCTGGACAGATCATAACATTGTGAGCATCACAAAAAATACTAAGGTTCCAAAAAGACCACCTAGAGTGACTATAAGACGTAGTTTCAAACA
Organism: Nannobrachium achirus; assembly: GCF_963921795.1. Taxonomy (NCBI): domain Eukaryota; kingdom Metazoa; phylum Chordata; class Actinopteri; order Myctophiformes; family Myctophidae; genus Nannobrachium; species Nannobrachium achirus. The sequence continues at coordinate 19,980,087 of NC_137828.1, read as the reverse complement.
TTTTAAACTGGAGGACTATAGAAGAGATCTAGGTGCTGTTCCATGGCACCTTGTGTATCTCGAAGATGATTTAGATGATGCTGTGGACTGCTATACTAAGTTGTTAACTGAGGTTGTTGACCTCCATGCCCCCTTAAGGAAAAGCACAATCAAAGTTAAACCATCTCCCTGGATTGACCAACAGCTAAGAGATGCTATGTCTCAGAGGGATGAGGCAAAAGCTATGGCATCCAGGTCGAGTTTGCTGTCTGATACTATGCTCTATAGGAAATGCAGGAACTTTGTTGTTAAATTGAATCGTCAGAAAAAATCCTTATACTATAAAACAGTTTTTGAGGGATGCAAAAACAATTCAAAACAGATATGGAACACAGTAAATGGTTTGCTGGGCAGATCAAATAATACTAATCCTGTCAGTGTGGAAGTTGATGGAGTAATTAAGACAAAACCTATTGATATCGCCAACCACTTCGCTGACCATTACGAACTCAAGGTAAATAATCTCAGGTCCAACATGCATGTTAATGCCTCAAATGAATTATTGGTGGGGAATATAGATGGGCAGATTATGAGCGGGAAAAATTGTAGTTTTATTTTACCAAACATATCTTTAGATGAAATCACCAAAATTCTGTTGTCACTTCCCGAAAATAAATCTCCAGGGTACGACTTTATAGATAATAAATTGATTAAATATGCTGCCCAATATATAGCTAGACCAGTGAAGTATCTATTTGATCTCTCACTGCAACAAGGCAAGTTTCCGACAGTATGGAAACATGCTAAGATTTGCCCAATTCCTAAAGATACTAAATCAGCCTTCACTGCCCCAAATAGTCGTCCAATAAGCCTACTTTCGTCCTTAAGTAAGATCCTGGAGAAAGTGGTTAGCGATCACATATGGAACTATATGGAAACAAATAATCTGTTAACCCAAACCCAACATGCGTACCGTAAAAATCATTCCACAGAAACTGCTTTGATCGACATGACCGATGCCTGGCTGAATGCCCTGGACCAAGGTAAACTTGCATCCATTCTACTTCTCGACTTTACAGCGGCATTCGATTTGATTGATCACACAATTTTAGTTAATAAATTAAATCATTATGGCTTCTGTCAAAATTCTATAAATTGGATAAAATCCTATCTGTATGGCAGAAAACAGTCTGTCTATGTTAATGGATCATTTTCATCCCCCCGTTTTACGACCTGTGGGATCCCGCAAGGGAGTTGTCTTGGTCCTTTGTTGTATATATTATACACAAACGATCTTCCACTAGTATTAATTGACTCAAATGCACATATGTTCGCTGATGATACGACCATCACTGCAGTAGCGCAGTCACAAACTCAGTTACATGAATATTTAGCTAACGATTTCAAACGCGTCATCGAGTGGATTGAGAACAATAAACTGGTATTGAACACCAATAAAACTAAGAACATGGTCATATGTACAAATAGGAAAAGAAAGCAGTTGGGGCCATGGAGCCTATCTTATGGTGGAGTTCAAATTGGTGAGGTTTCAGAGGTCAGGTTATTGGGTATTAAAATACAGAACAATCTTTCATGGTCAGCTCATACCACCGATCTCTCCAAAAAACTGTTGAAAATGTCAGGAATGGTTGGGCGAATCGCAGGGTTTTTATCTAATGACACCTTGAAGGTCATATCACATAGTCTAATCTATAGTCATATAAACTACTGCTGTGCAGTCTGGGGCAATGCAGCTCAAAGGGACCTGAAGAGACTACAGATTGCTCTAAACAAGGCAGCCAGAATGATTTTAAAATGTGGATATGAAATAGGTACAACTGAACTGCATAGCAAAATGGGATGGCCCACAGTACTGGAATGTGTTAGAAAGCAGTCTCTTGCACTGATCTCCAAAATTCATTTGTCTAACAAACCGGTTAGCATAAAGAACAGACTGTCACTAGTTTGTGATGTACATCAGGTCAACACAAGATCAAGACAAAAAAATCATTATGTTTTACCACAAATAAAAACTGTTATGGGAAGTAGATCTTTTATTTTTAGGGCAGTTAAATTATGGAACCAGGTGCGATAACTATGATGACTTTTTTATTGATGATCAATCTAGTGTTTTTATTTACTATTATTATTATGTTTTTACTGTTTTTCGAATAAATTGGTTTTGGTATGCGGCCAGGTCTAGGCATGGCTCAGGGAGGAGGACGCCCCTGCCATGCAGAGTCCACTATGGGCATCCTAGGGGTGCAGTAGTGTGTGTGTGTGTGTGTGTGTGTGTGGGTTTGAAAGAGTGAGTGGAACTGTATTGATTCTTATGATGAAACTCATTTGTATTATAAATGTACTATGAATGCTGTAATGTAATGTATTCTTGTGTTTGCTGGACTCTTGGAAGAGTAGCCGATGGCTAAAAGAGATCCAAATAAAAATCAAATCAAAATCTGACACTCGCAGTTGGCCAAGGAAGATCTATCACCTCAAATGTTTCAAATTGGCCTCATGGTTCCGCCATAACAGGTTTCGCAACCCAGCCAAGCAGGGATCTGCGCCCCAAGGAGCGCACTTTTCTAATTTCAATTGTACAGACCTCCTGCCTCAATAGACATACAGTACATGCAATAGGATAGCTTGTCTGTAACAATATGACTACCATTATGAACAGCAGAGGCCAATGTGCTTATCAACGGTACATGTATGTATGAGCAACACAACAAAACAAAAATAATATTTGAATGGACCCATGATATTTTCACAGCAGCCATTTTGACAGGTAAACCATAACCGGCAACATTAGACTGTGAAACTAATTTCATTTTCAGCTATAGTTCCTTACCAGGTGTTTCTCCTCGTAAGATGAGAAAAGGCTAGGAACAAGGTTAGGCTACTCCAGTTCAAATCAATCATTAAGAAAATTGTATGAACTATACAGCCCAAGGCAAAGTGCAGTTTGAGTAAAGTTGCTTAAAGTTAAATATTTAGAAAACGGCAAAATAATCTCAACTGTGCATGTCCACAGTAATGTGGAATTTTTTAACTGTGAATCAAGTTTCCGTGTGAAAGTGAATAGGAAAGGGTCGAAGGTTTTATCAATTACGTTTTAAAAGTTAAATATCTAAAAAACTACAAAACATTTCAAAATATCTACCACAGTAAGCTGAACATGAATGGTGTTTCTAAGTATGTAGCAGTAGATAAAGGTTTAAGGAGAATACTATAAATAGTGAAAATGTGTGCTCGCTGCTGCTGCTGCTGCAGCAAGCACACAATTAAACCTTTGAACATTTAATTTGTCTACTTGGTTTGTGTCTCAGAGGAGGGCTGTGGTCTGTGGACAGTTCCGAAATCCACCTACGAGTGACATAATATGAAATACTAACTATATAGGCTTTAAGATTGTTGGTTCTGCATGCATTTTACTTGCACACTTGGTTGCATACAGTAGTACATATTGTTCAGTTTTGAGTCTATTTTTACTTTGGGAAATTGTCCTTGTATAGGCAGTGGTTGGAGCCAACAAGTGGGAACGTGAGGTTACGTTGTAACCTATGTTCTCTGAGTGAAGAGATCATCTCTCCACTTACATATTTAATATGTATTAATATGTATGGGGATTTTATGTATGGGGAATGACCCCGCCTCACATGTGACGTGGATATTCTTTTAAGACACACCAGTGTCACCTGACACTGGCACGCACGGGTATATAAGGCCCAGGTGTGCGTGATCACACTGGTTTACCTTGATCGACATCGTCGCTTCTGAGCGACCTCGAGTGGAGAGATGATCTCTTCACTCAGAGAACATAGGTTACAACGTAACCTCACGTTCTCTATCGTATCGAGATCATCTCTCCACTTACATATTTAATATGTATTAATATGTATGGGGAAACTCTGTAAGACACCTCGTGAAGAAGCGAAGCAGTCCCAGAACCCCAAAGCCAACACCAGTGGGCTCCGACCCAGCACATACCGAATCTAGAATATATTCACATTCATGTGCAATTTAAGGTATTTACAGACGCCAACCACCGCTAAATGCCCGGCGTAAGACGCCACCCAGAGCCTTGCCCCGTCAGATGCTAAGGCCACTGATACAGGAGTAAGGGCCGCTTGAGCTGGCCTGCTAGACGCAGGTCTGACTTGACTGGTGAAGGTGACAGTGACACCTACCGCTGAGTAGCATACAAGACCAACCCCCCGGAGGGTGGATGCAGCCTCGTTCAGACGGTGAAGCCGGGTGAATGTCAACCGTGTTGACCATGTCGCTGCCGTGCAGATCCCGGACAGAGATGCACCATTCCACAGCGCCCTGGAGGCCACCGATCCACGGGTGGAGTGGAGTGTACTCGCACTCCCACCTGCTCGTATGCCTGCTGAACCACTTCAGTGGGACAGTCTAGCCTTTGACCACGGTCTACCCAAGCACTCAGCTTGAGCCCCCGACGAGCTGTTTTCGTTTCACTGTGGGCACCTGTGGCCCTGATGAACGACCAATGCTCTTAACAGGACAGAGTGTGGACCGACTGTGTCTCCACTCTGCCTGTCTGCATGTCAAAGAGAGGACAGAGCTCAATCACCTGAGTGAGCCGTGTCTCTGAGAGAACCATGGGGAGAAAGGCCGGGTTGGGGTGTAACATTACTCCCCCATCATGTGGCCAGGACCTGCCAAGCTCTTCATGGACTGACAGGGCTTGCAACTCCCCAGCTCTCTCTTCTTGCTGTACTCAACAGAGACACATGTTGTTCTGCTGTTACAATATGTCATAGTCAGGTGGAGATTCAATTTAAATTGCTTAAATAGAATCACTGCTTAGCAACTCTGCAACCACGTCGGACTGGTTGGTAGACCATAATCATCTTAGGATGATTGTAAAGGGTCATGGTGCTACACCGACCATTTACAGTGACCGTGTACTGTGCGTAACCAAGCACTGTAAACTTGTGAGTGACACAGAGTAGTCTCAAGAGCTACTGCCATACACCTTACTTGAGGTTTTGTATGAATCGAGTTCAAAGGGACCCCAATGCAAACAAGCCAACAGCTTTATTGTGGTCTTATCCCTTTTTGTTGACCTTGTATCAGTGAACTGTACTGTCAACCCAACTCACTTGTATCCGTGCCTGCCGCGTCATCTCCATGAGGACCGACAGCACGGCAGAGCGCGATCATCCCGTGATGGGAAGAGCGCTTCACTGCGTGGCTTAACACCATCACTGGTTTCCACCATGCAGAAACACCACGGATGCGTAGACAGCACTGCTGCAACCCACCGTATAGTGCGCTGTTTACAGTATTAAGCACGCTCCGCTGTGATCGCCCATCAGGCTCCACAGCGAAGCTACACCACAGTACGCGTCAGCCGTATTCACGCCAATACGTCTGTATAGTGTGCAAACTGTATTACAAGAGAACTTGTTGATCCAGCTCACAGCACGACACTGTGTGATGTGTAATGAGCCTGTAGATCGTTCGGTTACGTTGTAACCTTTGCTCCCATGAGGCTGTGTGCCATGTGGGATGTGCACACGTTCCTGTTGGGGCTGGCCTTCCTGCCTGCCTATACAGTATGCCCGCTGGGATTGTTTCACAACCCAATGAGAGAGCCCAGTCTTGGAGACCATCCGCCCAAGGCAGTTAGGTCTATACTTACCTTTGAGGCCCGGCAGGGCCCAATAGTGACTGCAACCCTGCTTCAACACCCTACTGGAGGGTGGGAAGGTTGCAGCTAAATAGACAGACTGGCTCGTACTCTGATCAAGCCATAGGCTGGAATGCAGGGATTGGCACCAGCACCACCCAAACATTGCCATGTAGGAAGCATCTGCGTCCCTCATGCCCATAGGGAGACATTCTTTTAGCTGACCCCGTTAGAGCAAGAATACGTCCCCGACAGCCGACGTAGCGACGCGACCAACTCGGGACGAGGAGGGAGCTCACTCTGCGGCCTCATACCTCATGCCGGCTTCTACCATGCAGGATCACCCTCAGCGTGGGAACCTGTATGGAGCATTCTTGCATTAGCATGCTCTGTTGTGTCACCGAACAGACATAACTATACAACCGAACGTGTAAGCTGACACCGCCAGCAACACGCCCATATGGTGCATGACTGTGACCAACAAGGAATGCACTGGCCGCATGTTCAGGAAAGCCGGGGGCACCATGTGCTCCGGGCTGACACAAGCCCCAAAGGGCGGAGGCACAAACTCCAGGTCTCTCCACAGAGTTGGGAGGAGCGAGCCCTGAGGATAGCCCGTCCCACTGGAGCAAGGGACAGAGTCCCTGCTTCGGCCTCGATACTTGCCGAGGAACCCTGTGGACTGTGAGAGCTGCTCTTGCCGAGGCATCGGTCTAGGTGCCCAAAGTGCTGCCGGAGCCTGGCCACATTGCCGTGGCACTGCTTCTCTGAGCAAACGGCCCGACCTGTCACCCATTGTTCATCCTGTGCACCCCGCAACTAGTGGGGGGCAGAGATCGGTGAACGAGGGGGCCTGGAACTCAAAGGTTCTGTCGTCTAAGATGAACCTGAGATTGTGCTCACCCTTCCAGACACACGGAGATCCCTGATGCCCATATATGGGCATATTGGTTGGATCGATAGTTCTGGACCACTGGATGTCCCTATATGCACATAGGGACATCCGACCCACTCACAGTGGTAACCACAAATGATTTGTTTGGGTCCTGGTGTCATGCTGCCATGGTCTGCATGGCACTATGCATATTTGGGTGTAGCTGAAGCAGGAGCCATACTAATGTCTATGAGTACGTGTCATAGTCATAGTGATGGGACAGCAATCTGCCGACGGAGCATGCAGGCCACGCTCTGCTCCGCCCGGCTCAGCTATGTTCTGCTGTGTTTTTGCCGAATACGGCTCCACAGCGAAACTACACCAAGGATGTGCGAGCTGACACAGTCAGCTATACACCATATAGTGCGAAACAACTGCCCAAGTTGGAGCCTCTCTTTCCCTTCTCTTCTGAAGGAAAGTCGCCTGCGCGTTCTGTGTGTGTACAGATAGAACAACAACTCTGTTGCATAGGCTAGCATAACTGCTAACAATGTGATCGCAGAGTGTGCATACGACAGCGAATCCATATAAGTGTGTTTTGTCTGCCGGCAGACAGAACTACTCCGCAGCCGCGTGAACCGACACCATCGGCGATACGACGGTCACGAGAGGAGCGACTCGGCGCTAGCTCTCCGAGCTGCACAAAGCAGTGGATTACGAAGGCTGTCCAAGCTTGTAGTGGTTTCCCGCAGAAACCCTTCTTGCACCAGGCAGGGCTGATCAAGAGGGAGCCATAGCCTAAGCTTGGCTCCTCCCCTGTAATGATGCGGGAGTGTGAATATATGCAGACCCGTCTACATCAGGCAGGGTGAATAACAGGGTGGAGCCATAGCCTGAGCTTGGCTCACCTAGCACCGCCACCCTGAGACGTTAGTCTGTTGGGCTGGAGTGGACACGGCTGCTTTGCCTTTAAACAGCAGGCACTTAGCCTCCTATAGACCTAGCTGCAAGACAAGGTCATTCATACAGGAGGCGGGATCCTCACAAGCTGCTATGGCGTGACCTGGCCCAGGCAGGACACACACTGGTCACAGCCACCTCTGGGGAGCAAGCCCCCATTTGCAGCACCATAGAAACCTCCCGCTGTTTCTGTCTCCAGCTTCCATTTATTCACATATACATCCTTTAGATGTTTAGAATGGATGTTCATATGAAACTCAACGTCCAGTAGTTTACTTTGTGTTTCTAGCAGAGTTCTCAGTGTCTCTCTCTCCCTCTGGAAGAGATTGCGCATGAGCTCTGCTGCCACCCGGAGGCGCTAATACACACACTCTGACATTAAGCTCAATGGAATGCACCCATTTTAATGTTCATACTAGGGTCATCAGTATGCACATACACATGACAATGTGTTCGCAAACCACTATAATGTTCTTATTGTGGGCTCGCCTGAAAGGCGAGAACACTATGTTATCCTCATTATTTATGAGTGTGGGCTCACAAGCGAGCCCACACTGTTTCGTAGGAACAGTGTTTCTAGTTTTGGTCGTAATTTTCAGTATACTTTATGATACTGATTTACTACGACACTAACATTAGGAGTCCACTTGTACAAGTGGATCTCACATGTTTTTATTTGCGAGGAGGACCACAGTAACTCTGACTCTGAGAGTGTACAAATGGATTTAGAACAGACCCGTTATGATTCGGGTCTGGCTTGTTGTGTGTTCTGGTAATATTTTTGCCATGCAACATTTACTCAGACAATTATGTCAAGCCATAGCATGGCGATGACCCCAGGTTTATGCATATAGGCCTACAGTATATATACATATATCTGTATACACATACAGTGTTTCCACTGTTGGGAGGTGCTTAGGACATTATAGGAATTGTGCTTGTGACAGAAGTCGCAACAATTTCTGCCTGCCTTTATGAATCAAGGCAACAGCCGGTACCCTAAGACCTTCACACGGACTTCCAGTGTGTTTGTGCTGTCTCTGTTTAGGATGGATCGTCGTAAACAATGCCCCGCGGCTGTCTGTTTTGTGTCCAGCAAACTTTCTCGCGTTTTCATCTTCCCGATCTGGAAGAGGTCGCACATATTCTGCTGAGGCGATCCGACACCAACACTCAACATAAGCACACCGGAGTACTTCCCACAGACAGCTGATGCCTCTGCTACCACTTCACACGGCTACACAGCGGGACCCCCCGCGGCGCGTGGCCACGATGGTGTGCAGATGACATGATTAAGAAGCGTCTGCTCTTAATTTCTAACAGCCTCAGAACAACACAAAGTCGCGTAAATCAGCCCTGCTGACAATACAACCTGTACATTGCAATGAAAACTGCCAAACCAAACTTTCATTCCTTGTTTTGCGATTATTCCGTGATGGGAAGAGAGCTCTGCGTGGCCGAAAACCATACCGGCCTCCACCACGCAGACACACCACGAATGCATCAACAGCATTGCTGCCATACAACGTATAGTGCGCTCTGTTCTACAGTATTAAGCACGCACTGCTGTGATCGCCCACCGGGCTCTGCAGCAGGCTACACCACGGACGCGTCAACCGAAACTCGGCAATACGTCCGTAGGCCTATAGTGCGCAAACTGTATGTTAGTTTGTGTTTACAGTATTAAGCACGCACTGCTGTGATCGCCCACCGGGCTCTGCAGCAGGCTACACCACGGACGCGTCAACCGAAACTCGGCAATACGTCCGTATAGTGCGCAAACTGTATGTTAGTTTGTGTTTACAGTATTAAGCACGCACTGCTGTGATCGCCCACCGGGCTCTGCAGCAGGCTACACCACGGACGCGTCAACCGACACAATCGGCCATACGTCTGTATAGTGCGCAAACTGTATTACAAGGAAGAAAGGAAGAATGTTTGTTCTGGATTTACCTACAAACGACGTGACAGAAACCCAGGGAGGAGCACCTCAGCACCAGCTCCCTAATCTGCATTAGCAGTGGATTCTTGACTTGGCTGCCAACTCGTAAGTAGTTTCCTCCAAAACTTTCTATATACAAAATTCTCTACACTTCTGCTAAGAAGTCCACGTCTTGGACTGCTCGGTGGAGATCATAAAATCAGTGTGATCACGCACACCTGGGCCTTATATACCCGTGCGTGCCAGTGTCAGGTGACACTGGTGTGTCTTAAAAGAATATCCACGTCACATGTGAGGCGGGGTCATTCCCCATACATAAAATCCCCATACATATTAATACATATTAAATATGTAAGTGGAGAGATGATCTCGATACGATAGAGAACCATCTTTTACATCATTATAGCACGAAAAGATTGGCTACATGTTTCCCATAATGAAATTGCTGTGAATTGACCAATTGTGACTTCTTCCTAACGGATTACAAGCTGCAACAATAAACCTCCCCATACATGGAAAAAATATATATTGCCACGTTTCTTCTGGAATCCACTTTTATATATTATGTACATTATTCTTCTAGGGCTGAGATTCACAGTCAGGGTGCATCATTATAAGTCACATCTTCGTAAAGCATACTCCTTTAGATGACCTTTTGTTTTTTTAAAGGACTGGTGGTTGGTGATGCTGTGGGTCATATATATTTATCTGAGTCTGCGGACTACTGTATATCACAAGTGTGTGCGGCCAGGCACTTGCACACATAAGCAAGTATTACATAAGTACACACAAGCCCCTTTTCGACTGCAGCTTTAGCACCACACCACACCACACCGCACCACATAACAATATCTACATTTTCCATTACACAAAAGTACCCCTATCGGTAAGAAACAAATTGACCATTTTAACTGTGATTATAATACAATATAAAGTATTAATGTTTTACTATGATAATTATAATACACTACAATAGATTATAATAGTGGTTATAACACAATAGAATCTATTATCATGAATTACAACTATATCCTGGTAGTCTAAATGAAAAGTCAGTGAGTGATCAGTCATTATGAAGTGTTTGGCCCTGTTTGGCATAGCTCAGACCTAAAACTCTCCTGAACTTGAATGCAGCATCTTATGTTGAAAGAATTGCCCTCTCTGTGTAGAAGTCCATGCCGTATGCCACATCTCCAGTATTGGCGTAATTATACTTAGTTCAGTGTGGTATCAAGCACCGAAAATAGCTGACCTCCAAGCTCACAACGTGTTGCAGCGTGACGCGTTGTGAGCTTGGAGGTCTGCTGTTTTCGATATTTACACCAAAAGGCCCTTTTAGAAATTTCAGCCCCTGCCTCTCTAACATTCTCTGCACGTCCATGTGACTGAGGTTCACATGCTTTATGGTTTGAAAACTGAAAGAAAGATGGAATGATTAGCTACCAGTGGTGGAAAAATTACTCACATGTTTTACTTAAATAAAAGTATCAATACTCTATTACAAGTAAAAGTCAGGAATTAAAGATGTACTTGATTAAAAACACAAAAGTATCGGTCTATCAAAATGTGCTTAAAAGTACCTAAAGTAGAAAGCACACATTATGCAGAATGTCCCATTTCACGAGTTTTCAAATGTATGAAATGTATAAGCTTGTGTGCTTGCCTTGCCTGTCTGTCTGTCTGTCTGTCTGTCTGTCTGTCTGCAAACAGCGTCAGGCTTAGCACATAAATAACTGTAGTCCTGTTTCCAGGAAAAGGTCATACAGTACTCATCATTCACTTTCCTATAGCTTCGTTTGATTGGTTCGGCAGCAGATTTGAACCGGAAATACATGAAGGTGTCACTGTCATATAGGCTTAATGTATGATTGCGACCGTAGGTCGCAGTTTAGTATGTGAACCGTCATAGCTTGCCTGTATCTCTGTCTGTCTGTCTGTAATGCCTGACACTGTGGTTCCCCTGACACATCACAGTGATGTCAAATACTCAGAGCAGGGATCTCCATATATGGGCATAAAAGGGATTGTAATCATTGTCTGTATGATGTCAGACAACAGAATCCTTGCCTTTAGGGCAAGGTCGCTGTTCGCCCTTAGGTGTCTTACTTGTAGTATCTATCTGTCTGTCTGTCTGTCTGTCTGTCTGTCTGTCTGTCTGTCTGTCTGTCTGTCTGTCTGTCTGTCTGATTAGTTTGTAGGCTGCAACCCAACCCATGAGAGAAGCAGGGTATATTCAGGATAGAGGAGAAGCCTGGGGGAATGTGAGACAAGATAAGCACGCTATTAAACCACAGTCGTTGTTTTGTTTTTCTTTGTGGTTATCCAAAGCTACTATAAGACTTTTGGCACTCGCTTGAACTCCCTATAGCTCAGAGGTCTTCAACAGGGGGTCCGGGACCCCTAGGGGGTCCTCAGAGTTACTACAGGGGGTCCTCCGAATCTTTGTGTGATAGAAACTTTTTTTCTCCTTTTTTATATTAACCACTGGTGTCCATATTCTGAGAACCTTAGACAAAAATAGCAGATCTACAAGCTCACAAATGCCTCGCGTTGCAAGGTGTTGTGAGCTTGTAGATCGGCCATTTGGTGTAGAGGGGAAAAAGAGCAGACTAAGTACAGAGTGAAAGGTGAAGTATTGACGGTTCAAGAATCCAAAATAAAATAGACTGATGTCTACAGTATGTGCTGTCATTGTGCTGTCAAAAGATGAAACTATATGGAATCTATTAACAGGTTGTGGGGGTCCTTGTTTCATCTGTCTCTCAACTAAGGGGTCCTTGGACTGAAAACGTTGAAGACCCCTGCCTATAGCTCAAGGACCCCTGGGGGTCCCCGGACCCCAGTTTGAGAACCGATGATGTAAAGAAGGGGAGGATACCTTCTCCCTTTACGATTATATGAGTGGATGAGTGAGAGAAAGAAGCCCACAGGAACAAGTGAGAAGTGTTTGGAACTGGGGGGAAGAAATACAAGATCCTTATATAACACTATAGGCAGTCTACAGTACACATTTATCAGGGAATCAACATGAGGATCACAGTTGTGCTTGTTTTCATTCTCCACGTGGCTCTTGTCAGTTCTAGCCTTTTTTCGCGGAGAGAACATAAAAACAACAACAGAAGCATCACAGAAGCCTCCCAGAGTAAAAACGCAGGTGAGCGCTGCTGCATTTAATTAAAGCTTTAATGTTGTAATGTAATTATCAGTTTATTGCTTGTTTGTTTGTTGTTGTTGTTGTTGTTGTTGTTGTTTTTGTTTTGTTTTTTTGTTTTTAGTTGAGATCTGTGCCAAAATATTAATCTTAATTAGTATAGTCTAGGCCAACATCTAGGCTATTCTAAAAGTGAAGCAAACCAATTACGTACAAGAACATCTGGTGAATTGTGTGATTGTCAATAGCCAATAGAAATACTTTCTCTTAGACCACAGTGTATAGGAATTACATAACAAACAACTACGCTTAAAAATAGCCTATTAGGATAAACAATATGCACTTTTCTTTCTTTTATTTTTGTTGTCTTTTTTGAGAGTGCATTGATGGATGACATAATATACTATTTGGTGTGATAAGGAAAAAGGACACAACAGTTGTTCTGTTTGTAAAGTAACTAAGTACATTTAGCCTACTCAAGTGGGTGCTTGTAGAAGACTAACATTTTGAGTCTATCTTTACTTTACTGGAGTAGCCTAGGCTATTTCCAACTTTTACTTCTTCTATTCCACATCTCAGAAGCAATTATACTTTTACTACAGTAATTTTTTTTTTTTTATGTACTTTACCAGTTAGGCCTAAGCATTTTGATTGTTATTGTATTGCAAGTTTTGCATTAACCACATATTAGCCCTATACATTTCGGGCCATTTGAAAATAGGCGATCTACAAGCTCACAATGCATCAGAGGCATTGTGAAGTTGTAGATCTGCTATTTTCAATATACATATATATATATATATTTATTTATTTATTTTTTTACATTTGAAAACATGTGAAATGGGACATTCTGCATAATGAGTAGGCCTACTTTTACTTTTGGTAGGCTACTTTAATGACATTTTGACACCAATGATTTTGTACTTTTACTCAAGTAAATGTTTTATTCTGGACTTTTACTTGTAACAGTGTAGGCTATTTCATTGCAGTATTGATACTTTTTCCTTTCCTTGGACCCTAACCCTTTTATTGCGACCGTAGGTCGCACTTACTATCAAAACCTCCACAAACTGTGATTCAGTCAGTCAGTCAGTCTGTCCGTCTGTCACACCTCACACGTCACACTATTGCCCTGCTCATATCTCCGCAACCGTTGCCCCGATCCATGCCAAATTTTGCACACACGCTCCTTGGCTGCCAAACTACAACCTCCAAGGACCCCCGGAGCTCCAGGGACCCCCAGGTCCCTGGGGGACCCCCAGATGTAAAAAATGACCAAATGTGCAAAAATGACCAAATGACCACCCCAACGGGGCTGCTCACGGGGAATTCCCGGGGACCACCGACTCCTGGTGCTCCAGAACGGATGCAAAAGTGGTGGCGCCCCCAGTGGAGGACCCCCTCCACTGCAGCTCACATAAAATGCCGTAACTCGGGCTAGGAGGGTCCGGGAGAGCCGGGGCCGGTACCTATTCCTCCGCCAAGGCAACGCGGACACCCCACCCCTCATTTCTCACATGGCCCTCTTCTAGCACCACCATGAGGCCGATTTTTAAAACACATTTTTGGACACTGCTCCTACAGTTTTTGCCCTAAAATCACGCAAATCGCTACACAGTATGTCTACTCTCATCCCATCACCATGAATCTGTCCCATATAGCGCCACCTTCAGGCCGATTTTTAAAAACACATTTTTGGACACTGCTCCTACAGATTTTGCCCTAAAATCACGAAAATCACTACACAGCATGTCTACACTCATGTCATCAACATGGATCAGGAAGATTTTGGAAAAACAAATTTTTGCCCTACTTGTGGAGATAACGGTCGCTTATCTCCCGATTAGGGAGTCTTACTGGTGGATATACAATAAATGTATTGCCCTCTAATATTAGGTAGCATAGTTCTTTATAGGCAAACTCTCCAATGTGATGCCATGTGACTCCCATTTTAGGTGACGGTCTCTTGAAACTCTGGAGGTTGTGGTTTGGCAGGCAAGGAGTGTGTGTGCAAAATTTGGCAACGGTTGCGGAGATATGAGCAGGGCAAGTGTGACGTGTGACCCGTGACAGACAGACTGACGGACAGCTGGTCGAGGTTTTGATAGTAACTAGGACCTGACGGTCGCAACTAGCATGTCCAGACAATATAATGCTCTCACTAATTTATAGCCACCGTGGTTATAAACTGTATCTGTATATATAGGCCTATATATCACCCTGTTCCACTGATTCAGTACCTCTACTAGACATTTACTATGAAATGAGTTCATAGGTCCATATAAATAGGCTGCCCAATGAAATGGAAATCCTCACTCGCTTCATAAAACATGGTTGTGAGTTCTTCACTATAACTGAAGTGAAGTGAAGAATTTACTTTGAACCTGACAGTGTATCAAGCTGTTCTGGGTGCAATTATCTAGGAAGCATGCAGTGTTGGAAAGTAACTAAGTAAATTTACTTAAAGGAGTAGTTCACCCCCAAAATGACTTTTTTTCTATTGATTACTCATGCCATGGAGAGTAGAGTTAAATAATATTTTTCGTTTTTTTGTCACATTCCTAAGACAAAAATTTGATTCGAGTAAATTTCCCCCCATTGATTCCGGATGCCCATCCGGAACGAATGGGGGTAAAATTATAGTTATCACATTTTTGTCTTAGGAATGCAACAAAAAACTAAAAATATTATTGAACTCTAGTCTCCATGGCATGAGTAATCAATAGAAAAAAAGTCATTTTGGGGGTGAACTACTCCTTTAAGGCCGACATTCTGCATAATTAGTACTTCGGTACTTTAAGTACATTTTGATGCCAATACTTTTGTACTTTTACTCAAGTACATTTTGAATACCGGACCTTTACTTATGCATAACAGAGTATATTGACAGTATTGATTTACATAAGTAAAACATTTGAGTACTTTTTCCTCCACTGCCTTTCATACACAACCCGAGGAGAACTTTAGATGCCTTGACCTCTACCCTTAACCCATTTAGACATGGGGACCCGATTCCACAAAATGTCTTCAGAACAGTTTTCTGAGAAACGTATATCAGTGGAGTTCAAACCTTTTTCATGTCAAGGACCCCAAAAAAGATATATATATATTTGGTCACGGACCCCCATCTCAAAAAAAGCAAAGATTTTAGTAAAAGAACATAGATAGATAGATAGATAGATAGATAGATAGATAGATAGATACCTTTATTATCCCAAGGGGGAAAATCAGTTGCCCAGAGGCAGCACAGCAGTATAAGGTTATTTACAAAGTTACAGAGAAGTATGAAAAAGATAAAAAGAAAAAACGAGAATAGAGTACAGTAAGTACAGTAAGAGCAAGGTACATCAAGAAAGGGAACAAATAATTGCGACCGTCAGGTCGCATTTACTATCAAAACCTCCACCGGCTGTCTGTCAGTCCGTCCGTCCATCAGTCTGTCTGTCACGTCACACTTTTGCCCTACTCATATCTCCGCCATCGTTGCCCCTATCCATGTGAAATTTTCTACACACACTCCTTGCCTGCCAAACCACAACCTTCAGGAACCCCCCACCTCCACGGACCCCCAGGGACCCCCTGCCACCGCCGCCAAATAGTGCACAAATGACCAAATCAACACCACAACTGGGCTGCTCACGGGGAATTCCCGGGGACCTCCGACTCCTGCTGCTCCAACAGTCCTTCACCTTCATTGGTTTAACTTTGACCAGCATCCCTCCCCTCATTGGCCAAAACTTTATTTGGCTTTACTCATCAACCGCTTGTCGTACAAACCTGTGGGTGGTGTCAATTGACTTGATTAAGAGTCCTTAACCTTAATTGGTTTAACTTTGCCCCGCCCCCTCCTCTGATTGGCCGAAACTTTATTTGGCTTTACTCATCAACCGTTTGTCCTACAAACTTGTGGCTGCTGTCAATTCACTTCATTAAGAGTCCTTCACCTTAATTGGTTTAACTTAGCCCCACCCCCTCCTCTGGTTGGCCCAAACTTTATTTGGCGTTACTCATTAAAGGTGTATTCAGTGATAATGAAAGTGGCCGGGGGCCATCTTGTCCCTTACTGGCCTTACAGTTTGGAAATGTTACGTTTTTTATAGATTTTTTACACCATTATAATGTTCTCGTTTTGATCATTAGACCCAATCACTTTATATCGGTAGGCCTACGTCTCCAGCTTCAGGATATGTATGATACTGAATTACTACGAGACTGTGGCATTATGAGTTCAGTAGTTTACAATCTAGGCATTTAGCAGATGTGTTCTTAATTCAGAGTGACAGTGGTTCTCAAAACTTTTATTTTGGCCGTCATAACTAAACATCATAACATAACTACGGCCATACTCTACCCTGATTGGTCGAGGACTGGCTGGCCACCTCTGAAAACTGAATCTAGCAATGCTCGTAACACGGGCCATGGTGGAAGTCCTTATAAGGTCAGCACACATTCTAGTGAGGAGAATGAATGGAAAATGTACCAATTATATTTTTATTTGAATGAAATACAATCACTGAATATACCTTTAACTGTTTGTCGTACAGACTTGTGGGTGGTGTCAATTAACTTGCTTAACACATCGGGTGCCCCTGGATTGAGCCCCATTTATCCCCTCTCGCTGCCCTGGCCCACCACCATTGTATTGAATCCGGCCCTGCTGCGTCAATGCATGCGTCATGACGTCACTTGGTCACATGACCGCAGACAGGATGTTGTTGTGTAACTTTCTGTATGGACCATAGAGTTATAATAAGAATAGAGAGGACACCAGATATCCCCGCCCGTCCACTTGCATTGAGTTGCTCACCCAGCGCATGAGGCGTTTTCACCCCTCCTTCCGGCTAGTAAAACCGTGACGTAGTGGGTCTACTGTGACGCATTTTGCGTCATAATTTGTGTTCATGGACAAGCTTCATGAACGAGCACTTCCGGTATGAACGCGCGTCAATACAAAGAAGCCTAGACGCGGGTTCATGTGAGTAGACCCAACTGCAGTACCTCAAAACGGCCACCATGTCCATTTGATTTCAGGGCGCCCCCAGGGTTCTGGGGGCTTGGTATGGACCAGTGTTGATCATAACTGTTCATTGCCGATCAAAATTTGGACATTTTGCCGCACCCCGCCACAGTTTTAGCCATAAAACAAACATCAGAGATAAAGGGCGTTAAAGATGGGGAAATGCATTGGGGTATATGGAGAAAAACGGCCGCGCGATGCTCTCAGCGTCGACTCGAAGCGACCATCCAGGCGTAGCCCCGACCTAACGGTGAGATTTAAAGTTAATACTGTAAATACAGTAAACACGTCAAAACGTTGTGGGCCTCCAGCGACATCAAAGAGTTTGACGAGTGGGCACCCGGTGAATTAAGAGTCCTTCACCTTAATTGGTTTCACTTTGCCCCACCCCCTCCTCTGATTGGCCGAAACTTTATTTGTCTTTACTCATCAACCGTTTGTCTTAAAAACTTGTGGGTGGAACCAATGCCACTTACAGGCCTCTTTGTGTATACTGTGACCTGATGGTCGCTTATCTCCCGATTAGGGAGTCTTACTGATATATAAATATATATACATAAAGTGTCCTAAAGCACAACTATCAATGTAATACAGTGCCCAAATCAAAGTTACCATAACAGTCAATGCTAGTTAGTGCAACAAGTATCTCAACATCATGTCAAACACAAGCAGAAATACAAAAAAAAACTACTAACACAACCTAATAGTGCAGTGTCCAAAGGTCAGAGTGATAAAAACAACTAGCAAAAGGAAGAAAAAAAAACAAGAAAGAAACATACTGTATACCGTATTTTCCGGACTATAAGGCGCACTTAAAAGCCTTTAATTTAGTGCGCCTTATATATGGATCATTCATTGACATTGACATTCCCTTTAGCACAGCTCCATCTGTTGGATGCATAACGCAACGGTAGCGTCTATTATGTGCGCCTTATAGTCCGGTGCGCCTTATATATGAAAACAGCACTGTCAAAATAGACCATTCATTGACAGTGCGCCTTATAGTCCGGTGCGCCTTAAAATACGGTATTCAAAGATTTGCACACATTTTCATGATTTTTCAATAAATAGCGGATGTACAGGCTCACATATTTTTGAATAGCCAACGTATAAAATAATGGTTAAAGTTGGTTCAAGTCTAACCTTGCACAGTTGCTTTCCCGGTTTTTAATGCGTTAAGACACCCTATACCATCCTCCACCTCCTGCAGGGTTTTACTACACATCACATCACATATGAGATCATAGCGAGACGCCCCGTTTTAATCAATTACACTGCCGTTCCATGGAGAGACGACCTCCAGAATCACAATTATGTTTTACTGCCAGGCATGTTTGCACCTCGTGCAAAATCTAGCATGTCTCAGTAAGTAAGAAACATTTCAATGATTTATTAATCCAAAAATGAACACCAGCAATGATACTGGGGAGAAGAAGGTGTGTTGGGGTGCAGTACACACCAGACCGGCATCACATCACTACGATACTGTGCTGTCCAAAAACTATTCTATTTGACCTAAATTAGCTTATTTGACAGCATTATCCAATATACAGTATATCTTTCATTATATTTCCAACAGGCTGGAAGTATTCTAAGCCAAGTGTCTTCAACAGGGGGTCCGGGAGCCCTAGGGGGTCCTCAGAGTTACTACAGGGGGTAAAATCTTTGTGTGATAGAAACTTTTTTAAGCTTTTTTATATGAACCACTTGAACCCTATTATTAGCGTCCATATTCGGAGAACTTTAGCCAAAAATAGCAGATCTAGCAGATCTACAAGATCTACAAGATCTACAAGCTCACAATGCCTCGCGCTGCGAAGCGTTGTGAGCTTGTAGATCTGCTATTTTTGGCAAAGACGAGAAAAAGAGCAGACTAAGTACAGAGTGAAATGTCAAGTTAAGTAAATGTGGTTAAATACGTATTTGAAAACACAAATTGACATGAATCCAAAATACAATGATGATTGTGCTGTCAAACGAATAAACTATATGTAATCCATGAAGAGGCCCTGCTTCATCTCTTTCTTAACTAAGGGGTCCTTGGCCTGAAAACATTGAAGACCCCTGTTCTAAGCATCTCCTTAGCTCTTGTTTCTCAATTATTGGATAGCACCTCACTGTCACTATACACATGATGCTTTATATTAAAGGGGGTGTAATGTAGGTGTTTTTGTTTAAAAAAGAAATTGAAACTAAATAAATAGAAATACAAAAT
The DNA here is from genome assembly GCF_963921795.1 of Nannobrachium achirus. Taxonomy (NCBI): domain Eukaryota; kingdom Metazoa; phylum Chordata; class Actinopteri; order Myctophiformes; family Myctophidae; genus Nannobrachium; species Nannobrachium achirus. The sequence goes on along the minus strand of NC_137828.1, from coordinate 19,960,290 downwards.
AAATACAGTATTTGGATGTCCAGATAGCTCAGTCAGTAGAGCACACACCTTTGAATCACAAGGTTCTGGGTGCGATCCGAGGTAACTCCAACTCAGCATATGATTGGCAGAGCTTGAGAAACCTTTTTGTTAAAAGGATAAAGCTCTATATTCCGGTAGTAGAGTGTTTGTTCTGTTTGTCTCCCCGTCTGTCCAGCTCTTTAGTGAACAGAAAATATATTTTCAGTTCAGGATAAAAACGAGGCAGAATCCCCAAAAGATCACCAACTTTTATTTTATAGTGTTCCATTTCCATCTGCTAATCCTTTTAATTATTATTAGGGCCCGAGCACACACAGTGTGTGAGGACCCTATTGTATTTGCAAAGATTATTATTTTTCTTCTTCCGCCGAATGAATCGTGTTTTTGAGACGCCAAACGTACTCCAAAAGTTGCGCAACTTTGCAATCACATCACAAGTGGCGAAAAATTACGTAATAAAAAATAAATAAAAGGGGGCGTGTCCTAATGGCGCAACAGCGCCCCCTACAAAATTTCAACGCATCAGCCCCACTATACGGTTTCACCCACAAGTACGAAAATCGGTACACACCTGTATCATGTCCGGACTCACAAAAAAGTCTCTTGGCGCCATGTCCGAAACCAAACAGGAGGTCAGCCATTTTGATTAATTAGTGGCGTTTTGGCGCATTTTTGGCCGTTTTCACGTGTCGCACTTTAACGAACTCCTCCTAGGGGGTTAATCGGATTAACTTCAACTTCGCTCGGCATACTCAAGACACCTTACCGATGAAAAGTTGAATTGTGCGAATCGTGAGTTTTTGGAAAACGGCGTGACCGTGGCGAAGCGTCAAACTTCCTTTGCCAAACAGGAAGTGCCCCCTCTTCTGATTGGCCGAAACTTTATTGTTCCTTTTTTTGGCTGTTACTCATCAACCGTTTGTCGTACAGAGTTGTGGCTGGTATCATATGACTTGACTAAGAGTCCTTCACCTTAATTGGTTTAACTTAGCCCCGCCCCCTCTTCTGATTGGCCGAAACTTGATTGTTCCTTTTTTTGGCTATTACTCATCAACCGTTTGTCGAAGAGAGTTGTGGCTGGTGTCATATGACTTGATTAAGAGTCCTTCACCTTAATTGGTTTAAGTTAGCCCCGCCCCTCTTCTGATTGGCTGCTGCCCTTTTGACGTGGGTAGAGCTGCGATGGCCCGGTCATCGCTGCTTGCAGCTTTAATTATTATTATTATTACTATTATCACTTGTTTATCCTGTATCCTGTATCTCTCCTGATTGGATACCAGTAAGACTCCCTAAATCAGGAGATAAGCGACCGTCAGGTCACATACACAAACTTTAGAAGGCAATGGTAGCCAATCAGGAGGGAATATGGGAAATGGGAGAGATCCATGTTGATGACATGACTGTAGAGATACTGTGTACCGCTTTGTGTGATTTTAGGGCAAAATCTGTAGGAGCAGTGTCCAAAAATGTGTTTTTCAAAAATCTGCCAGATGGTGGCGCTAGATGGAACAGATGCATTTTGATGACATGACTGTAGAGAATAGATACTGTGTACCGGTTTGTGTGATTTTAGGGCAAAATCTGTAGGAGTAGTGTCTAAAAATGTGTCTTGCAAGAATTGGCCTCATGGTGGCGCTAGAAGAGGGCCATGTGAGAAATGAGGGGGTGCAAAGCTTGGCATGGATCGGGGCAATGGTGGCGGAGATATGAGTAGGAGAAAAGTGACAGACTGACTGACGGACTGACTGACTGACAGCCGGTGGAGGTTTTGATAGTAACTGTGACCTGTCAGTCGCAACAATTGGTATCCCTGCCTGAAAATGTATTTTCTGAAAGAGTTAGAGAGATGAGGAAATCCTTGTTACTGAACAAACACTAGATATGTTTGCTATCAGAGTATAGAGCTATTTAACACTTACTTTAACATCTGATCTCACTTACACTTAAACCTACGAATCTCACCACATTCCGCACTTTTACAGACTCAATATTGTTTCCCACAGCGCCTATGATGAAAGCGAGACAACAAACGCTGTTTGCTAGAAGAGTGTATGCTAGTCAGAGGCTACATGCAACGGTAAGTTGGGATTTATCAAGTCAACCTTTGGCATTGATATTTTAATATGGGGATCGATTTTCAAAAGGAAATTAGTTACAGTATTAAGTATCGATGCAATTACGTGCATCTCTACTTGGTTGGTGTGTTGACCACATTATCGCAAAATATACTGTTCGATTTCCTGTCTCGGTTGAATAATTGGTTGATTGATTTACTGATTGATTGTTTGAATACTTTATTAACACATTTTAACAGTACAAGTAGTAAAGTCAAACATTATGCTAAAAAGGATAACACAAAATGCGCTTGCTTGGATATTGTGTATACGTAATCTGCTTTGCTGCAATCTGTCAAATGTTGCGCAAACTCATTTGGAGAGGAATAAGATGTGCCACATACCAGTAGCCCCGCCACATTTGGAAATAAGCCATGTGTTTATGATTCATTGCGGCAGGTTAACATTTGACTCCTGGAAAGTATCTAAAGCGTTAATTTGTACATGCCTGGTTCTGTAGCTCAGTGGTTCTCAAATCTCAACCTGTGGGTCAGACTCAGGACCCCCAGGGGGGCTACTCAACAGTAAACACACTAAAATAAAGTGTATAGAGGGTATATGCACATTTCTAAAGTGACAATTTAAGGACTTTTTAATACCTCTAAATTCTAAAATGACAAATTAAACATTGGCCAAAATGTCAAATATTAGAGGCAGAAATTGTGAAAATAGCTGATCTACATGCCCACAACACCTCGCAACACAAGGCGTTGTGAGCATGTAGAACTGCTATTTTCACAATAGAAACATGTTATACAAAATGTAATGCCTCAACTCTTAATGCTTGTCAGGGTGTGGGGTGGGGGGTCCCCAGTTCCAATAATTATGATTATTTCGGGGGTCGCGGCCTGAAAAGGTTGAGAACCACTGCTGTAGCTCACCGTAAACCCAGCAAAAAAGGCTCTCAGATGTCAGAAAGACGAGGGACAGATATTGACTTCTGTTTTGTTTTGTCTCATGTTGGCTCCTTGTCTCTTTTCTCTTCACCACAGAAGCTCAAAGCGGTCCCTGAATCTCCACAGTTGGCCCCTCCTAAGGTGATGTCAAACCCCATCAGCCTGAGTTGCTCCATGTTTGGGGACAGCTCGCGCTCCCTTTGCTTTGACTCTTGTGTTAGCTGCCACTGTCGCTTCTTCAGTGCTATTTGTTACTGCTGGAAGACAAATTTGCAATGCAGAAACATGCACTCGGAAAATGCATCCAGTAGAGCATGGGTCTTCAACGTTTTCAGGCCAAGGACCCCTTAGTTGAGAAAGAGATGAAGCAGGGACCCCCACAATCTGTTTATAGATTCCATATAGTTTCATTGTTTGACAGCACAATCATCAGTGTATTTTGGATTCATGTCAATTTCCCCTCTGACAAATGACATTTTTTATTTTATTTTTTTGCTGGGTTTATGGTGAGCTGCAGAACCTGGCATATAAGGTTTCTTACATTCTTCAAGATTATCTTGGGAGTACAGTATGTATAGGGATTTTGATACTTTCCAAAGGTCAAATGTTAACATGCAGAAAACAGCCACATTCCAGATACACATGCACCTGCCCAATGAGGTCAATTGGGCTCTTGCCGAAAATAGCCGATCTACAAGCTCACAACGCCTAATATTGATGACACAGAGATCTCTATATATGGCCATTAATTTATTAGTGAATTAATGTTCCCCCTAGACTTCAATGGGGAAAATTTAAATGGTAAGACGAAATTTGCAAGTGTGACTCGCGTCCAATTTGCATCTTTCTAGTTATATTTACTCTTGGCGTTACGGTAAAACATGTTTCCCAGCATAAACACTGAAGTCAGGTCTGTTTTACACATTCAACAAGCATGCTGTTCTCTTCAATTCCAATTACATGTACAATGTACAATGTACAGTACATCCTCCAGAAAATGGTGATGGCCTGGGAAATTCTGTAATGGTGTCAAATGGACTTATTTTCATAATGACAAACCACGACCTCATTGGGCAGGTGCATGTGCATCTGGAATGTGGCTGTTTTCGTTTACATTTGACCTTTGGAAAGTATCCAAATCCCTATGTACTCCCAAGATAATCTTGAAGTATGTAAGAAATCTTATCTGCAGGTGCTGCCGGTTCTGCAGCTCAACATAAACCCAGCAAATTTTGTCCAGCCGTGCTTTCAGGGCCGAACGTGACCGGACGCCGTCAGGCCAATATATTTCCCAAATGCACGTGCAGGAACGGCACGGAACAGTGCATGCTTGAACCATATAGGCCTAGTTATATGCTATACAAGTGACGGCGCGCCATAGCCTATCTAATGAAATGGCTATTTGCATAACAAGTTCACCAGGTTTACCAGTGAGTGGTGGGCTTGCGCTTCCCCCATAGATTCACAAGCCCAAGTAGGCTACCCTATTCATATGGATAGTTAACACCTATGTAGGTTTCCAGCGGTGACTGTACCGGTATGTGCGTTGTGCGTGCGTCCTCATAGGCTACATGGCTCCATTACTGTGGTAGGTACTGTTTGAGTCAGTCGTTCAAAGCAAACTTTTAGTTTCTCAACTGCAGCGCAGTATTTTCTATTTGCTCCATGCGCACATGTAGGCACACGCACACATCTAAAGGCAATAAATGACCGTCCCCCCTGAAAAGAAAACACCAAAGCACCACTGATTTTCTCATGTTGGCCTCTTGTCTCTTTTCTTTTCACTACAGATTTCCAAAGCGGCCCCTGAACCCCCAAAGTTTCCCCCTCCCAAGGTGATGCCAAACCCCATCAGCCCGAGATGCTCCATGCTTGGGGAGAGCTGTGTGCCCCACACCCATTGCTGTGACCCATGTGTCAGCTGCCACTGTCGCTTCTTCAACGCTGTTTGTTTCTGCCGGAAGGATAACTTGCAATGCATGAAGAAAATATAAAGGAACGCAAGCACACAAAGACTAGTTGCAAAGATGCACATGCACTCAGAAAATACATATATCCAGTAGATGCGTGTCCACATTGGCTGTTTTTGCACCTGATTTTAACATGTGTTGTTTTTTTTTTAGTTTTTTTTTTTTAGATAATAATGGATATAATGGTTATCGAGTGAAGGGGAGTAGCACTACTGTAACACTCCCCTTCCCTCGATGACCACACATGAAGCTAGATAGCATTTTTAGGTTTTTGACGTTTTTCTTTTTTTTACTGATTGCATGATCTACCTATGTTATTATTTTTTCTAGATTGATATTCCTATGCATTTTTTGTATTTGTTGTTGATGTACTGACGACTAACTGACATACAGGTATTATCTTGCTTATTATATTGATGTATTACCTACTTATAGGCACTTTGGATTAAAAGCGTCTGCTAAATGCCTAAACTGTAAACTGTAAACACAAATCAAGTGGATTATATATATATTACACTGACCTGACACATTACCAATAGGCTATATAAACACTGAAATCAGATGATGTTTTATGCACGCAAGTGAGCTGTTTTCTTCATTTCCTCTCCCATTCACCAGAAAACGGTGACTGAAAATGTTATGAATTTAGGAATCCATGTTACGTTGCTCGTAATCTCTCAAGAACAGAGATGTAGTGCAGAGAGGGCGCTGTTTTTTCCCTTTTCTTTGACGATGGCTAGCCAGATTGTGTTGCTGGTAGTAAGATGCAACCTGGCTGTTTGTCTTAGTAGTTTGACCTTCATAGGCCAACACAAAAGTTGATTCATGTTTTATTATTGAACGTGGATTTGATACACATTGCATAGCCTATGTAATGGGGTCACCTGGAAGAATATGTATTATTTATATTCTTCCAGGTGATGTTGCCCTACAGGTGGCGCCCTAGGCCACCCACCTACTGTGCTTAAATACCCCTGGTGCTGTTCAACCACTGTAATAGAGTGAAGCACTGACATGAGTTGCAGTACAGTATGTTATTTGGAGGTTAGATCAGGTTATATCACTGCTTCCAAAATGACTATGCTCTTGCTGTTGGCATTAGAAGGAGTTCTCTGAGTTCTTGTCCTATAGTTCCACTCCCTGACACTCCCTGTTCCCTTAGTGTTCCTCCTATAGCAAAACCACTCACTGTGAGGTGAAAAGAATAGGAGATGTACAGACACCCTCCCCAGATAGAGACAGATCGTTGTTCATGGGGAAAATAATAGGAAAACAAAAAACAAAGAAGAATTGATTAATGAAAAGCATTTGGATTAGATTTTCCTGATGTATCTGTATCAGACTATGGGCCAGTTGCCCGTGTATGCTCTAGTCTACACGGTACATCACTGTTTCCTGGTGGGTGGGTCGGGACCCTATATGGTCGGGACCCATTTGTGGGGCCTTAATTTTTTGTTTCCTACATTTTGTCAAAAACACACACAAAAAAAAGAAAACATCCCCCCAAAAGCTAAGGTTTTCATGAATCTAAGAAATTCCATGAATTAGAAAACAAATGTTTAAGAAGTAGTGAAAATAGCCGATCTGCAAGCTTATAATGTAGCTTGTAGCTGCTATTTTCACTAGTTTGGGTCCCGGGAAAATGTCTAATTTCTCTCTGGGCCTCAAGCTAAGAAGTTTGAGAAACACTGTTGTAAAGTATAGTAAAATAAAGGGTCAGAGTCAGACATATACCCAATTTTTTTAGGGCTATTACTGTTTGTGTAGTATAATGATAGTAAACTGAAATCTTGACAGCTCCGGCAAGAGATGAATTAATTATATATATATATATATATATATATATATATATATATATATATATATATATATATATATATATATATATATAGTACTGTAGTTATGTACACAATCCACAATTCTCTAGGGGTTGGTCACAGCCACATGATTTCAGCTTGTCCTAGGCTAGTATTCAGTTGAATGGAAGATTGTTATCGATGAGTCTTGTGATGTGAACATATACATTTTTTTTAACATTATAAGGCAGTGGCTAGTCACTGACATATTGGTCTTTTTTAGGGAGGCATTCTGTATGGTATTCCGTACAAAAATAATGTTCCATAATCCATAATGGTGTTGGATTTGACTGGGGTCGACCGTTCTTATTCCATTGTGAGGTTTGCCTTTAGTGATCGCTCTTTGAAATATTTCAAGACTAATACACGACCCGGAAGAATGACACCACAGAGGATTAAAAAGGACTTATATGACAATGAAAATTATGTAAATGTTGACCCTGTGAATATTTTATATTTATTTATGCATGATGTGACAAAATAAAAATTAAGTTTAAAAAGATATATATTTCAAGACAGAGAAATATAAGTAAACGGAAACAAGAGCATCTTTGGTGTAAATGTTTAGGTCTTACTTAGGTCACAGAGTAGTCACATCTGAAGAATAAGGTCAGTTCCTCAAATTAGTCCATTTATGAAGGAAGAACCTATGTCCCGGTCAAATTGGCACCAAGTATTTCTGGCAACCTAAACCTACTCAGCCCAGAGAATACAATGCTCTCAAGACAGCAAACGTAGCCTACAAATCTGTCGCTAATGGTTAGGTAACGTTAGGCCCTATTCTCACATGGAATCCATAATAAGGCAGTGGCTAGTCACTGACATATTGGTCTCCTTTAGGGAGACATTCTGTATGGTATTCTGTACAAAAATAATGTTCCATAATCCATAATGGTGTTCCGTACTTGGATGTGTGTACTGTAGCTGACCCAACATTCCTCATTGCTCTGTCAGTCAGTAGACTACTTGTCTGTGGCTCAAGGATTATGATGCCTTCTGAAGGTCAGTATGTGAAATGAATTAGTGTAAATTAACTGTTTTCTTTTCAGAACCATGAAGAGGGGGTTACATAGTGGTTATGTCACACACACACACACACACACACACACACACACACACACACACACACACACACACACACACACACACACACACACACACACACACACACACACACACACACACACACACATTGTTTATTACATTTACACCTCATGTTACATTACAAATGTGTAACTGTGCATACTGTATTCACATTACATTACAAATGTGTATCTGTGCATACTGTATTCACTTTACATTACAAATGTGTATCTGTGCATACTGTATGCATATGCATGCGTGTATGGGCAGTATGAAGGGTTTGCTTATGAAAAAAGGAGGACATTCTGTAGTGACGTATTGTATTCAAGGACTAACAGAGGAAGCCAAGTCCAGGCTAGCCATCCATAGGGATGGAAAGTGTTCTACAAGTCAATTCAATTAAAGTCAAGTACATTTTATTTACATAAAGCACCTTTAAAAAACAATTTGGCCAAAGTGATTAAGATAACAGATTGTGTACACAAAGAACAGAAGATAAAAAAAAGACATGCATGATACACAGAGCAATTTTTTGTTTTGGATTAAAAGCACGTGAGTTTAAACCACATATAATATAACAGAAAAACACATACATTGTCAGTGAGAAAGGAGGACATTTGCCAAGGTGCATGTTATGTACTGTAAAATGCTATTCAGATTCTGTTTTCCCATGAAAAGAAGTGTCGAGGAGTAAAATGTATGAAACAATGAATACTTCCAAGGATGTGGATATTTCATGAACTTTAGATTTGGCAACATTTTGGAACCATTCAGTCGGCTTACAAAAAAGGTGTTGAGTGGTAACAGATACTGAGTTCCTCTTGCCTTAACAAGGGTTACATGTCTCCATTCAGACATATCCATTCAGACACTAACCCTATCTCTTACCCTAACCCTAACCTTAACCTCTATGGAAGTGTTGCCATTCCGACAAATGCGACAATAAGAAGTCACTGTCGGAATGGAGACATGTCTGAATGGAGACATGTCCCCCTTAAGAAGTGAACCCTGTTTTGGCCAGTGCAACCTTGTGGGAAGGGCATTAAAACAACAAAACGATACGACACTGAATCGTTATCCTAATAAATCTGTGTCTTTATACAGGCTATCATTTCAAGTACCACCCCCCCCCCCCCCCCATCCCCCTTTTCCAGTTTAGACTTTAGATGATTTGTTGAAAAGGCTTGCATTAAGATCAAAGCTGGAATCTTGCTTAGATCCCCAGTACCCTGGAGATGAATACAAGTGTTGACTGGTTTACTATGATGTGAACCACTGGCATTTCATCATACGGACACACCTACGTAATTCACACCAGATTATGTAATGGAAGAACCCCCAGGGGCATCCGCTGTAAGAGATGTTCAGAAACTTTGGCCAAAATGTCTGCAATGTAACACTGAAGTATATTATTTGGAAACCATGGGGAAATCACAAAAGGGATGAGGTTGAATTCCTTCATGCAAGCATACTGTAATGTACAGACGTGTCAAAGACTTTACACATTACGCATGTTCACACTGGACAGACGGTTTTCTTTATTTATAACTAGCCCTTACCCGTTCAAAGATATGAGCTCCGAAATGATGTGCAGTGTGTGGGTTATGGGATGTGCACTGTGCACAGTATATGAGGGATGGAAAGTAACTTTAACTGGTGCTTGCATGATAATATGTAGGAGCATCAATGTAAGAAATACCCGTTTCGTTTAATGGCTACAGAGATGACACCCCCCCCCCCCCCCCCCGCCCGCCCACCCGCCTGCCTGCCTGCATGCCTGCCTGCACACACACACACGCACACACACACACACACACACACACACACACACACACACACACACACACACACACACACACACACACACACACACACACACACACACACACAGAGCTGGTTAAACATGTTGCCTCATGTTAGATGCAGAATAGATATGCCTCATGCTAGATGCAGAATAGATAGTAGATACACCATAAAAATGCTAATATACAGCATATGATTTGTGAAAGTGACAAACAGGCTTCACGGTTATGTCAGGTATGTTCATATGCTAATGGTGATGCGATTTCAGATCAATTGCTCCAGCCACTGAGGAGAAACGCTGTGACAGACACTCACTCAGACAGACAGACAGACAGACAGACAGACAGACAGACAGACAGACAGACAGACAGACAGACAGACAGACAGACAGACAGACAGACAGACACTCACTCAGACAGACAGACATTCGGAAAATTATATGTTTGATATTTGGCAGAGAAAGTGGACTCTTAAGAGGCCCTGCTCATGCAGGCCTGACCAATGAATGATTAAGTATCGTCTTAACCACTTAAGCCTTAAAGGGGAAGACCACCCATTTTCAATATTGAAATATGTCATTAATATACCTTAGAGGAGTTGTGTGGAAATAGAAAAAAAAAGTACAATGTGTGATGTCATCAAGTTGTACTTTACAATACAAACCCCCAAATCAATCCTCCAGTTCTAGGCAACACAGAAGGGGGGGAACTTTTTTTCTATTTCCACACAACTCCTCTAAGGTATATTAATGACATAGTTCAATATTGAAAATGGGTGGTCTTCCCCTTTAAAGGGTCAGTTCACCTCTGGGGCAACCAGATCTTATTTTATTGTTGTTTGGGACACGATCAACACAATCCCGAGTTATTTTTTGTGTTCAATCTATGTTTTGAGATATTTTAGTATTTCAGAATGAATGATGATGCATTTGGCATCATATGACTCATCATGCTGCATCATATGATGCAAAATGCATCATCATTCATTCTGAAATACTAAAATATCTCAAAACACAGATTGAACACAAAAAATAACTCAGGATTGTGTTGATCGTGTCCCAAACAACAATAAAACAAGATCTGGTTGTCCAGGGGTGAACTGGCCCTTTAAGTAGTTTGTTGTACAACAAAAATAGATATTTTTCAACAGATACAACAGGGGTAAAAAGATAAGCATCAAGAACAACAAAATAATAAATAATAAGAGGGACTAAACGAGTACTAATATAATACTACAGGATTAGAAATAAAGCGCCAAAAACCAAAGGACTATGACATTTGGGGAAACGTTTGAAATATTTGCCTATAATTACTTGCCCAAAACAGATGCCAAGTTGAAAATGATTATTTTGATCATGGTGTGCATGGCACCTAATTCAAATGCATGGAAGGTGGTTGTCTAAATATGTGTTAGGATAAAGTAAAATTGAGACCATGGCGTCCTCTGGTGGCCTGGACACATCTCTCTCAAACTGGGCATCCTTGAAATTAAAAAAGAAAATTTGTTTGAGAATCACTGTAGTCTAGAGCAGTGGTTCTCAGCCTTTTCAGGCCGTGATCCCCCAAATAATCACATTTTAACTGTGGACCCCCCACCCTGATGAGCACTTTGTATAACACAGTTATATTGCGAGGCGTTGTGAGCATGTAGATCTGCTATTTTCACAATGTCTGCCTCTAATATTTGACAATTTGGCCAATGTTTAATTTGTCATTTTAGAGGTATTAAAAAGTCCCTAAATTGTCATTTTAGAAATGTGCATAAACCCTCTATAGTATACACTTAAACGGTATGCTGTTTTGTTTGAGTGAGAAAACAATGTTGCACATTAAGTTAATCATCTGGGGACCCCCCAAAATAAGTCCCAGTGGTCTACTTGCAATGCATGCATCTACGGCACTTATACTCAGACGGTACATAACAAAAAGTAAACAGTATACAGTAGGCCTAATCATGATATATATTTATAGCTACTGTACTTGACACCCTTTTCATTTAGAGGATTAGAATTTTGGGGACAGAATGAAGCCAGACAGTGTCCATAGAATCTGTTTGACCTTTGACTGTTGGTTTAACAACGCCTGCTGAGGTGTTCCAACAAAAGGCAGCAAGCTGCTGGCCATTCCAAGCCTGTCAAAATAAGCAGAGCAGACTAGGGGGAGGAGAGAATGATAGAGGGAAAAGATTCACAGTTACAAGGGCATGTCGAGGACGAGGACCTCACCAAAAGACATCCTTTTATGGTCCAGAAAAGAAAATATTGCATTACCAAAGAAATACAAACCCCTTTAGCCACTCAAACAAGAGGTTGTAAATTATACTTGTCATTTATTGCGTAACTCTGTCTCAAGGAAGTCAAAGAGTCCACAATCACAACACCAGAGGCAGCTCCACTATTCAACCCAGATTTGGCTCAAACAAAGGGTTACATTTGTTCTCCTGCTATGCCACACAAATGTGGAATGCCCCATCTCCTTATTGGAGTGTAAATCCCAAAAGACAAAGCCTATATGCCAATGTAAAACAAGCCATAGATGGGCTAGTGCTTTCTTGGGTTTAAATCCTATTAGTAGACCTTGTATCTGAACTGTGTGCCGTCTTGTGCTTTTCCTATGCGAACTGCTAAGTATTCATTCAATCAATCAATCAATCAATCAATCAATCAATCAATCAATCAATCAATCAATCAATCAAAAGAGTCCAAATTATTGCGGTATTTATCTATACATTATGTAGGCCTATTACAAAAATCAAAAGAATAAACGGTTCCGTCGGTTGAGGGCTACTGTTCTGTGGCACTTGCACATGAGCCTCAGGCAGTACCGCTTGTCAACCAGTAGGTGTCCGTCCTATCCGACAACACAACACCAGGTTCTAAATGTCATAGGAGTAGGCCTACTTACGACTGAAGTGGAGATGTGTATCATGTGTTAATTTGGGTCGTTACAATATTGTAATAATAACACACTCGTATTACAGATCGGTTGAAATAACGTTTTATTCATTGGGGAATTCATAGTCTAATAAATAAAGGGTTAGGGTTACATTGCGAGAAAGTCTGTTGCATTTCCGCATAACGGTAGTGACATCACAGACGAAACCTTGGCGCGTGTGTGTCAGCCCAGTGGTTCCTAAATATATGAAATGAGACGTTTTCCCGGAACACAAACTTCTTTTGTGTTCTAATTTGGGGAATTTCTTATATTTTTCTTTAGTTTCTTTATGACATTACTGGAAATATATAGGCTATATATATATATATATATATATATATATATATATATATATATATATATATATATATATATATATAAAAATAAAGAAATAATAAAAACAAAATAACAATAATAATGCTTTTTGAAAATATTTTTCGAATAATAATAATAATAAACAAACAAAATGTAGGAAACAAAAAAACAAAGCGACCCATAAAAAAAAATCTGTCTGCGACCCACAAATGGGTCGCAATCCACTGTTTGGGAAACGATGTCCTCCTAGTTGTGTGAGTCTGTCTGTCTGTCTGTCTGTCTGTCTGTACGTACGTTCCAAGGGCTGCTGGAGAATGATGATGGCAAAACAACCGGCCTGAAAGAAACAACACGACTGTCTGTCTGTCTGTCTGTCTGTCTGTCTGTCTGGGGCATTTTATATGGCAGCTTTCACAAGAAGATAGACACACTGGAAGCCGACAAAAAAAGGAGTGGACGGTAAAAAACGTGTTTTTCTAGCTTTAGTTCCCTCACCATGTATGGTTTTTTTTTATCTGTCTTTGACAATACATATTTATTAGCCTAATGTTAACCGTTGGAAGTAGGTTCAGGATAGCTCTGTGTGTGTGATGGCGGACTGGACAGGCTAACAGGGAAACCACTGCGTCTTACGAATTATTCAAAGATAATGATACAATTATGCATTTTCATCTGTGAACAGTGTCGACGCGACTCGCGGCGACACTTTTTCCACGGGATAATGCGTCAGTTTCATTGTCGAGCGACTTTTTGTCGAAAGGGTCGCACTCTGAAGCCAAAGCTGTGCTAACTAGCTAGTTGGATGTAACTTAGCTCTGGTCCATAACGTTAGAAGGAGTTCTCGCTTAACCGGTGAGCTCTTGCGCCGTAGGAAAGGCTGCGCACCCTCTCGTCTGTAGTAGAAAATAACCAATACGTTTCGCTACTCACCAAAACAAAGACGGCTTTAGGGAGGTGAAAGCCTACTTTCCTTAGTGGCAACACTCTGAGCCCCCCACCTCACGTCTAAAATACACTTTTTGGCCAGAAAATAAGATATTTCACCGGAAGGCGAAATCTGGTCTATTGACATTTCTATTGACAAGATCTGTAGAGGGCGCTGTGGAGTAGCTAAAACCTCCGGTGAAATATTTTTATTTTATACAAAAAGTGTATTTTAGACGTAAGGCGGGGGGCTCAAAGTGTTGCCACTAAGGAAAGTAGGCTTTCAACATCATAGAACAGTCTTTGTTTTGGTGAATAGCTCAAGTGTATTCTTTATTTTTTACTACAGACGAGGTGTGAACTGGTGGTGTTAGCTTTATTTATGTATTCACATCACTTGAAATTAATATTGTAACTCGTTAACTTGACACGGGTGCACACAACGGTTATTTTAACTTAAGGTGAACGAGTTGTTTCTATTCTTTTTGGCAGCCTGGTTGGCTAAAGGTTGCTAATAAGCTACTCTCAGGTAGAGGACCGTTACACCGAAATCGGTGGCCTGTCGATTACTGTCTCTCAAAAGTTAGCTGTGAAAAGATCTGGTTGGGGATTTTAAATGGAACTTGTGGGACGTTGTATGTTATTGACTTTTAGCATGAAATAATAGTACTTCTCAGCATGAATCTAACACAATTACCACCATAATCAGGTCAGATCTCAGTCTGAACCGTCTGAACTCACAGTTGTATTGGAGGTCACCTATTTTTCTGTAACATTAACCTAGTTCGTTGCTAGTTAGGTAACGTTGGCATGATTGATACCAACCTGAGTTACCTGACTATCTGCAACTTGTACTTTATGAGCTCATTAACTAGCTGTGATTGCTGAAATCTTTCCTCCACTGCTTTGGTGCAGGTCAAAACTAAATGTGTAACTTGTAACATTGTACATTATGCATAGTGTATTGGATGATGTATCTCTGGCAAGTTAAGCCCATTGCATTTAGTAAGTGTTGTCAAATCAAGTCAGTTGTTGGAATTTTTTGTGGAATATTAACAAGCTGTTCTTATCCGAAGGGCTAAGCTCTCGACAGTTTGGTAATCAAACTCGATTGCCACACTGACCTGTGCCTTATATATTTAACAAATGACTTTGTTCTTGTTGCGCTGTTGTTGCTATTACATGATAACAGGGGTCGTCCGGCTTGTGGTGGACATTTTTGTCGAAAGTAAACCTTTGCCACAGACATAGAAAATGAGTCTTATGAGTGTACAATATTATTACCAGAAACAGCAAGTCTTTGCCATGGACACATTTGTATGTGTA
Organism: Nannobrachium achirus; assembly: GCF_963921795.1. NCBI lineage: Eukaryota > Metazoa > Chordata > Actinopteri > Myctophiformes > Myctophidae > Nannobrachium > Nannobrachium achirus. The sequence continues at coordinate 19,945,049 of NC_137828.1, read as the reverse complement.
CGGACATATAGATGAACCCTGCACGATAAGAATGAAAGCAGAGTACTCTGCTCATGTGCCTGTCTGGCTGGCTGGCAGTGCCTGTATTTCCCACAGAGTTGTGATTTGTTTGTAAGGTTTCTAGCTGAGTCAATGTGGATAAACATAGGCCTGACGTGAGGCACGCTGTTATTTCTTGCTGCCTAGCTAGTTGCATATTAGCAAAATCACATACATAAACAATAAACAGGACAGAAAGAGAAATTGTGCTGCTGAGTAGTAGGAAGAACAGAGGAGAAAAACAGAAAATGAATGTGTTACTAGACATGATTTATGGTTCATTCTGATTTGGTATAACCCAGGGGTCTTCAACAGGGGGTCCTCAGAGTTACTACAGGGGGGTCCTCCAAATCCAATCCTTTTTATATTAACAACTTGAACCCTAGTGTCCATATTCTGAGAACTTTAGCCAAACATAGCAGATCTACAAGCTCACACCGCCTCGCGCTGTGAGGCGTTGTGATCTTGTAGATCGGCTACTTTCGGCAAAGAGGTTTGGTGTAGAGGGGGAACAGAGCAGACTAAGTACAGAGTAAAAGGTCAAGTTTATTAGGTAATGATGGCTCAAGTGGTTAAATATCTGAAAACCCAAATTGACATGAATCTAAAATACACTGATGATTGTGCTGTCAAACGTTGAAACTATATAGAATCTATGAAAAGGTTGTGGGGTCCCTGCTTCATCTCTCTCGACTAAGGGGTCCTTGGCCTGAAAACGTTCCCCTGCTCTATAGCAATAATTACTATCTTTTAACAAATCTTTTAAAAAATATATTTTGTTTTAACCAAAACATATTACTTACTCTGCCCTACAAAGCCAGGTCAACTCTGGCTTGCAAAGGTGTATGTGTTTGTGTCACACTGTGGAAGCTGTCACTTGAGCATCAACTTATGATGGCTGGACCTGAAATAATACTTATTTTCTGTCTTTCTGTCACACCTCTCTCACTCTCACAGACTCTCTTAAGGGCCCGTGCACACTGGGCAGATGCACGCACTCTCTCTCTCTCTCTCTCTCTCTCTCTGACCTTTTGCAAAGCAAGGAAACAGCTGTTGGAAAAGCTGTAGACCACCCCCCACTGTGTGAAGCTGGTGGCGTGTGCCAAGCTAGAAACATGGTATCGTGAAGGCCACTGTGTGTTGTTGTTGTTGTAAGGTTGTTGTAAGGTTGTTGTAAGTTGGGTTAGCATTAATTATCCAAGGAGTGCAGAGGCAAATTCTCATTACTGAGGCTAAATTCAACCACCGTTGGGATAACTTTTGGGATGGATGGCTGCATAAGCAACTGCAGTGCAGCCTGAGCGCGGCGTCTAGACAGATTGATCCGCACCTCTGATGGGATAAAGGTTAAAGGGGAAGACCACCCATTTTCAACATTGAACTGTGTCATTAACCGATTTAGTGCCATTCCCGAGAATACTCGTGAAAAATACTTGAGTACCCAGAGTGCCGATCCCGAGTATACTCGCGAAAAGTAATATATTACTGTAGCGGCGGTTATCCTACCGGGTACAATGGCGGAAGGTCCCGAGCCGATCTCCGTCGCTGATTTCTCATCATCACGGATCCACGAGCACAAAATAGTAATCCCATAACATTGAGGCAGACGGGGAATCTCATCTTTAATGTCCATTATCTCCAAACAACGCTTTCAAATGGGAGGATGGCAATAGATGCTCGCTAATAAAACACATGTTGAAAAGCTCCGTTCCGCCATTACACAACACCACGTGGACGACGAGCGTCATGACGTCATGACGCGATGACGTCAGACCGGAAGTGTTAACGCTATGGACTTCTGGCCTTCAAAATAAGAGACAGGCCGTTAATGGAGCCAGCGAGAGGCACTCTGCCCATTTTAATCCGTTAATTTCTGGGGCACAGAATGGGTTTTTAATATACCTTAGAGGAGTTTTGTGGAAATAGAACAAAAGTTCCCCCCCTTCTGTGTTGCCTTGAAAATGGGTGGTCTTCCCCTTTAAGCAGAGAGACCTTTAAAATTCTTAGACACAACCCATATTCACTCAAACAACAGAGCTGCAGGGCTGCAAGGATGGCACACTTAGCCTCATATGAGTTGTTTTCTGAATCTGATAGTGGCTGAGGTTATGACTTAGCTTTTTTTTGTTGTTGTTGCTGTATGGGGTGTGGGCCGAGAGAGGAAAGGGGGAAGAGACTTTAGCCCTTTTCATGTAAGGGAACACCCCACTGACATCATGGTCTCCCCTGATGTTTGTGGTGAGCACAGCTCTCACACTGTGCAGAGCGTGTGTGTTTGTGTGTGTGCGCACGTGTGTGCGTGTATAAATTGTCATGTGGGTGAAATAAGAGAGCTTTAAGCTCACTGTATGAACCCAAATGCTTAGGTCTGTCAACAACCGTCCCTGGCAAAGGAGTGGACGTGCAAGCACACACTCACTGACTCTGCCATGTTTGAATTTGAAACTCATATTGCAGAGGTTGATATATCCGTAAATGTCTGAGCGTTCAACTTCAAACTTGTTTTGTGCTGAGTGGGAATTGGGTTGGATCAGCGGTTGTCCATAAATCTCTGTATCTGTCAGAGTCTGTGTCTGTGTGTTTATTCTAATGTCCATATAGAGATCTCTGTGTCGGTCTGTGAATTTGCTACTTTCAAGATTTCACCATTAACCTGAGGGAACATTTCTTTTGATTCAGCAAATAACAGACAGTCAAGATTGACCCTCGTAAATATGAAGAAAATGAACCGTCCTGATGCATTAGCAATTCATGAGAAAAAGTTGTAATCCTCCATATGTATTCTGGAAGCCTGCATCTACTCATTCTACTGTATATTCACAATTGAGTGTAGAATTCCTACAATAATCAATAAAAACCACACCCTGTGTGAATTGAGTGGCGCTCACTAGGGATGGGACGATAATCGCTATTATCATTTATCGTGACAAAAACACTCACGATAATCCATATCGTGGAGATTTCATTTTATCCTCCGTCATGCAATGGGATCAATACACCGTTTATTTGCCGAGCTGCATATCCAGTACCATTTAAATCCTATATAAGTGGTAAAACGAACCTGGAAATAATGTACTTGTCTTTTTTTCACTATACCAAATCTCTTTGCCAAAAAATAGCAGTTTATAATAGTTTATAATAGGAGTTTTCCCTCCCTCGTTTAAAAACAATATCCAATTCACACGATCACATTTATAAACAAATCTCTCCTCACATTAAAACACTATAAATGCAGCTGTCATTGTTTGTGAGACTTTATGTTGTTTGCTTGTTGACAACTTAAGTCTGGCGATGACAGGCAACCATACAGTCCGGTCTGTGCTTGAGGTGAAGCCTCAATAGTTATACAACGTGCACATTGAAGAATGAGATCAGATAACAATGGGTGATGTATTTTATTTTGTTTTCCTGAACCGATTGTTTGACAAAGTTTGTAATCATTCAGATCAGATATAGGGTTGGGGACGGTAACCGACGTACCGCGGTATACCGAGGTCTACCGCGGTGTCAGTGTGCTTACCGCGGTAAAAAAAGACAAAAAAAAAGTCTATTTTTTATTGGAAAACAAGCGAGTTTTAAAACGGGGGAGAAGCGAGGACCGCATGCGCTCCATGCCGCTCTGCTCTGGGCCGTGTACCACAGGTTTGGAAGCCACATACGTCACTCGGAGAGTGACGGAGACACAGACCTGCAAAGCCTGGGCAGGCAGCAGCCTCGTAGAGGAGTACAGAGCAGCGTAAACTTTCTGTGATCCACACGACACAAGGATGTTAATACATACCTTGTGTTGTAGCAGTTTCTTTTTTATTCATACGGATTACTGGCGGAGCGCGGGCCGCGTGGACTAAAACCGAAAATGAAACTATTTTACTTTTTCCACCGCGTTGTGCCCCGTCCGGCGGCGCGTCGGCGATTTTATAACCTTTTCTGTCAAGTCTTGTAACTAAAACCTGTATATAGCAGCACTCAATCACTGCGATTTGAGAGTTGAGACGTGACGTGAGTTTACAGAATCACTGTACATGATCTGACTACCCGTCCTCTTCTGGTTTGTTCACACACAGCTGTTTGTGTCTGAAAAGCCCAAGTAGCTAGCCTACGTTACTATGGTAACCCGACAGTGCACAGATCTAAAAAGCTCAGAACGCGTCGCGGATGCGATGTGTTGTGAGCTTGTAGATCTGCTCCTTTCAAAGCCAGACCCGCTGTGCTGTACGGAGAAGTATAACTCGGGCAGTCAGGCTGTGGAGAGGCGACTTTTGGGAAGATGATTGCAATATTTTGGCTTATCGCCGAACTTTAATTAACTAGCCCTTACCCGTTCAAAGATATGAGCTCCAAAATGATGTGCAGTGTGTGGGTTATGGGATGTGCACTGTGCACACAGTATATGAGGGATGGAAAGTAACTTTAACTGGTGCTTGCATGATGTAGGAGCATCAATGTAAGAAACCCGTTTCCTTTAATGGCTACAGAGATACTGTTCCCCCCCCCTCCCCCCCCCCCCCAGCCCGCCCGCCCACCCGCCTGCACACACACCCGCCCGCCTGCCTGCACACACACACACACACACACACACACACACACTCCCCCCGTGTGTGTGTGTGTGTGTGTGTGTGTGTGTGTGGGTTTGTGTGTGATATACAGCATACGATTTGCGAAAGTGACAAACGGGCTTCACAGTTATGTCAGGTGTGTTCATATGCTTATGGTGATGCGATTTCAGATCAATTGCTCCAGCCACTGATGAGAAACGCGGTTTCAGACAGACAGACAGACACTCAGACAGACAGACATTCCGAAAATTATATGTTAGATAGATACAGGGGTGCGGTAATTACCGCAGTACCGGTGGTAAATGGGAAGACGGTAATCGCTTATCTTATTTATTGCCCTGGTTGATTGATCTCCTGTTATTACAGTTTTTTACTGCTGCCTCTCTGAATATAAATTGAGTTGTATTATAGTGCAGCTGAACAGACAGTAAATCAGTACAGTAGCCTACTTGAAGTGGACAAGCCAACCGTCTCTGTATGGTTAGAGCCCACAAGGTGAACCACGGTAAAATAAAGTTAAACAGTCAGTGATCTGTCTTTCTGGAAATGTTTGCCACTGTCCTGTTGTGAACTTGTGGGTCACTCACGGAGGCATTCCCAGCTTCCCATAGTAAGACACTCACCAATGCTACTAAGAAAATAATGCTACGAAGAAAATTGGTGTTACACTACCTAAAGTTTTTTCTAGTTTGTCTCTTTCTTTACAGGTACAGCATACATTTTCAGATATATATTTTGTTCTTGTTTATTTTAAAACTTAGGGTTAACATGATTTTGTGGCAGCTTTTGTGCTACCTAGCCAGTACATTTTCAGCTGTGGTCCTAGTAGTATGTTGATATGGCCATAGCGGCCATAGCTGAATGGTTGTAGAGCCCACCTGGGAAGACCCAAGATCCCAGGTTGGTTATTCCAGCCCCCAGCAATGTGTTGAAGTGTCAGAGTGAGCAAGACACTTGACCCTTAACTGCTCCCTGAGCGAATGGGTCGTTACAACATGGGTCTTCAACGTTTTCAGGCCAGGGACCCCTTAGTTGAGAGAGAGATGAAACAGGGACCCCCACAACCTTTTCATAGATCCCATATAGTTTCATCGTTTGACAGCACGATCATCAGTGTAATTGTATTTTGGATTCATGTTAATTGTTAATGTGTGTTTTCAGATATTTAACCACTTGAACTGTCAATACACTTGACCTTTCACTCTGTACTTAGTCTGCTCTTTTCCCCTCTGCACCAAAGCTCTTTGCCAAAAATAGCCGATCTACAAGCTCACAACGCCTCGGCTAAAGTTCTCAGAATATGGACGCTAGCTAGGGTTCAAGTGATAAAAAGTTGAAGACCCATGGGTTACAAAATCATGGGATAAAAATGTAAGGAAAAAAAGATAATGGTGTGTGCACTGTGCAGGCCAGCCTGCCATTTATAATGTGGAGACCTGCATTGTGTAGCAGAGCTGTATCTGTCTTGTAAGCAAACCCACCCCCGCAGAACACACTGCTGGCTTTCTCCCTTGTTATTTTGTTGTCTGACTATCGCATCCGGACAATTATATCGACCCAGGCACCCAGCGTTTCACAACATTCTTATTTTATACAGGCATTTCTTTCATGACAAGGAATTAATAAAACTAAAAGCTGAAAATATTCCATGCAAGGTTAAAACCTAATAATGTCATTCCCAGAACCGTCATGGTTCAATTACTCTTGTACACCTGCTTTTGTTACCCAAGTGTGTAGCTATTGTCCTAATGACAGTGTTTATTTCACGCGGGTGTTTGTGATAATGATCATCACATGGCTGAGGCAATCAATGCTTTTTCCCCCTCTAGGGCACCCCCTGCATATCAAAGGATATTATTCAGTACTACTACAGTGATCAAACGTAATAATGGAAGGTCAAGTGATTCTGACTCAAACATGCTGTGTTGTGTATGTCAATAACTCACAGTGCGTGTTAGACTTCAGTGTTTGCCCTAGGATGGAGTTGTAACTGTGGCGGGCTGGGCTCCTCATGCACACTTTATTTTATCCGGTTTTGTCCTGTTTTTTTATCCGGGTTTCTATGGTTTATTTTTGTACTTGAATGCAACGATAATAACAACACTTTTTTTCCCTTTCCCTCCACTCGCTGTGGAGTTTTGAGACAAATCAAATAGCCTAAACCAGGGGTATGCAACCTTAGGCACGGGTGACCTCCCTGTCGCACTTAGGGCGGCTTGCACCAAGAGGGATTAAATAAATCTTAGTTTAGGGTTAATCAAGGGTTTGTTGATCTAGGTTTTATTTTAAATCGAGGTGCGTTGCACCACTTAAATTTAAGCATTGCTTAACAAATCTGTGATTAAACCCTTAACCTGTGATTAAAACCATAAACTGTGATTAATTCATGGATTAAATGTCCTCCATCTTGGATTTCGATATAAGCAAACTGGAATATGCTATTCTCTTGAGCCTAATATCATTAGCGTTACTCTTTTATTCACTTCTAGGAGAATGTGGGCAGGCCTATGTTAAGAAGAGCGCCTGCAGCCAAAACAAAACAAAACAAAAATATACCGCTCCCCGTCATACGACGGTGACGCTCGGACGCTACAGTGCGGTGCGGCGCGGCGATGCGCGGCTAGAAGCAAGAAAAGACCACAGTTTTGATCACATTCACATTTGAGTCAATTATGAAGCGATTTCGAAAATTAAAACGTCTCCATGTTGCTTGGGAAGTCCACAAGCTTCCATGACAAATGTCTGTATGTCCCTGTAAATATTTAAATGTTCGCTAATTTAAAATAGCCGATGTACAGTACTACACGGATGTGATGAGATGTTTGTTTTCAGCTGTGAAACGCTGTCTGCAGCTTACTTGCTATGTCAATGGCATGTTTGCATTTAAACCACCTCTACAGCAGGTTTAAAATTAATCCCTTACTGATGTTTAAATCAAAGTTTAAAGTAGTGGTGCAACAGGATTAACAGTAATCCAGGTTTACAGTGAAAAATCAAACCAAGATTAAAAGGATGGTTTAAAACTAAACCTGATTAATGAAAACTAGATTGAAGGTTTCGTGCAAGCTGATTAAAAGATAAACCTTGATTTAAACCAGTTTAAGGCTTAAACCGTGTTGGTGCAAGCCGCCCTTAGAACTACAGACTCACTCCCTTGCTTCCACCGTGGACTGACGACTCACCCCTTCAGACTCCACCTAGTCTCACGTGGCCAGACTGTTGACTCTGCGATTTGCAAATGCTCCCGTCATACAGTCTGGGGTAACGTAAGAAGAATGATGAGTAGCCGGTTAAAGTGGAAGTGAAGCCTCCTCCCCACTTCTGTTTCGTTGTTAACATCGTGCACATTTATCCTAATATAAATACAAATCATCTAAGCATATTTAGCTCTGCTTAGCAGAAATGACATTTTAAAATATATTTTCATGAACGGAAATGCCAGCTTCCATTACTCGCCGTTCAGGAGGTGTAGTTCCAGACAGACTCTATATAGCATTCGGAGATTGTGGAATAGTTGTCTGGCTACGCGAGACTAGACTCCACCTAAACCCATATTACTGCTAACACTCCCCTTCCCTCGATGACCATACATAGATAGATAGCATTTTTAGGTTTTAGAAAAGTTTTTTTTGACTGATTCGGTGCGTGGTCTACCTATGTTATTGTTTTTTCTAGATTGATATTCCTATGCATTTTGTTATATTGTTGTTGATGTACTGACATGTTATCTTGCTTATTATACTGACCTGCTTAATGTAAGTCGCTTTGGATTAAAGGCGTCTGCTAAATGCCTAAATCGTTAATTGGGTGCCAACATTAGCTCAGGGGAGGGTGATCACTGGCACACTGACAGAAGTGTGAGAGAGAGAGAAGTCACCTCATCTAGAGCAAATTACATCCTGCACATAATTCTACATTCATTAAAACTCTGAACTTTGACTGGGGAGGGAGGCAGAGAGATGGGTGGATTATTTCTCTGAGTCTAATGTTTTTTATAACAATGTCCTGCCAATCAAAATAGTCCAAATTTGTGATGGTGTGTTATTAAAATGTATTTTGACATGGCACACTGACTATCTAGTACAGGGGTCGGCAACCTTTTTGAAATGAAGTGGCATGTTTTTATCTTCTAATTTTAATGACAAGGCATAATAAAAAACTCAGACATATTTTGATTGGCAGGACATTATTATAACGATAATTAGACTCTACCTATCAGCCTCAGCGTTGAATTCAGTGAATTTGTTCCTATTGGTTAGGTGAGCAAAGCATGTTTACATGAAAAACAAAACAAAAAAAAAAACACGATGAACATCTATGCAACCACTGAAAACAACTATTATTTTAATTCTGGCAAAAAAAGTAATTTTTTTTAGTGAATGTTAAAAACTGGGACATATAGTGTTAGAGGTATTTGTCGAAGCTTGAAATCGGTACAATCCCGGCAAAACCTGGATATCTGGACAGCGTTCACCCTGTAAGAAGGGAATATTGTTAGAAATAGTGTCATATCCTGGAATAAATTCCTTACCAAAAAAATGTCTTCACCAATGTGTTTGTAAAGGTGTCTAGTAACACATCCCACAAAGACTGAAATTCAGTTTCCCTAGGAGAATCAGTTACAGCTGATGGAAGTTGGAGTCCCATTAAATTAACTATACAGGATAAAACACACCAAAATAAATATGCTTTAAGTAGCATGTGAGGGGTCAAACTAGGGGTTTTTAATGATTCTGAATCCATTGCAAGCATTTGTTTTGCACGGAAAACATTCCTTGGGGTCAAGGCGGCTCCCACAAAACTTTGAAAAGTGATGACTCATCACTAAACAATAATTGTATGGGGGCTGTTTCTACCCCAAGGAATGTTTTGTGTGCAAAACAAATGCTTGCAATGGATTCAGAATAATTAAAACCCCCTAGTTTGACCCCTCACATGCTACTTAAAGCATATTTAATTTGGTGTGTTTTATCCTGTATAGTTAATTTAATGGGACTCCAACTTTCAGCAGCTGTAACGGATTCTCCTAGGGAAACTGAATTTCAGTCTTTGTGGGATGTGTTACTAGACACCTTTACAAACACATTGGTGAAGAAATATTTTGGTAAGGAATTTATTCCAGGACAGTATTCTCTTCTTACTAGGCATGGCAGACTCTTAAAAACTCACTAATTCTATCCGTTATATCATTCAGAATTGACCTTGCACCTACTGAAAACAAATTTCCTAAATTATTCACTTGCATTGCATCACCATTACAATAAAGGCCAGAGCTAGTGAATAGATGAAGCCTTGGACAGTTGCTGTAGAATTTCAGGTGATAGTGTTATGATGACTCACACAAGGGCTTCTCCCCGGTCGCTGACCTAGACTGTCTGTCCTGGACAAGCAAGCTGTTTTTAGACGTAGATGTTTTACTGTACAACTGCTTAATGTTTTGCCAGTGACTGGCTGTTGAGTAGTTCATGCATCATTCGGTCACATTTTGTCTTTGTGAAGATTAAAATACAACCGTCTTACACTGAGTGTGTAAGCTATGGTCCATAGAAAACAGGACGTTTTGACCAAACGCACGATATGGGAAAAGAAGTGGAGATATATCCATGTTTCTGCAGCCAGGATGAATACAATTCAATGGGCGCTGGGAAGTCATGGTAATCAGTTAACACGTCTGTGATCTTGATAACGGGACCGTGGCACTTCACGGGGGGAATCGTTATCCATCTCAAAATGTAACATGGCAGTGAATGGAGATGCGATTCTTTTACAGCAGATGCGCACCATCGGAATTAATAAAACGGCCTGGACCATGGGGAATAACACGGGGAAACTCGTTTTGTGGTATAAACATATTTCTGGACCTAAACATTACTATTTTGGACCAAAACTAGATTTTTAGACTTGATTTATATCATTGTATTTTCTCTAGGCATTATATACAGATACAGTACAATCCAACAGTGTTATATATGCCATACCATGTCTTTATTTTGGTGTGCCATGCACCATTATGAGTTTGTTGGCTAAAGTATCTTAGCATAAAGTATCCAAATACGTATTTTGAGCTGAGAATGTGTGAAAATCCTTGTCAAAACATTGAAAGCTTTTTTTCCCCCCCTCAGAATCACAGTTCTCAGAATCATAGTGGGTCAGTGGTAGACTAGTCGGTCAGTCATGCAAGTATTAACACATTTTCTACCGATCTTCTAATTTAATAATTCGACTTTTTCAGTGACTTGCTGCGTTCAGTCACGTCTACTTGCAAGCCTGCAACACATTTGAAACTAGAAGAAGTGCTCTTCCGAGCACAGGTCTCCACCAGCCACGCGTCCTGTTGGTGCTATAATAGGCCAATGTAAAAAGGGTGGCATGTGTTCTTCACCAATCTTAGGCCTTTCATGGCGCCACCATGAGGCTGATTAGAACATTTTGTAGTGTAATTTCTTCCTTGGCCTTTTGCGAATGTGCTTGCACAATTTCATTAAAATTGCACGCTGTGTTTGATTTGAGGCATTTTGTTTGAAACGGATCAATCCTGCAAAGTTTGGAGGCTCATCTTAGCCAATCAGAATGGAATATTTAATACAGGACAAATCCGTCTTGATCATATGACTGTAGAGATACTGTGTATTGATGTGTGTTCATTTTGGGTGAAATCTGAAGGAGTAATATCCAAAAATGTGTCTTACATAAGTCGGTCTCCTGGTGGCGCTATAAAAGGCTGAAAATGCAAGGAAAGGTTTTTTCCTTGGCCTATAGGAAGTGAGCATACAAAGTTTGAAACTGATTGGTGGAGTTATAGGTAAAACCACGAATTGGCCTGTTATAGCGCCACCATGAGGCTGAAATCAAAAATTTGAAGTGGCATTTCTACCTCATCCTAGTGGGAACGTGTGTGCGCGATTTCATGTTAATTACACTCTGCGTTTGTGATTTGAGGCATTTTGTCCAAAACGGACCAATCTTACAAACTTTGAAAGCTAATCTCAGCCAATCAGGATGGAATATGGACAATGTCTACCGTCTACCGATTTGCGTGATTTTTGGACAAAATCTGTAGGAGTACTGGCCAAAAGGTAGTTTTGCACAAATTGGCCTCCTGGTGGCGCTAGAACAGGCCCATGTGAAAAATGTGGGGCAGAGGTTCTGAATTGGCATCCAGGGAGTAGGGATGTCAAAAATGGACCTTTATCAAAATCGATTATTCTATAGCAATAATCGAATATTATTCGAAAATCGATAATTAATTATTATTATTATTTTTTTATTAAAAAAAAAAATCATTTTTTTTTCTTCAGTTTTTCTTTTTTTTAACTGGATTTCAATGCACATTTACATATGTACAACATGGCTCTTCAGGTAATTGGTAGCCTAACTACTACTCTTCATCTTTCTTTTTAGTGTGCCAGTGTACTGTTCACCTAATCTCTCAAGAACAGATTCTGTGATGCTTTACAATACAGAGGACGCTGTTTTCCCTTTTCTTTGATGATGGCCACCAAGTACCAAACAATCAAGCCTGAATCAATCACACCTGTGTCTGAGACAGGGGGGGAGGGGAGTGTGTAGCAGGCAGCTGCCACTCTGCTGTGCTCCTTCACTCTGTCTACACAGTTTACAGTTGGTGCTGGTGTGAATAATAAATCAATGGCCATTTACTATTATCATTAATACTATTGTTAGCCTATATTCTATATATTGGTTGAAACTAACTAACTAAGCCAAAAAATAGTATTAAAAAAAATATATTAATATTTTTCCGATTTTCGATTATGAAATATTAAAATCGAATATTGATTAATCGAACGAATATTCGAAAATCGATTATTCGGTGACATCCCTACCAGGGAGTGCGCTTACAAAGTTTAAACTGATCGGTGGAGTTATAGGTAAAACCACAAATCGGCCTGTTATAACGCCACCATGAGGCTGATTTCAGAAATTTGAATTGGCATTTCTTCCTCGGCCTAGTGGGAACGTGTGTGCGCGATTTCGGGATAATTGCACTCTGCGTTTGTGATTTGAGGCATTTTGTCCAAAATGGACCAATATTACAAACTTTGAAAGGCAATATCGGCCAATCAGGATGGAATATGGACAATCAGACAGATCCGTTTCGATCACATGACTAGAGATACTGTCTACCGATTTGCGTGATTTTTGGACAAAATCTGTAGGAGTAGTGTACAGAAATGTGTTTTGCAAACATCGGCCTCATGGTGGCGCTAGAACAGGGCCATTTGAAAAATGTGGGGCAGAGGTTCTGAATTGGCATCCAGGGAGTGTGTGTGCTCATTTTGGCAGCGACCGGGCCAGCGGCGCTGGAGATTAGCTGTTAACAAACTTGGAGGACGGACGGACAGGGGCGAAAACATACTCTCCCCCTGCCTTCGGCTGGTGGAGACAACAGGGGCGAAAACATACTCTCCCCCTGCCTTCGGCTGGTGGAGACAATGAGTATCAGAGTGTTACCTCTCTCGAAGGAAGAGAGGTGATAAAACAACATTTACAGCTGAGTCAAAAGGGAATCCCCCATTGAGCTTCAGGCAGGGCTGCTTGTCACCCATTCCAACCCAACACCAGGGTCTACATACATTTCTCAATGGAAGAGTAGGAACACCACCTCTAACCACTGTAATAGTTTATAGTTATAGCGTATATGTGAGATTTGTTGGACACACACGCGTGCATGCACGCACGCACGCACGCACGCACACACACACACACACACACACAAACCACACACCATTTTTCCATTGTCAGCTCCCAGGATGATCATCATGATTTATGAGTATTGGGCTGCGACTTGGAGTAGTTTGCAGGGCATTCACTACTGTTTGGACTGGAATGGTATTGTCAGTGTGCACTGGGTGCAAGCTGGGGTCCTCTGGAGGAATACCAGAAGAGTTGCTGGAAAGAAACTCGCCTGGGCTGATGATTTATGCCTTTTGATTGATTGATTGATTGATTGATTGATGTATTTATTAGAAGTTTTAGATAGGAAAAGGTACATGTAAAATGTGTTGACTGGATGGTTCATATCTATACTCTAAACTCCTACACCAGGATGCCGATTAAAGCATCAGGACCAGACTGGTAGTGGTGGTAAAATGGGTTTTATTGACTCCATGTACTTTATGGGGGAACATGACATGATGGCAATGATGGTGGTGATGATGATGATGGTTTAAACATTAACGCATCAGGGGGGGGCAGACATGGAGTTCTGTGTTCAGACCAAATGTTTGGTGTGCAGTGCCACCTGAGCCTATCCACGAGTTTCCAACGCCCCATAGTGCATTGCGCAGACGTCTGCACCGAGCTTCCGTCGCCGATTTACAAGCTCACAACGGGTTGCATCTGCGACGCGACGTGAGCTTGTATGTCTGCTGTTAAACCCGGAAGTTTGGTCCCGATAGTCTCCAGTAAACTCCCGCGGAAACTTGTGGATAGGGTGTGCCAAATGTAGTTCTAAGAGCGGCCATTTTTTGGGTAAACACAGCCTTACACAGGTGTTCTGATTAGACTATAGCATTAGTTCTATGCAATCAAACAATTGAAACACCTGTGTTTTGACCCAAGAAATGGCCGCTAAGGACTACAATGACGTAGCCGCTGGCACACACTATATAGGCTCCCCACAGGTGTTCTACTTTGGCCAATTACAGGACTACACCCACAACTGATTGCAGTAATCAGAGGAACATAGTCTAACCCCACCCACTCCTGGCCAGAGTGTGTGGGGATTTTGTACAGCCGCCCCAATCAAATAATGATTTGATGAATAAACAAAATCCATTGTCTCTATCAATTTCGGGACTGGCTATTACCTGGCAATGTTCGTCCTCAGCCGCTCCATGAAGGGATGGCGGAAGGGTGGGACGAGTCTGGTGGTCGGACTGACCAGTGGAGCCACTCGGGTGGCCTCGAACTCTTGGGGAGGGGGTCTGGAGGGCGAACGGGCGGGGTAGGGCCAGTAAGGGAACCCGTGTCTATGGGGAGCCTGGAGGGAAACTGGGGAACACAACTCCGGCAGGGGCAGTTCCGGGTGTGCCTGTGCTTGCGTCAGAGATGGGGCTGGTGCTGGGTGTGCTTGGACGCGCTGCGGCAACGGGGGTGGTTTAGAGTACTGGTTGTACAGTGCAGGCGCCAGTTGGAGGGGGGGCTCTAGTGCTGGTGGCGACGGGTGGGGAGACTCTGGTGGTGGCGCTGGCTGGAGGGGGGGCTCTGGTGGCAGTGCCTGGAGGACGGGCTCTGGTAGTGGCGCCGGCTGGGTAGGTTCAGGTGCTGGTGGCACAGACTGAGGAGGCCCGGGTGCTGGTGGCGAAACAAATACAAGTAAAACAAATACAAGAATAAAAATCTTGGTGAGTTTCTTTCCGGTGACTACTGGCTACCCTCTGGTGAAGATGGATGCAGATGGTGGCATCTCAGTCTTGTTTCTCTTCGTGATGGTGATTTTCAGCCTACCACCATCCCTCTTGGTTTCATAATACTATATATTACTGATTTTCCCCCTTGGGATAATAAAAGGTATCTATCTAATATTCAAAGAAAGAGAGATCACAAAGGTCAATTTGTCATCCTACTAATCAACGACGACATTGATACTAAACGGTGCCCAAATTTGGAGATAACTGACATCACTGATACCTGCCGCCTGTACTGCGCATGTGTCCCTGCCATAGTAACAGCCGCATGCTGAAACAGTGCCCAAATTTGGAGATGACCGACATCACTAGGGCGATTCACTGTCACGATTATGACTTTTTATATGACGATTAATTGGCACTCGATTAACGATTTAATTGTGTTTTGGTCATTGACAATTACATTTCTGTTTGGCTTATAGGCTTTTAGGTTGCACATGGTAGATATGACACAACCTAAATATACAAAGAAATTACTGACATATTTGACAACTTTATACTTAAAAAAGAACATTGATATTGGAATGCGACACGTTGTGAGCTTGTAGATCTGCTATTTCCACTAGTATTGACTTAAAAAAAATATGAACATTTTTCAACATGGAAACGATAATGAAAAATAATCGCAATTATGTAAAACAATTGCGATTAGACGATTATGTAATAATTGTGACAGCCCTAGACATAACTGATACGTCTGGGTTCTCCAACATTACTTCTGAGACTCCTACATTCCCTCATACTGCTCTCACCCCATACACAACCCAAACTGCACATAATTCGGAGCACATATGTTCGAAGGACTAGTAGTCATAAACCAGCTTCTTCTTGGCCAGATGTGTGGTAATCCCTCCCACTGATGCTCAGTGGTTGAGGCAGGGGTTGACACTAAGGTCTCAGGGGCACTTGCCCGTCGGGCATGTACAGGTTCCCTGGATAATAGGGAGAGAGATGGGGAGTGACACGCAGCAAAGGTCGTCGGGAACGGGATTCGGACCCACGACAGCTGGTATGCGCCTGGACCGCTAGGCCAGCTGGCGCCCCCCCCCCGATGTGGCATTTCTGAGCTGATATAACATATAAATGCAATGCTTGTTTCACTGAGAAAATGTTGTATTGGATGTTGGAGATATTTTGATTATCGCGATATCATAAATATATTTGGTCACAATTATCGTGACATGAAATGTTCATACCCAACTCTAGTGCACACCACACAACCCAAACTCTGCACATAATTCGGAACACATACCATTATACCATTATGTTCAAACGGGCAAGGCAAGGACTGTTTATGTATAAACATGCAGACGGTGTATTAATGTACTGTTCATTGATTGAAGCTGCTGTAGAATAGCGTTTTATTCAGACGCAAATCATTTTAAACATTGATTTTTGTTCAGGCAACAGCTGTACATTAGCACAGCTTTTGTTCTTCCGCCACATTGAGTGTGGTGTTTTTAATATAAAACCTCCAGGTGCTTTGTGTAAAACCACACATGTTTTTTTTCACAAAAGGAAATTGCTGTCTGCAGCAGTTCTGCGCGTACACAATGATTATTGCCTTACTGCATGTTGGCCTGTTCACGATCATGAAATTCAGCTTGAGGATTAATTGTCGTTTAAATAATTGCGATTAAAATATTTTTTATTGAAGGATTGTCACAGCTTACAGCATAATATAAACAGTGATTTAAGAAACCCTTCTAAAGAAAAAAAATTATAATTATGATTATCTCACAGTGATGTTGCTAGATTTTCAATGTAATGGGTCCCGGACCCACAGGTGGCCATTCAAATGGGTCCCACAATTCACTCTTTGTCAAATCCCGCCCCATTTTGCTCTTGTTACTAGGTGGGACGAAACAGCCAGGGCAGATTGTTTTTATAATGGAAGTGGCCTCATAGCCTCATTATTGCTATTTAAAGTACCAAAAGAAAAACATCTACGTGATATTAAATGTGATACACCATGCATTTAAAAAGTATTTATGTCATATTGTTTATGTCCCAAAACGTTTTTCAAAAGGTTTGAGGCTAAATTACCACTCCTGAATAGAGCCTCTCTCATTTTTGAATGGCTCTCAGAGCATTTCAGCTGCAGTACCACCTTTGGCCTGAACTGCGCCACCCCCCCCCCCCCCCCCCAAATCTTTTCAAAAAGTTTTTTTTTGAAAAAAACATTTTTTTTGATGATGACGTCACAATCGGCAGATGACGTCACAATCGGCAGCAAATCTGGATAGCCTGTTTTGAGAACCCGTGGGATACTTTTAACCTTCGCCTTCTCAAAACCAGAGAAAGACACAACGGTCAGAAATGGGACTTTGTGAGGATAGAAGGTGCTAGTGGGACCCCAAAAAAAGGTTTTAAAATAGGAAAAGTGAAATTTCATGGTGTATCACCTTTAATAAAAGGGAACACAAAAGTACAAGAGTTACATTGCAAAACAGGGGTTTTCCCCCGAAAATACATGTTTTAATTAGTTTAATCCCAGTGGGACAGAAAAACCAGGGCAGATTGTTTTTATATTGGAAATGAATGGGGAAAAAATATTTTTCATAGCCTCACTATTGCTGTTAAAAGTACCAAAAGAAACACATCTACGTGCTATTAACTCATACCTCGCGATCCCCGTAGAGACCGTAGATTTCCCGCTGTACCGCGCTGCCATGCCCGTAGAGCCCGTAAAGTTTAATTAGCTTTAATCATTATGAAAGGATTAAAAGTATTAGCGCAGATTTTCGCTGATTCTGGCTCTTTAGGCCCGCCCCCCTAACTGTATCCGGTCATTTCCGGTCTGGACCGGATCCAGCTTTCCGTATCCAGTCTGAGCCTGGGCCATAGTCCCGCCTCCATTGGTTTACAGTGTAACAGAAAAGAAAGCTACTCGGCGACGGAACGCTCGTTTTTCAATCGGATTTTTGCGTTTGGAAACTTTGATCCAGTCTCTACACGCCTGGATTATGATCCCCGCACATATCGTGCGTTTTGTGCGCGAACGTGTCCACGTGTTACCATAGCGCACAGTTGGCTTTTTTCAATGCTTTTTCATGTAAACACTGGCTGATAAGCAGAGATACAGCGTGGCAACGGATATGTCTTTTTCAATGGGGTTTTTTGTATTCGAAAGCTTGTCACCGAGTCTACACGTCTACTAGATGAGTCGCGCACAGATTGTGCACGATGCGTGCGCGTGCCCACGCTAAAAGGTAAGGACAATTTGGCAGCTGCTTACTACAGCTATGTTTAAAATGGCAGAGAAAAAGTTAATAAAAAGGAAAGAAAAAAGTACAGTAGTTACATTGCAAAACAGTGTTTTTTCCCAGAAAATACATGTTTTAATTAGTTTAAAGGTGTATTCAGTGGTTATGAAAGTGGCCGGGGTCATCTTTTCCCTTACTGGCCTTACAGCGTGGAAATGTTTAGTTTTTTATAGATTTTTTTACACCATTATAATGTTCTCGTTTTGATCATTAGACCCAATCACTGAATATCGGTAGGCCTACGTCTCCAGCTTCAGGATATGATACTACCAGACTGTGGCATTTTATGAGTTCAGTAGTTTACAATCTAGGCATTAAGCAGACGTTCTTAATTCAGAGCGACTGTGGTTCTCAAAACTTTTATTTTGAATATCATAACTAAACATCATAACATACCTACGGCCATACTCTACCCTGATTGGTCGAGGACTGGCTGGCCACCTCTGAAAACCGAATCTAGCTATGCTCGTAACATGGGCCATGGTGGAAGTCCTTATATGGTCAGCACACATTCTAGTGAGGAGAATGAATGGAAAATGTACCAATTATATTTTTATTTGAATGAAATACAATCACTGAATATACCTTTAATCCTCTGAAACAGGCAGAGGATAGAGAGATGAGAGAAAGCGCAGTGCGTCTTGGGTAGGAAGTTGTGGAATTATAGGCTGGCTGTCAACATAACATTGTAATGTTTAATTGTAATTCTGCCCATTTAAAATATATTACCCAATCGAATCTCTTAGTTACATCAGACTGGTTCATGTGAATGGTTCATGTGAACCAGTCTGTTGAAGCTTATCAAACATATAATTTTGCGAATGTCTGAGTGTCTGTCTGTCTGTCTGTCTGAAACAGCGTTTCTCCTCAGTGGCTGGAGCAATTGATCTGAAATCGCATCACCATTAGCATATGAACACACCTGACATAACTGTGAAGCCCGTTTGTCACTTTCACAAATCGTATGCTGTATATTAGCATTTTTATGGTGTATCTACTATCTATTCTGCATCTAGCATGAGGCATATCTATTCTGCATCTAGCTTGAGGCAACATGTTTAACCAGCTCTGTGTGTGTGTGTGTGTGTGTGTGTGTGTGTGTGTGTGTGTGTGTGTGTGTGTGTGTGTGTGTGTGTGTGTGTGTGTGTGTGTGTGTGTGTGTGTTTGTGTGTGTGCAGGCAGGCAGGTGTGTGTGCAGGTGGGTGGGCTGGGGGGGGGGGGGGACACAGTATCTCTGTAGCCATTAAACGAAACGGGTATTTCTTACATTGATGCTCCTACATATTATCATGCAAGCACCAGTTAAAGTTACTTTCCATCCCTCATATACTGTGTGCACAGTGCACATGATCCCATAACCCACACACTGCACATCATTTCGGAGCTCATATCTTTGAACGGGTAAGGGCTAGTTCATTATAATGACCGTGCAGCGCCGTGCAGTACTGCGCGCTGGCCGTGCTCCGCATCACGGCACCGCGGTGAAGACTGAAGTGTCATTCTCCCACTGCATAACTCCACCCCCGGTAGCGAAAAGTGATGTTTTTTTCTGGTTGGCCAGTCAGGGAGTCTCAGGGACCAATCAGAAGGCTGACAAACGGTGAACTATTTTATGGGTCCCGCAATGACACACGCTTTACGTATCAACGGTGAAAACATCAAAAAGGACTTTAATTTAAACAAATAGTGGCAAATAGCTACTTGTATGTAGTTAATAAAGGACAGAAGCATGGATTTACAAGACAATCTCAATCATCTCATCAATAATGCCAGAATGCACAGCTGTGGAAACTCCACCACATGCAGCTTAGCTGCTGCAGTGAAATGACTGATAGCAGGAAGGATAGTGTTGTATGCATCCTAATGCAGGGATGCTTAGTTTAATGAGTCCTTTATAAAAAATATGGTTCAGGGAACCATATAGGATGCAGGGCTAGTAGCATCACTGTCTCAAATAATTGCGATTAGGTGATTATGTAATATTTGTGACAGTCCTAACCAGTTTTGGGAAAGTTCACTTTCTACATGAACTAGTTCAAATTCAAGGGTTGTTGCTGCTCTTATACCACCATTATTACAATTACTATGACAAATGCACTCCTTAAAGTTGAAACACAATAATTTAAGAACCAATTAACCAGTCTGCTTGAAAAGTATGCATCTGTATCAAGCCCCCAGAACGGCTTGTAAACATTGAAGCGGCCGCCCTACTGGCCAAAGCTGGAATTTCAGGCGGGGTGAAACATACACGCACAAGCATAAGAGCGCACCGCTGGGGTCTACAATAGGGTTCAATGGACGTCGACGTCGTTCGTGACGTCAATCTCGACGTCAAACATTTTGGCCACTAGGTAGTGGCCAATTTCCCCCAGAATGCACCTGGATTAGCTACTTCCGCATGCTTCAAAACGCCACTGAGCACTTGCATTGAAATGATAGCTGGGGGCGGGGCTGGTCTGCTCTCTATTATATATATACTCTATGATCTGTATAACAGCTAGTTGATTGCCTTCCTGATCCATTAACTAGGGGCTGTCAACTACATACTGGCATCAGCTGGACACAGAGACACACACACACACACGCACACCTTCCTCTGCAGTGCTCTGTGTCCGTCTCATTTCTCTCCAAAAGCCCTTGAATATGATTGAAATTTATTAAGGATTACTGTGATTATGGTAAGCTTACGTGCTATAGCACACTCACCTTACTTGTAACTTTCACTGGTCCCCCAAATATATTTTTTTGAAAAAGAAAAAAAAAACGTGGGCCGCAAATGGCTCGCTGGCCGCCTATTGGGGAACCCTGGTCTAGACCAGTGGTTCTCGACCTGTGGGTCGGGACCCCCAGAGGGGTCCCCAAATTATTTTGGGGGGTCCCCAGATGTTAAGCTAAATGTTAACATTGTTTTCTCACTCAACAGTAAACAAACCAAAATAAAGTTAAAGTGTATAGAGGGTATCTGCACATATTTAAAGTGACAATTTAAGGATTTTAAAGACCTTTTTAGTACCTCTGGTCAAACATTGGTCAAATTGTCGAATATTAGAGGCTGAAATTGTGAAAAAAGCCGATCTACATGTTCACAACGCCTCGCAATGAGCATGTAGACCGGCTATTTTCACAATGGAATAGATCGGGTCAAACCAAATGTAATGCCAACTCCTACAATTCCAAGTGCTTGTGCCGGGTGGGGGGTCCCCAGTTAAAATATGATTATTTTGGGGGTCATGGCCTGAAAAGGTTGAGGACCACTGGTCTAGACGGTATAGTGTATCAGTAACCAGACCTGACCTATTGACCCCTGGGTGCCGCTCGACCCATAACTGCGTCAGTGCTTGTGTGGGGGGGGGATGGATTAGCAACTAGTCTGTTGCCTGGCTAATATTCCTTTTCATTTGTCATTAGTCAGGGCCTTGGAGAGTGGTGGGAGACAAACACTGGACCCTGTCCCAGTGTCCCAGCCCCCTCCCCCGTATGCTAATCGCAAAGTGAAAGTTTTTCTTTTTAACTTTTTTTTTTACTTGAGTAGTCCAGTTGATTTTATTATCTCTAGCTACTATGAGAATAGGAATATACTTTTGTTAACTAGACAAACCAAACCAGCATGTATCATGACTATGAATTTAACGAATTGAACTTGGTAGAGAGCAGGCTGGCCGAGCGCAGACGTTCTATGACCCAGAAGGGCGGGGATACGAGCTGCTGAATCTCAGCGGCCAATAGCATTTGTTCACCGATCTCGTTTTTTTCAGGAGCTGGCCAGAGCTCTTAATTGTTCCCTTTGAACTTCAAAAGGGTTGTGAAATGAGGTAATTGATTGGGCCATAAAAGTGTCAAGAGTTCGTAAGTGATCTCTCTTATCAATGAAAGCATCAACGACCTGTTTGATGCCTGTAGAAGTGTGTGTGTGTGTGTGTGTGTGTGTGTGTGTGTGTGTGTGTGTGTGTGTGTGTGTGTGTGTGTGTGTGTGTGTGTGTGTGTGTGTGTGTGTGTGTGTGTGTGTGTGTGTGTGTGTATTTAGACATCAGAAGTCTTTAGTTTACTTATGTGGAGTTGCACAACCATGATATCAATAAACAGAAACGCCTCAACCGGGGTAAGATGGTCATTAGATGACATGTAAACAAACACCCCTGGTATCTCACTCTATGGTAGCTCTCTGTCTCTCTCTCTCTCTCTCTCTCCAACACAGTCATGTCCGCCCACTGAACGCTTATATTATGACCTTTATCTTCTTAATTAGGTTCTAACCGTTCCATCTAAGACGAACCGTTCCATCTAAGATGCTTAAACAGAAACACAGCCTGCTCAAACGTGTGTGTGTGTGTGTGTGTGTGTGTGTGTGTGTGTGTGTGTGTGTGTGTGTGTGTGTGTGTGTGTGTGTGTGTGTGTGTGTGTGTGTGTGTGTGTGTGTGTGTGTGTGTGTGTGCGTGTGCGTAAAGTCCTATACAAAGGTTGACACTAATTGGAACCTCTGTACTAATGGAAACTCATCAATGACAATGGCTAGCCAGATTGCCTCTGTACAGCATCAGAAAACAGTGGGTGTTTTGGTGTCTGAAGCAGAAGGTCTGTCAATGAATGAATGGGTATTTTGCCTGGAATTTGTATACAGCCTTCCATGATCTGTTTACTCTGCTTGCTTCTGTATCTAACTGCTGAAGAGAATCCCTGGCAGCAGTACTGCCAGGGACTGCCAGTGACTTTGGTGTCACGGTAATAACTAGAAATGCACTCTGTCGAGGTGCCAACTTGGCGCCTTGTGCACAAGCAGGCCAAGTATGGCCTACTTGTGCGCTAGCACTGGCATCACCACTCACCACTGGCATCACCAGGAATACTGGTCCCTCATTGGCTGTTAATGATGACGTTGCCAGAAATGCTAGTCCCTGATTGGGCTACGGGCTTAAACACGGGCAGACACCGACATACATAAGCAGCCGAACGCAGTACTTGCGCGCTCTGCTGACACAAGTAATAATGTGGTTGCTAATAGGCAACAGAAACACACTATTGTTCAAGGCCCAAGAAGTTTTATGCCAGCTGAAAAATGGCAAAAATGGATGTTGTTCTTTTACCCCAAATAAATAATTCACCTGGATTGTGTCCATATTCTCCATCATCATCAAAATGATGAGCCTGTGCTCTATTAAGGACTGGCACAGAAAACATCAAAATGAATGCAGTATGACGCAGGGCCTAATAAGTTACCATAGCCTAATGGACATACGTGTCCATTGTTGTGTCCATTTCTGGGTCTTGCGTGGATGTGCCCAAATAAATAATTCACCTGGATTGTATCCATCTTCCATATTCTCCATCATCATTAACTTCAAGCACATCTTGTGCTCCTATCAGTCGGTGTAAACACTTCACCTTGCCAGCCTGCCTCAAATACTCTTGCCGCAAAGACACTTCCATGCCAATGACCCATGTAGATCACACTGAAATACTGTATCTACTTCCTCTTTTGTTAATATCAAAATCTAAGCCTGTGCTATATAAAGGACTGGTACAGAAAACATCAAAATGCATGAATGCAGTATGAAGAAGGGCCTAATAAAGTTACCATAGCCTAATATGCAGAGATGGGCACAAAATCCAAAAAAAGGATTTGAAATACAAATTAGAAATACTATGTGAAATACTTACCCGGATACTGTTACCAGGATAGTATCTTGGTGACAGTATCCTGGTCAGTATTAGACAAAGTTCTGACCAAGTATTAAGAATTTTTTTTAAGTACTTTCTTGTATTTTGTGCCCATCTCTGCCTAATGGACATACAACATGTCCATTGTTGTGTCGTATCGGAAATATAGCGAACAACAAGCGGTGAGACGGTTAACCATGGACATTTTCCTTTCTGTTCAGTTGTCACAGTCTTGTGGCCCCCGACTTCAATTGATTTTACAATGGTGGCCCACTGCCTAATCTAGTTGAATACCCCTGGTATACAGGGTATCTGCACATTTATAAAGTGGCCATTTAACTCATTGAGTGCCTATCCCGAATATGTTCGGGATATATTATCGCATACCAGAGTGCCTATCCCGAACATGTTCGGGATATAAAAAAAAAAAAAAAAAAACTTTGAAATTTCTTTTTTTTTTTTTTAATTTTTTGGACCCCATCAAATCTAGTGAACATGATTTCAATTGCGATTTTGCATGTTCCACCCCCATACAACCCCATCTAACATACAGGGCAGCCATGTTTGTTTACATAACATGTAAAACATAATGGCGTTTATCTCAAGAATGCCTGAACGGATTTCCAATCGGATTTTTTTGTTTGAAAGCTGTGAACAAACTGCACAAATCCACTTCAATGCAATCCAGGATTGCATTGGATTTTTTAGAGCTCATTCTTCTCTGTTTTTTTCCCATGCATGAGGTGTGCAAGGTTTAATCATGGCTAAGTTGACGAAAATAAGGCTTCTAAAATGCTTGGTAACCAATAGCTAACTTCAAGCTAACTTCATCCTCTTCCTGTACATGCACAAAGGAAAGTGTTCAGGCAAGTCATGGCTGCAGGGCTTCTGCATATACCAGCATATCTCTATGGGATTTTCTATGGCCACTGGGCGCCCTCTAGTGGTGAACGGGGTGGCACTCAAAGAGTTAAGGATTGTCAAGACCGTTTTAATACCAAACTGGCCAAACTGTCAAATATAGCAAGAGGCAAACATTGTGAAAATAGCAGATCCACATGCTAACAACACCTCGCAACCGCTCACAACCCTGTTATTTGTTGAACCGAGTCACATTAAATGTAATGCCTACAATTCCAAGTGCTTGTCAGGGTGGGGGTCCCCAGTTCATATATGTTTATTTTGCGGGTCACGGCCTAAAACAAGTTTTGAGAACCCCTGCTGTAGAATTCGTTTTACAATTCAATTCATACCCGGATTTCAAATGTACAGCCCTTTTTTAAGATCAGAAGAATTCAATCCAGTCCATGAACCATTCTAGTGCTTACAAGCTGAACCAAAGCATGCCCTGTGACACCTTCCTGTTTCCTCTCACAGGGGAACCATGGGACACGGAGTAGGCTGACTGGGTGGGCCTAGCAACACACACCAATCGTGAGTATGTCTTTCTTAAAAACTCTTTTTGTGCCGATCCCGAACTAGTTCGGCT
Organism: Nannobrachium achirus; assembly: GCF_963921795.1. Classification (NCBI taxonomy): domain Eukaryota; kingdom Metazoa; phylum Chordata; class Actinopteri; order Myctophiformes; family Myctophidae; genus Nannobrachium; species Nannobrachium achirus. Next base: position 19,919,614 of record NC_137828.1, on the reverse strand, counting down.
TTATTTCGGGCTTTTTATCTTTCGGGGTGCCGATCCCAAACTAGTCCGGCTTTTTATATAAAAAAAACATCCAGAGACCTTACCGAAGCACCGGGCTAAATTTTTGAGCCGACCCCCGGCCGCGGTCTGTTTACATCGGCCCACGAGAGCGTCGTGCCGCCGATATTTGCCGTCCACTCCAATGCAATCGATGATCTTTAGAGCTCATTTTCTCTGTTCCATGCATATCCATGAGGTGCGCAAGGTTTAATCACGGCTAAATCGCCGAAAATAGGGCTTCTAAAATGCTTGGTAGCCAATAGCTAACTTCAAGCTAACTTCATCCTGTTCCTGTTCATGACACAATGGAAAGTGTTCAGGCGCGTCATGGCTGCACGGCTTGTGCATATACAGAGTATGTCTATGGTGGATTCTCTGGCCATTGGGCGCCCTCATGTGGTGATTCTGGGCACTGGATGAGTTAAGATTTGAACCACTTTAACCATTATTTTATGCTGTAAAAAAAACCTGAACATTTGTGCAGGTCTTTGAATAATTCTGACCCGATTCTATGAATGTCTTCTAAATCAGTGGTTTTCACACTTCTTCATGTCAAGGAACCCCAAAATTACATGTATTTGGCCGTGGACCCCCATCTCAAGATATGTTGTTCCAGGGTCCACCCAGAAGCAAATATTTGAGTTACAAATGTTCGCTTTTAAAAAGATATATTCAAAGACTTGCAAAAAACAAAAACAAAAAAATCTTTAAAAAAAAAAAATAGCAGATCTACAAGCTTGCAGCGTGGCACTCGATGCCACGCTGTGAGCTTGTATATCTGCTATTTTTCAATAGTTAAAGCATTTAATAATTCTAGGCCTAAATGGGTTTAATATACTGCCCTACATTGACCGTTGTGTGTTTATATTGCTTTTGTATTGTGTGTGGGTGTGTGTGGGGGTGTGTGTGTGTGTGTGTGTGTGTGTGTGTGTGTGTGCGTGCATGCGTCTAGGCTTCCACTGTGGTGTATGACATGGCCACGGCCTCGTCTAGAACTGAGTCTAGCAGTAACCATGGAGGAACTAAACAGCTCCATGCCGTTGGTGAGTTCAAACATTCACTGATCAACTACCTCATCAGCTACATCAGTGTGTCGGACTCGGCACCCCCTGGGGGGGGGTCCCCACATTATTTTGGGGGGTCCCCAGAATAGATCAGATGATTAGCTTAATGTGAAACATTGTTTTCTCACTCAACAGTAAACAAACCAACATACAAACTATGTTCTCAAACTATGGGTCCTGAACCAACGTGGTGTTTCGGGCAGGTGATGGTGGGGTCGCGCATTGGCAACCCAAAAAAAAAACCATAAAAATAAGTGCGGTTGTCGCCACCAACCATAGAATTAAAGCGACCAATTAAAGCGACCAATATGGGTTCGCCAAAAAAGCTCGCTAATAATATGGGGTCGTGAGATCAAAATGTTTGAGAACCCCTGGTATAGATGGTATCTAAACATTTCTTAAGTGACAATCTAAGGACTTTTAAGTCCCTATTAATTTAATACCTCTAAAATAAGAAAAAACATCTACATTGGCAATAATGTGCAGAAATTGTGAAAATAGACGATATACATGCTCACAACGCCTCGCAATGTAGATCTGCTATTTTCACAATAGAGCCTTGTTAAACTAAATGTAATGCCTCAAAGTCTTACAACTATTAGTGCTCATTAGGGTGGGGGGTCCCCAGTTCAAATGTTATTATTTTGGGGGTCGCAGTCTGAAAAGGTTGAGAACCACTGAGCTACATGACTGCGCTGATTCTCAACCTTTTTAATTTTCAAGGACCCGAAAGTGTCACTGGCAGACAGATGACCAGGCGGTGATGTAAATGAAACGACAATATTTGTGAATGTCATTGCTGTTTGGCCCGATTTATCATTCCTTCCCCTCGTCCCGCTGTGTCCAGTTTCCTGTGCCAAACTCAAGAGGAAGAAGAGCCTTTTTGGAACGGCCATCTACGTGGAGGTGACCGCCGAGGGGGAATCGTGTCGCACGGCAAAATCCCACAGCTCCTCCAACCCCAAGTGGGACGAGAGACTCACTCTGTAAGCAGCAAATATTAATATTACTATTATTAATAAAATCCCACAGCTCCTCCAACCCCAAGTGGGACGAGAGACTCACTCTGTAAGCAGCAAATATTAATATTACTATTATTAATAAAATCACACAGCTCCTCCAACCCCAAGTGGGACGAGAGACTCACTCTGTAAGCAGCAAATATTAATATTACTATTATTAATAAAATCACACAGCTCCTCCAACCCCAAGTGGGACGAGAGACTCACTCTGTAAGCAGCAAATATTAATATTACTATTATTAATAAAATCACATAGCTCCTCCAACCCCAAGTGGGACGAGAGACTCACTCTGTAAGCAGCAAATATTAATACGGTATTACTATTATTAATAAAATCACACAGCTCCTCCAACCCCAAGTGGGACGAGAGACTCACTCTGTAAGCAGCAAATATTAATATTACTATTATTAATAAAATCACACAGCTCCTCCAACCCCAAGTGGGACGAGAGACTCACTCTGTAAGCAGCAAATATTAATATTACTATTATTAATAAAATCCCACAGCTCCTCCAACCCCAAGTGGGACGAGAGACTCACTCTGTAAGCAGCAAATATTAATATTACTATTATTAATAAAATCACACAGCTCCTCCAACCCCAAGTGGGACGAGAGACTCACTCTGTAAGCAGCAAATATTAATATTACTATTATTAATAAAATCACATAGCTCCTCCAACCCCAAGTGGGACGAGAGACTCACTCTGTAAGCAGCAAATATTAATATTACTATTATTAATAAAATCACATAGCTCCTCCAACCCCAAGTGGGACGAGAGACTCACTCTGTAAGCAGCAAATATTAATACGGTATTACTATTATTAATAAAATCACACAGCTCCTCCAACCCCAAGTGGGACGAGAGACTCACTCTGTAAGCAGCAAATATTAATATTACTATTATTAATAAAATCACATAGCTCCTCCGACCCCAAGTGGGACGAGAGACTCACTCAAATTTTGATCGTCTTAAGCCTGTCAGAAAGGGCAGATTTTCAAGCTAATGTGTCATATTGTTATTTTTGGTAAACAACGCAGTTTCTCTGGCTTTTACCTGTCTATACCAATGGTTCTCAACCTGTGGGTCGGGGGGGGGGGGGGGGGGGGGGGTCCCCAGATGGCCATGAAGTGACAATTTAATGACTTTTAAAATAAATAACCATTACTGCATCAAAAGTAATCAACAAACTATACTATAAAAACTGGTCAAACATTGAACAAATTGTCAAATAATATAAGACGATCTACAACACCTCGCAAAGAGGCGTTGTCTGCCTTTTGTATCGTCTATTTCTTTTATCTGTGGAACAGAGTCAAGCTAAATGTAATGCCTCAACTCCTACAGTACATTCCAATAGCTTGTGTAGGTGGGGGGGGGGGGGGCAGTTCAAATATGATTATTTTGGGGGTCACGGCCTGAAAAGGTTGAGAACTGAGAACCACTGCTCTTATTCCGCCGCCTCTCTCTCCCTCATGCATCTGTGGCACATGAAATTGCTACATGTATTTGTTCTATAAGGCATATATAGGGGCGGCATAGCTCAGGGGTAGAGAAACCGTTATTAGAGCACGAAGGGTTCCCGAAGGGTTTCCAGTTCGAATCCGGGCTCCCCCTGAGTTAATGTCGAAGGGTCCTTGGGTAAGACTCTGAACCCCACATTGCTCCCGGTGAGCTGTGGTTGGTGCCTTGCATGGTTTCCTCCGCCACCGGTGTATGAATGTGTGCGTGAATGGGTGAATGTAATGCACAATCTCTGTAAAGCGCTTTGGATAAAAGCGCTATATAAATGCACTATTTACCATTTACCATTTATACACTCATACAGCCCTGTCCGTGTGTGTTCCAGGAATCAGGGAGACTAGCCTGAATGAATCCCCATGATATCTAGGGAACATGAGGAATACAGATGGGGCGATCCTCTACTCTGTTGAAATAACCATGAATCTCTCTTTTCTTTCCTTCTTGCTTACTCGCATCACATACTGTATGGCCCTACAGTATGTGCTGTAAGTTCTTCTGTTTCTTCTAAGTCTCTTTTATAAGAAGAGAACGTCTGCTCTCACAATTTGCAGATCGTTTTTCTTGGATAATGTTTGGTCTTTTCTTATAACCATTAGCCAATCATGATGCTGCCCACCAGAGACTATTTAAAGGAGTGACTTAGCATATTACTACTGAACATTGAAAAGAAGGGGGAAAAAAAGAAAACATTTCAACAGTTCTACCAGCCCTTAGTATTTTACCATTTTGTAGTTATATCCCATTATAATGAAACATCATTACCCAATATGGACACAATTTATTTTTTTGTAAAAGGCAAACATTCTTTGAAAATATCCGATCCACAAGCCCAGTGGGTGAAAAAGGAGTGGGACATGGATGGACCCCTGGGGGACCCCAGACCACAAAGTATAATAATAATAATGAATTGCATTTTTTTTAGCGCTTTTCCAAGTGCTCAAATCGCCGACCCATGGATCATTGGACAACCTGCTTTACCTCCTGAGCCACAGCCACCCGTATAGATGGTTTAAGTAGTTAATACAACCAAATGTTTCTGTATGCAATCTATTTCTATTATATTTATTTGTTTTTGCGAGATTGTAGGTAGGTATTGTAGCCCGAGGAACTGAATTTGTTCTCTGATGAGGAAGCAAATTAATACAGAGAGAATAGATTGTATTGTTGCCAAAGTACACACTTCCAGTACTATGGCAGTCTCTCAACATTCCCCTCCCCACCCAGGTTTGGTATATTAACCATTTTAACCCTGGCATCCCTGTTATGGCCATGTCATTATCTCTATAAATGACGCAAATGGTATCTGTCCTTGGTGTCAGTGGTGCATGCGTTCCCAATGGACATCTCTATCTCTTTAGTAGGCAAAAAGTATTACATTATAAAAGTCACATCGTAACGCTTTGTGAGCCTGTAGATCGTCTAATTTTCTTTAATGTTTTTTGTTTTGAAAGTTGGGTAACCCACTGTATTATAAATAACAGATTATACCAATGGTTCCCAAACGTTGGGCGTGAACCCCAGGGGGGTCCCTAAATTATGTTAGCTTAAAAGACAACTTACAATAAGAGTTCATATTTTAGATCGTCATTAGAGAAAAGAAAAGATGAGTTGTTGAGATGTTGATGTTTTCATTTACTTCTTTCTATCTTTTTGGTGATTTTATTGTCTCCCCCAACCAGCCGAAGGCTTGGGGGAGAGTATGTTTTCGTGTTTTCGAGTATGTTTTCGACAGTCATGTGAAAGACACGGATCTGTCCGATTTTCCATATTCCATCCTGATTGGTTAAGATTGGCTTCCAAAGTTTGTAGGATTGGGCCGTTTTTAACAAAATGCCTCAAATCACAAACACAGAGTGCAATTATCACGAAATCGCGCACACATGTTCCCACTAGGCCGAGGAAGAAATGCCACTTCAAATTTTTTAAATCAGCCTCATGGTGGCGCTATAACAGGCCGATTTGTGGTTTTACCTTTAAGTCCACCGATCAGTTTTAAACTTTGTAAACGCACTTCTGGATGCCAATTCAGAACCTCTGCCCCACACTTTTCACATGGGCCTGTTCTAGCGCCACCAGGAGGCCAATTTGTGCAAAATTACCTTTTGGCCAGTATTCCTACAGATTTTGTCCAAAAATTAAACAAATCGGTAGACAGTATCTCTACAATCATGTGATCGACATGGAGTCTGATTGTCCATATTCCATCCTGATTGGCTGAGATTGGCTTTCAAAGTTTGTAGGATTGGTCCGTTTTGGACAAAATGCCTCAAATCTCAAACGCAGAGTGCAATTAACATGAAATCGCGCACACACGTCCCCACTAGGCCGAGGAAGAAATGCCACTTCAAAATTTTGAAATCAGCCTCATGGTGGCGCTATAACAGGCCGATTTGTGGTTTTAGCTATAACTCCACCGATCGGTTTCAAACTTTGTAAGCGCACTCCCTAGAGGCCAAGGAAAAACCCTTTCCTTGCATTTTTTACATCAGTCTTTTATAGCGCCACCAGGAGGCCGACTTATGTAAGACACATTTTTGGATATTACTCTTTCAGATTTTACCCAAAATTAACACAGTACACAGTACACAGTATCTCTACAGTCATATGATCAAGACGGATCTGTCCCATATTAAATATTCCATCCTGATTGGCTAAGATTGGCCTCCAAACTTTGCAGGATTGATCCGTTTCGAAAATGCCTCAGATCATGAACACAGCATGCAATTGTAATGAAATTGTGCACGCACATTCGCAAAAGACCAAGGAAGAAATTACACTACAAAATGTTCAAATCAGCCTCATGGTGGCGCCATGAAAGGTCTAAGATTGGTGAAGAACACATGCCACCCTTTTTACATTTGCCTATTATAGCACCACCAGGACGCGTGGCCTGGTGGAGACCTGTGCTCGGAAGAGCACTACTTCTAGTTGATTTTTATTTGCATATTTTTAGCCACAATAAGCCCATTCCCAAGATGCACCGCAATCTTTCATGGGCAGATGTGACTTATGGGGGCTGGTGTAAATAGTAACAAAGAAATTGCCGGCTTATTGTGTCTAAAAAGACATATTTAGCCACTTGTACGCATGCCCTCACCCACTGAAATCAAAATACTAAAATCACTAAAACAATAGAAAGTTGTAAATGAAAACATTTAACACTCATCTTTTCTTTTCTCTAATTACAATCTAAAATTTGAACCCTTGTTGTAAAAAAACAAAGTTGTCCTTTGAGCAACATTGTTTTCTCACTCAACATTATACAAACCATTGTGAAAATAGCCGAACTACAGTTGTTCGGCTATCTTCACAATATTTATCAGACTGTGGAACCGAGTCAAACTAAATGTAATGCCTCAACTCCTACAATTCCATGTGCTTTTCAGGGTGAGGGGTCCCAATTCAAATATGATTCTTTTAGGTGAGTCGCAGCCTGAAAGGTTTGGGAGCTCCTTGGATTAGACCAGCTCTAAGAGAGATAAGGTAAAGGGCACAGAGTCGAGTAGAGGAGAAAGGAGAAATTTTTTCATTAAAGCCACTGTAATGGATAGGTAGCTGTTTTAATCCTCCTGAGCATTCCAAACACTAACATTTTTTGTTCCCGGTGCCAAGAAGTGCTTCCTCTGCGGTTTCTTTCCCATGAAAACCTCCCTGCAGGGTGTAAGGACTGACCCTTTCTCACTGCACTGGACAGGAAGGGAAAGGAGAACGTCAAGTGAGATCGATGAGTGCCCGTGCTTTGTTTCACATTAACCCATTAAAGGGATATTTCACTTTCAAAAAAACTTTCAGTCATTTCATCATCTACTCAGGCTTTTGGGAACACCCAGAAGAGCTTTCAAGTTGCTTGATTCAGTATTTAGATATTTGTTATTGATTTTATCAGACACGCCCCCTTCCTATACAAAGCCATTGTAACTTTAAACTCCATTTTAACCATGATAGATTCAACTAAAACACCTGTTCTTTTTTCTGGGGACTCATGCTTCCCTCCAGATACGTGTTTTTTATTAATTACTTTTTGTCTCCACCAGCCAAAGGCATGGGGGAGAGTATGTTTTCCCCTCCGTGCGTCTGTGCGTCGGTTCGTGTGTGCGTCCTCGCAGTTTGTTACCACCTAATCTCCGGCGCCGTTGGCCTGGTCACTGCCAAAATGAACTCCCTGGATGCCAATTCAGAACCTCTGCCCCACATTTTTCAAATGGGCCTGTTCTAGCACCACCATGAAAAACATTTCTGTACACTACTCTTAGAGATTTTGTCCAAAATTCACATATCAGTAGACAGTATCTCTATAGTCATGTCATCGACATGGATCTGTCTGATTTTCCATATTCCATCCTGATTGGCTAATATTGGCTTCCAAAGTTTGTAGGATTGGGCCGTTTTGAACAAAATGCCTCAAATCACAAACGCAGAGTCCAATTATCATGAAATCGTGCACACACGTTCCCACTAAGCCGAGGAAGAAATGCCACTTCAAATTTTTGAAATCAGCCTCATGGTGGCGCTAAAACAGGCCGATTTGTGGTTTTACCTATAACTTCACCAATCAGTTTCAAACTTTGTAAGCACACTCCCTAGAGGCCAAGGAAAAACCCTTTGCTTGCATTTTTCACATCAGCCTTTTATAGCGCCACCAGGAGGCCGACTTATGTAAGACACATTTTTGAATCCTTCAGAATTTACCCAAAATTAACAAAAATCAGTACACAGTATCTCTACAGTCATATGATCAAGACGGATCTGTCCGATATTAAATATTCCATCCTGATTGGCTAAGATTGGCCTCCAAACTTTGCAGGATTGATCCGTTTAGAACAAAATGCCTCAAATCGGATCTGTCCCATATTAAATATTCCATCTTGATTGGCTAAGATTGGCCTCCAAACTTTGCAGGATTGATCCGTTTCGAACAAAATGTCTCAAATCATGAACACAGCGTGCAATTGTAATGAAATTGGCAGTATCTCAACAGTCATGTGATCGTCACCGAAGACATGGCACCCTTTTCACATGTAGCGCCACCAGGAGGCCACAATAATTAATACCTGACCTGGTGGAGACCTGTGCTCGGAAGAGCACTGCTTCTAGTTTAATCTATTTTTTGAAATTATTTAGGAAAATGAAAATAACTTAACTCATACCCTGCCAAAAAATATGTTTCTATGATAAAAACGTCTTTAAAACGTCTTTTTCACTATGGACCTCCCTGCCAGACGTCTTCTGAACGTCTTTTTTTTAAAAATAATAAAAAAAAAAAAAAAAAAAAATTGAAAAAAAATGTTTTGAAAAATTTTTTTTTGGACCTCCAACAGTGTACTAGGCATGATCGCGATCGCGAAATTGCATGTTTAACCCCCATACCAACCCCATCTTTCAAACATGGCAGCCATGTTTGTTTACATTTGAAGAAAACATAAGGGCTCCTTTCTCCTGAATGCCTGAACGGATTTCCAAGCGGATTTTTTTGTTTGAAAGCTGTGAAAAGCATGCACATGCATAGTGCATGATCTGTGCACGAATGTGTGCACCAGCGTGCACACTATTTTTTTAACCCTTTGTTGGCGAACCGGCAATATAAGAGGTCATCCCACTTTAAATATGGCACCGACTGAGTTAATACAATAAAATAATTATAAAAAAGAAAATTACAAAGATAAATGAAAACGCACGGCCACCTCATGTATCATGAGTACAATAAACTGGACTGCTAAGAGTGTGTGTGCTTGTGATGTTGGTATTTGTTGGGAATATTGATTATATTATTTGATTATGGTTATTTATATACAGTATGTTCATTTACGTTGTGTCTTCTCCCTGACCTTTATATCCTGTATGTTGTGTTTATTTCCAGGAATGTAACGCCACACACACAGGTGGACTTCAAGGTATGGAGCCATCACACCTTAAAGGCAGACGCTCTGCTTGGCAAAGCCTCTCTGGACCTCCTGCAAGCCTTAGAGCAGCACGACAGAAAATGTACGAATATACACACACACACACACAGTCACACGCGCACACACACACAGTCACACTCACACATGCACAGTCACACAGTCACACACACACACAGCACACGCGCGCGCACACACAGTCACACACAGTCACACGTACACACACGCACACACTCACACACACACACACACACACACACACACACACAAACACACAGGCCTGTCACAATTATTACATCATCGTCTAATCGCAATTATTTGACATAATCACAATTATTTTGTCATAATCGTCTCCATGTTGAAAGATTTTCATATATTTTCAAACATTTAAAAAAATCTACAAGCTCACAACGTGTTGTGAGCTTGTAGATCGGCCATTTCCACTATGAATGTTCTTTTATGAGTATAAAGTTGTCAAATGTGTTTCTTTGTATATTTAGGTTATGTGTCATATCTGCCATGTGCAACTTCAAAGCCTACGAGCCAAACAGAAATGTAATTGTCAACGACAAAAACACAATTAAATCGTTAATCGCAATTATTTGAGTGACAATTAATCGTCACGAAAAATGTCAATCGTGACAGCCCTGCGCATGCACACACACACACAGACACACACACACACACACACACACACACACACACACACACACGCAGCCCTCTCCCTTTCCCCTTCTCTCTTACATCTATCATAGTTATGACCTCTACACGCATCATATCTGGTTGTAATGTGTCAGGCTTTTTGCCAGGATGTGCGTGTCTGTATATAAATAGGTGTGTGTGTGTGTCTGTATGTAAATAGGTGTGTGTGTGTGTGTGTCTGTATGTAAATAGATATGCGTCTGTGTTTACGTGTACATTGGTATTAGTGAATGTGAGTAGAGGGCGTGCGGTTAGTTAAACCCCCAAAATGCCTTTTTTTCTATTGAATACTCAAGCCACAGAGACTTGAGTTCAATAATATGTTTTTGTATTTGTCGCATTCCTAACACAAAATTGTGATAAATAGTAAATTTACCCCCATTGATTCCGTCTGGGGACCCGAATGCATTTGGATTCTTCTTCTTTCGTGTATCGTCGTCCTTGATGATTGGTCGGCGACATTTTCATTCATAAGATTTCTTGTTAGTTAGGGATTTGGGTCCCCATCTGGAATCAATGGGGGTAAACTTATTGTAATCAAATTATTGTCTTAGCAATGGGGCAAAAAAATAAAATAGAAATCTACTCCTACTCCTTTAACTGTTCTGCTGCCCTTGAAAGTCCTCACTGTCATTCAAATCGGTGACTACATGACGCCATTGACAGCGCTCACCGTCAATCTTACTGTATTTACAGTAAATGTATTAATACTTACAGTATGTAGCTCCGGTCGCGGCCGCATCGGTAATGTCCGCGATTTGTTTAAAATGCACGTTGGGCGTGCACGTGAAGTGAAGCTCCTCCATGTTAAGTCAATGGAGAGGCCCATAAAGAGACTTCATTTACTCCAAAAAAGACTTTTAATCCCAAAGCACATCCCTAAACAGCACTAACAAGGCTCGGCTGGCGGCCGCCATGACACACTGTCACATGACACATGTCATGTGACTAGATGACGTAATCGTTGATGTCATTCACCATTCCGTGTGTGTACTGTGTACACACATTCCAGCCAGGCCTTTCACAATAACAGCGTGTGCCAATGGGAGGATCTGCGTGGCGTCAAAGAAAAGTTAACCCTTCATAGTAAGCAGCAGTTATTGTGTTAACAGTTAGTTTTCTTTTTATAATTTTTATCCCTCGATTTTTGTAACCCATTTTCACCCGGTGTCAATTATCTAATGTAATACTGGGCGCTACACTCCGTCTACCAACCTGGGGAGAGACAACGGACTGACCTCATGCTTCCTTTTATACATGAGGAGTCCAAGTCGCTACTAAATTGTATGGAGGAAAAACAATGCTGCTATTTGTTCCAAAAGCGTTATATCCCGTATATAAGGGCATTCACGAATAGTGATTTTTAGTATTCGAATTATTCGACCTCAAAGTATTCGAATAGTAGAATATTCAACAGGACTGGCCAAAGTGTCAAATATTAAGTAATCAAGAGGCAAACATTGTGAAAATAGCCGATCTACATGCTCAATGTAGATCTCCTATTTTCACAATATTTATCTGCAGAAGCGAGTCACATTAAATGTAAATAGTAAGATACCTACAATTCCAAGTGCTTGTCAGGGTGGGGGTCCCCAGTTCAAATATGTTTATTTGGGGGTCACGGCCTAAAAAGGTTTGAGAACCCCTGGTATAGAGCATTAACAAATTCATCCACCAGGGGCATTGACAACACATTCTTATGACTTCCTATCTAGCCAAGCTTTATAAAGTATATATTTTTTAAAGAGAAAACAATAAAAAAAAAATAAGTGAATATTCGACTTCGGTGAACAACGTCGAATAGTGACTTTGATATTCGAATATTTGGTGAATGCCCTACCGTATATACAGTATATAAAATGAGTTAAATGACACAATGTGACATACGTAGCTCTGTTTGCATAATGCTGTACCCCTCCAACTGTATATACGTTACACCTTTTCAACGTTTTTTATTTTATTTTTGACACTTGCTTTGGCAATGTAAACGTATGTCTTCTCATGCCAATAAAGCTCCATTGAATTGCATTGTGTCCCATGTCTTGGCAGTGGAGAATGTGAAGGAGGTGTTGAAGCTGAGCGTGGAGCAGAAAGGTTCCGCCGTGGCGACGGGCGAGCTGACCGTCTTCCTGGATGGACTGACGGCCGCCGAGCAGGAGCCCCTGGCAACGCTCACCAACGGCAACACCGGCAGTGCCAGCACCAGTGAGCTCCACACACTGACATGGTCATACAAACACATACGGGGGATATCTTCAGAAATAGTGTAATATCCTGGAATAAATTCCTTACCAAAAAAAATCCTTCACCAATGTGTTTGTAAAGGTGTCTAGTAACACATCTCACAAAGACTGAAATTCAGTTTCCCTAGGAGAATCCGTGACAGCTGCTGAAAGTTGGGGTCCCATTAAAGTGATCCCTGACTAATACAACAGATATGTCTTAACTCATCTAGTGCCATTCACGGGATATCTCGCGAAAAGTACTCGAGTATCTGTAGTGCCATTCACGGGATATCTCGGGAAAAGTAATATATTACTGTAACGGCGAGTACATTACCGAGAAGAATGGCCACGGGTCCGGAGACGAAATCCGTCGCTGATTTTGCATCATCATATAGTCCCATCCATAACATTGAGGTGGACGGGGGATCTCATCTTTAATGTCCATTATCTCAAAACTACACTTTAGAAGCTAGGATGGAGGCAGATGCTCGCTTATGTTACACAATGATAAAAGCTCCGGTCGGCCATTACACAACTCCACGTGGAGAACGATCGGTTCCGGCGCACGATCCGATGACGTCAGACCGGAAGTGATTGCGTGGTGGACTTCTGGCCTTCAAAATAAGACAACGCAAGTGAATGGGACCTGAAGGAGGCACTTTGGACATTATAATCCGTTAATGTCTGGGGCTCTGAATGAGTTAATACATTATAATTGTCCTCTATAACTACAATGTAAAATTAAAAACACCTTAAATATTTTATTTCTTCTAGAAATAGCTAATCTTTCACTCAGTAGGGGAAATGCCTGTCGCAAGTTGATGATGTCATAAATGTCATGTGTAATTTTTATGGCATGCATGTGCAAAAAAACAAAACACAAACACATTTGAAATATTGATTTGATGCTCATATTAACCATAGGAAGTATTAAGTTTGTTTTTATTTTCACATGCATGCCATCAATTCCATAGGGATAGATCACACTTGACATTTATGACATCATCAACTTGCGACGGGCATTTCCCCTATTGAGTGAAAGATTAGCTATTTCTAGAAGAAATAAAATAATTGAGGTGTTTTTAATTTTACATTGTAGTTATAGAGGACAATTATAATGTATTAAGGCATATTTGTCGTATTAGTCAGGGATCACTTTAAATTAAGTGTTACTTAACACATTGACCGCCATTTTAACATACCTCCGTACTCCCACCTGCCATTCGTCTCCATAGACTTCCATGTAATTGGGTGTGCACGGATCATGCACACCCATGCCTAGATAATGCACCACGTGTGTCCACCTTGCTCACAGCTTTCAAACAAAAAAATCCGAATGGAAATCCGTTCAGGCATTCCTGAGATAACAGCCACTATGTTTAACAAAGATGGCTGCCAAAATGGCTGCCATGCTTGAAAGATGGGGTTGCTATGGGGGTTAAACATGAAATTTCGCGATTGCTATCATGCCTACTCCATTTTTTGGGGTCACAATTTAAAAAAAAAAAAAAAAAATTTGATTTTTTTTTTTTTTTTTTTTTTTTTTTTTTTAAATTCTCGGGACTATCGGGCCTGGCGGGGAAAGACATTGGAATAATCTCGGGACTATCGGGCCTGGCAGGGAATGAGTTAATGTAACTTTTTTTATAAAACAAATCTTAAAATTGTCCTAACTGTTAAATCGCTAAAGTTTTAGAACGCCCACTCCGTTATTTTCAGCTTCTAAAGCCTTCTCTTTATATGTTTTCTATGATCCTGACCGGGGCCCGGTTTTCGCGGAAAAATTACGTCATCATACACTACCGGCCAATCACAGCGAGGGTTATACACTGCCGGCCAATCACAGCGCATCTTGAAGTGGGGTCGCTATCACAATAGGGCGGCCATATTTGTAGGCGCCCGTGTGTCTCTATACTTGGGCGAGGTGGAGGCAGACGCGGGGGTGTGAGGCCCGGTCCGCGGCGAAAAACGGCCGAGAGACGCGGACGCGACCGCGGTCTGCTATAGAGCTACTGACCTGAGCAACTGACCTTGAGCAACTTACACAGTATAGCTTTAACTATACAGGATAAAACACACCAAAATAAATATGCTTTAAGTAGCATGTGAGGGGACAAACTAGAGGTTTTTCATGATTCTGAATCCATTGCAACCATTTGTTTTGTACAAAAAACATTCCTTGGGGTAAAGGTGGCTCCCCCAAAACTTTGAAAAGTGATGACTCATCACTAAACCATATTTTTCTGGGGGCGTTTTTAGCCCAAGGAATGTTTTTCGTGCAAAACAAATGCTTGCAATGGATTCAGAATCATGAAAAAACCCTAGTTTGACCCCTCACATGCTACTTAAAGCATATTTATTTTGGTGTGTTTTATCATGTATAGTTAATTTAATGAGACACCAACTTTAATCAGCTGTAACGGATTCTCCTAGGGAAACTGAATTTCAGTCTTTGTGAGATGTGTTACTAGACACCTTTACAAACACATTGGTGAAGAAATGTTTTGGTATGGAATTTATTCCAGGACTTTTTAAGATATCCCCGACTATAGGGGTGTAACGATCGAAAAATTGATTTTAATTTGCAATGATCTACTGCATACATGGGCAACTGGCAGCCCGGGGGCCACATGTGGCCCCCACCTTCAGTTCATGCGGCCTGCAGGTTAATACCGGAATACTGATATATTATTGATTACAGCTGTTACAATTCCAAAAATGACCTACTTTAATTCCGTCAGTGTATATTAGTAGCTTAATGACTGGTATAGTAGTATTAAAATGTATTTTTATATATGTCCAATGTATTTGAATTTAGGTTCATAAAGTTAACATGAGTATATAACTACATGCGTTTGAAATTAAATCAAAATGTTACATTTCAGGATTCCAATTAAGAAATAACAAAAAATTATGCAGGATTCCAATTCAAAAGAAGGAAAAATAGCCGATCTACAAGCTCAAAATGAGCTTGTGGATCTGCTATTTTGGCTTCTTTTGTATGAAATACTAGAATGACAAAGTAGGACGTAGTAATATGCAATGTGGCCCTCTGGAGTGAAGGTGGAAATATAGTGGCCCTCGCCATCATCAAAGTTGCCCGCCCCTGATCTACTATATCGTTATGCAAAAGCAAAATATCGTACCGTTTGGCTTTGTATCGTATCATTATCGTTTTACAGTGCAGATAATCGGTATCGAATCGTTTTGCAAATAATCGAATAGTATGGAAACTAAGTATTTGTGCCTTGTATTTAACAATTTTAAGAAGGAACATGAAAAAGAGGGGTCTAATTCACCGTTTGTCAGCCTTCTGATTGGTCCCTGAGACTCCCTGACTGGCCAACCAGAAAAAACCATTCACTTTTTGCTATCGGGGGTGGAGTTTGTGCAGTGGAGAATGTTGCTTCAGGCTTTCAACAACGGTCCGCTCTGCGGAGCACGGCGTTCGCGCAGTACGGCCGCGGGAGGTGATAGCGATCTCGCTCATCATGAATAAGCTTCAACAAACTATTTCACATGGACCTTATCAATGTAACTAAGAGTTACGATTGGGTACATATATTTTAAATGGGCAGAATTACGAAAAGCCAGCCTATTATGTGAGGAGAACTATAATCTGGCTGTCATCTTCCTACCCAAGATGCACTGCGCTTTCTCTTTCTATTTCTATTCTCTCTCTGATCCAGAGGATTAAACTAATTAAAACATATATTTTCGGGGGGAAACTACTGTTTTGCTATGTAATTACTGTACCTTTTTCTTCCCTTTTTATTAATATCACGTAGATGTGTTTTTTTTGGTACTTTATATAGCTGTAATGAGGCTATGAAAAAAACATACCATCCACTTCCACTATAAAATAATCTGCAATGGTGATTCTGTCCCACTGGGATTAAACAAATTAAAACATATATTTTCGGGGAAACCCCCTGTTTTGCAATGTAACTACTGTACTGGTACTTTAAATTGCAATAATGAGGCAATGAAAATACCCTCTCCCCCCCATTCACTGCCACTATAAAAACAATCTGCCCAGGGTCAAATGTACCACCACAGTAACAGGGCAGAATGGGGCGGGATTTGCAAATGACTGAATTACGTTTACATTCCATATGGCTACTCCTGGTCTATAGATAAATGTGTGTAATCTCTGTGTTCATGTCACGGTGGATTTGTCCATATTTGTTGAAATATAATGTATTTGCTAGAGAATCACAGTGTTTACTTTTTATATCTATATAATAGATTTTTCCATTAAAACACCTACACTATTGACAGACATTGACAGACTATGTTTCAGACAGATTTAATGTCTTTACTAAATAGTTACTTTATCAATTTTAAATCATTGAATCGAATCGTATCTTATGGCCATGAATGAACCAATATCGTATCATCAACCATGTATAGTGATGCGTAACGACGTAACGTATTGCTATATTGCACGTAAATCGGCTATTTTCACAATTTATGTATCTAATATTTGAAAATTTGGCCAATGTTTAATTTGTCATTTTACAGAGATATTAAAAAGTCCTTAAATTGTCACATTAGAAATGTGCAGATGCCCTCTATACTTTATGTTGGTTTATTTGCTGTTGAGTGAGAAAACAATGAGTCAGTCAAGCACATTAAGTTAATCATCTGGGGACCCCCCAAAATAATTTGGGAACCCCCTGGGGGTCCCAACCCCTCAGGTTGAGAACCACTGCTGTACTTGACACATATACCGGTGCGAAGTGAGCGGTGCAAACGCAACAACACGTGCATATCTCCTTGTATGGGCCGTTGTTCTGTCTGTGACCTCAGTCACTTTATGTGTACCAGTCCTGTGCCAAGGGGTGTGCGATGAGGGATTAAATGTAGGAGTCTCAGAAGTAAAATGTTGGAGAACCCAGACCGGTGCCCGTTGGGCAGAACAGTCACCATCCATGTCCAGTAGTGCAATACCTGTTATATCCGTCTGTCTGGCTGGCACTCTTTTCCTCCACAGAAGTGTGTTTTTTTTTCAGGTCTTTCAGTCCGAGTGTTATCAAAAAGGCAACTGGGTTAAGCACCGTTTGTCCTACCAGTTTAACATTCACCAGGTTAGCATTCACCAGCGTCGGCAGGTTAGCAAATCACCAGGTTAGCATTCACCAGCGTTAGTTTTACTGAGGTTAAGGTTAGGTTTAGGTGTATCTCCGTCCCCCCGACCTCTGTGCAGCCAATCACAAGCTTCCGCTGCCTTAACTCAGTTGCTTTTTGAAGCAGTGAAAGCCGCTTCCAAGGTGTGGCTTTGTCTGTCCCGTACCTGTCCCGTGCATCTCTGCGCTGTGATTGGTTAGTTTTGTCTGTCCCGTACATGTCCCGTGCATGTCCAGAATGAAGAATTGAGGATTGGCCAAGCTTCACATGACAATTTGGCTCTCCAGACATTCATTCATTCAGAACTAGAACTAAAGCACACAGAAAGTATAGATCACAGAATGTATAGATCTAGAACACATAGAATAAAAATTCACCGCTTCACTTCGAAACCGAGGTTTGATTGCCAGACCCATGAAATGGGTAGGCCTACATAAGCAAATGTCGGTCTGTCCGGGTTTTCTATATAAAGGGTATATATGATGATGACATGATGATGACATGCCTACAAAAGGCATGATGTCATAAATGATGATGACAGACAGGGGGTCTGGCACAACCAGGTTGACCTGGTCTAGTTTTTTGATACACTCGGACTGAAAGACCTGCAAAAAACACTCTCTCTCCCTTCCTTCTCCTCCACAGAGGTGCAGCAAAATGGCGACGCCATGCATGAAGATGGAGAAGGCTCGTCCTCCTCTTCCTCAAGGGCTGCCAACAGGTGAGTCAACCACTCAAGCCCTCTTCCACTAGCCTGGCAAGCCAGCCCTGATACTGTGCTCAGGGGCGTCACAAGGGGTAGGAAAGTGGGACTGAGTTACTGGGGCCCAAGGTGGAGGGGCCCTAGTAACTTTATCTATTGAAAAATAGCAGATATACAAGCTCACAGCGCGGCACCGAGTGCCGCGCTGTGAGCTTGTAGATCTGCTATTTTTGAAAACTTGTGAAAATGTGTGAAAGTCTTTTAATATATGTATTTTTTAAGCGAACATTTCTGACTCAAATGTTGCTTCTGGGGGTCCCTGGAACTAAATATTTTGAGATCGGGGTCCGTGGCCAAATACATATCATCTTGGGGGTCCTTGACATAGGTTTCTTGCACACATTTTCACGATTTTTTCAAAAATAGTAGATCTACAAGCTCACAGCGCTGTGAGCTTGTATATCTGCTATTTTTCAATAGTTAACATTCATGGGGGGCCTGCAGTGAATCCTTGTACCCAGGGCCCAGAATTTGGTGTGACGCCCCTGACTGTGCTCACTCATTATATCAGGTCTGGACTTCGGCCTATAGATCGGGGCCAATCAGTGACTGCGTTTCAACTGCTGTCCGCACAACAAGTGAAAAGCTTCCCCTGATTGGTCCATCTGTACTGTAGATGATGACGTAGAATACATGCTGTTGCATTTTCAAAACAACAATGGCTGCCCTCGATGGAACAAGTGTAACAAACAGTTAACGCTGAAACAATAAGACAAGTCGTCAAATGTTTTGGTTGGTTAGAGGAGTCTGCCTGTCAAGGCAAGTACTCCCGCCCACTTTTCAAGCTGCCTATAGGCCAAAGTCCAGACTCATATTGTGGAAAGGAACGAGTGAGTGAATGCACAGTATGAGGCTGGCTTGCCAGGCTACTATTCCACACATTTCAACAGTAGCCAATATTTTGCAAAATAGGGATGCCAGATTGAAATTGACCAACCAGGATTATTCCCTGGCTGGAAGAACGTACTTAAAATGGAACAAGGTGACATTTTTGACATGATTTGATATTATTAGCAATCCTTTCGAAGGGGCAGTGCCTTTGACTTCCTATGACCTGTTTATTTTTTTTATTTTTCTGGAGCGGTGCTAACCGCTGCCGACACTGGTTGTATGGGTTTGTTGCTGTGACATCATGCTTTGACGTCACTGTGATGTCAGGGGAACCACTCTAACAGAATGGGTTTGCTGCTCTGACATCACGTTCTGGCTTCACTGTGATGTCACACTAGCAGAATCCCTTTTATGCCCATGTATGGAGTTCCCTGATGTCATCAATATTAACTTTTTTGGTGCCATGATTTTTTCTCTTCAATGTCCCGCGATGCCATGGTCTCCATAGACTTCCATGTAATTTATAGTGCACTGATCGTGCACGCCCATGCCTAGATGATGCACCACGTGTGTGCCCACTGTTCACAGCTTTCAAACAAAAAAATCTGCTTGGAAATCCGTTCAGACATTCATGATTTATCAGCCATTATGTTTTCTTCAGATGTAAACAAACATGGCTGCCATGTTTGAAAGAATGGGTTGGTATGGGGGTTAAACATGCAATTTCGCGATCGCGATCATCCCTAACACATTTCTGGAGGTCCAAAACATGTTTTTGAAAAAAAAAAAAATTTTTTTTTTTTTTCAAAAACGGCCCAAACTCGGGAAACTCGGGGTTGGCACAGCGGTGGTACCAATACAAACTCGGGAAACTCGGGGTTGGCACCATATGTGTTAAGCCCATATCTAACAGGACTTGGAGGCCACATCGGCCACATACGAAACTAACAGAATCCATATATGGCCAAGACAGGTGGCCAAGACAGCCCATATCTGTGTGGCCCATGTATGGGCATAAAAGGGTATGATGTCAGATGTCATAGACATTATAGGACTTTCACATAACAAATAACTGAGTAAGCATGTTTGGGCTCTCACAGCATATCTCCATATAAAATACATGGATCTCCATATATGGGTACCAGGGGTCTCCATATATGGGTAACTGGTCCGATATACATCACTGGCCAGATTGTCGCCCAGAGGCATCTTACTAGTTTATACAATTTGTTATTTATGTAATGTATATCTGTAGCAATTTTACTATTCCTTTTGATCTATATATAAAAGTATATATTTCTATGAATTCGGTTACATATACATTTAGTCTAGACGAGATAAATCTTCATTACCTGCATTGTGTTGCGGGTGGCCTCCCTTCAGGCCTAACTAAACTAAACCAGGGGTCTTCAACCTTAACTTGATTCATAACCATTTTCACAACAAACAGACGTTTCAACAACAAACAGGGAGACCTATTTTTGCACAAACACATTTGGCATGTGGTCACCAGACCAGCAGCTTCATCACCGGTCTTCATTAATGTCAACACTTACAAGAGTCTTTGGGAGCAAATAGAAAGTTATTGGAAACCAATCAATCAACCTTTATGCCTGAAAGGGTCTCATAGCCTGTCATGTCTTTTTTTTCATGGTGCCCTTTAGCGGGCTGAGCGATTGACGGAAGAAGCCCTCGCTAATGGGAGCGTTTGCCGAGATACGATCACAAACTTGAATCGATCCCGCCGAGTTAGGTTGAAGGAGGGTGGGTGACTGACTGGAAGTGCTCTCTCTACTCCCTCAGCATGCATGGGTATACAGATGTGCCATTTGGTCACTTTTTTCTGGCCCTGCACTATTGGGTTGTGTTGGTTGTACTGTGTATTATTGCGGTGTTGATATGACGGTGTGATACTTGTGTTGCATGACTGCATTGACTAGCAGTGAATGTGCACTCTTTTGTTTGGCACTGTTGTTAAGTTATGCTTGAGTATAGCTTTTGTGTGTGTGTGACTTGTCACTTATGAGCGTTGAATGTTTCGTGGTCACTTTATGTATATATTCTTCTTTTTTTTGCAATAGCTTTCGACACTTTATGTTTTATTTATCTTTTTTTGTGCTTGCTCTTTGAACTGTATACTACAGTACTCTTTTTCTTTTTCTTACATCTCTGTAACTTGTAACCTTAACTGCTGTGCTGCCCCTGGGCAACTGAATTTCCCCCGTGGGATAATAAAGGTATCTATCTATCTATCTATACTTTTCCTGCATTCATTTCAGGAAATACTTGTTTTCCAAAGTTCTTTTCACTGTTAAGCCTTGCTAATTCTTCTCTTTTGTTACTGAAAACAAGTGTAACTTTTCAACACTTCTTTTCATTGGAAAAAAAGAATCTGAATAGCATTTACTTAATGTTAACAAAAAGGCTGAAAAACTGCCAAAAAGGCACGCACATCTAAAGCCATATAGGCTGGGTGACTGATGAACAGTATACATGTAAGAAAATAAGAGTCCACACACCAATTTTATATTAAATTTCCATAAAATTGGTGTGCGGACTCTTATTTTCTTACATAGCATTTACACCAGTAAGACTCCCTAATCGGGAGATAAGCGACCGTTGGTCGCTTATCTCCACAAATAGGCCAAAAGTTTGTTTTACCAATTATTACACTATGTGAACATTTACATCAACAAATCCCAAGTACTATGCAGAACGACCCATTTCAAGTTTTTAATGTACAACAATATTTAGAAAATAGATCTACAAGCTCACAATGCTACGCATTGTCCTCGTCCCTTATATTCCCATAGGTTATATGGAGATCTCAGTGTTTGTCAGTCCTTGTTCATGTATGCCCATATATGGACATCTCTATATCTACTGTAACAGTCCTTATCCCTTTATGCCCATAGATGGAGATCTCTTAACTGTAAGCCCTTGTCCCTTTTATGCCCATATATGGATATCCCTGATGTCATCCGTATATGCCCATATATGGGCTTTCTAATATGCCCATATATGGAGATCTCTGTATCTCCATATATGGGTATAAAAGGATACTTCAGGTCTGACATCAGGTTTGTTTATATTGGGTTGCTAGGTTTGACATCACAAACTCCATGGGCCATCTGACCTAGAAATCTATATTTGGGCATAGATGACTCATCGTGACCTCATCATGATTTCAATCGCTATAAAAGGACTCTCAGTGACATACACTCTCCACAGATAAAGCAGTCAACCAGCCTACCAGTCAACCCATTCTTTGATTACTTTGTACAACTAGATTAACTTTTCAATGGCATCCCCACTGGAATTTACCGAAATGTACGACAGACAATGCCGGTCTTATATAGGGGTCATTTGTGTACGGTGTGATGTCATTGCGACCGTCAGGGAGCAGTTTACTATGAAAACCTCCACCGGCCGTCCGTCCGTCCGTCCGTCCGTCCGTCACACGTCACACGTCACACCTTTGTTTGTGTACGGTGTGATGTCATATATCTTCAGTATGACATCACACCACATGTGTACACAAACCTTTGTGTACGTTGCTGTGGCAACAGTCTGTTGTTGCTGGTCTGTTAGTGTACGTTAGCAACCACCTTAGCAACCATGGTTTTACCCTAGCAACCAACTGTTTACCCTAGCAACCAACTGTTTACCATAGCAACCATGTTTTTTTACCCTAGCAACCAACTGGGCATAAAAGGGATTCTGTTAGGGATCTCCATATATGGGCATAAAAGGGATTCTGTTAGGGATCTCCATATATGGGCATAAAAGGGATTCTGTTAGGGATCTCCATATATGGGCATAAAAGGGATTCTGTTAGCTGTTAGTGATCTCCATATATGGGCATAAAAGGGATGCTGTTAGGGATCTCCATATATGGGCATAAAAGGGATTCTGTTAGGGATCTCCATATATGGGCATGAAATGGATTATGTTAGGGATCTCCATATATGGGCATAAAAGGGATTGTATCCCAGATGATGCCCTGGACTTTTGGCCTATTTGTGGAGATAAGCGACCAACAGTCGCTTATCTCCCGATTAGGGAGTCTTACTGGTACTGATGTCAGCAGTGTGATGTCATACTGATGCGGAGATATGAGCAGGGCAAAGGTGTGACGTGTGACGTGTGACTCAGGGACGGACGGCCGGTGGAGGTTTTGATACTAAACTGCGACCTTACGGTCGCAATAACAACACCTTGGAAAATGCCCTCCTTTCTCACTGTCAATGTTCTAACAATTTACTGACAATCCACTGTCTTGTCGATGGCATGCCATGTGAAGTTCTCAAGTGGCACATCTGTATGCACACACACACACACACACACACACACACACACACACACACACACACACACACACACACACACACACACACACACACACACAGAGAGAGAGAGAGACATTGGTGTCCTTGCAGCATCCTGTATCCTGCCCAGAGCACACGAGCGGAGTGGAGCGATGACAAAAGCCGCTCCGCGCTCCAGAGGGCTCTTGTCCCACTCGCTCGTCGCTCTGGTCGGCCACCGGGCCGCTCCGCTCCCCGCCGCACCGTCGCTCAACTTGATTTTCGCATCTCTCGCTCCGCGCTCGCTCCACGCTCCGCTCAGGGCCGTCAATCAGAGTAAAAAAAGTAGTTTGCTACCATGTCCGAAACACTTTCTCCTTTGCCAGTGTGTTCCTAACACAAATGGCTGCGCTAACGTGAGCCTCGGCTTTGATGGAGACTTGGAGAGCTTTCCACTCGCCACTGTTTTGTTGGAAACATGCGGCGCGCGGCCCCAACAGGATCGGCTCGGAGCGGAGGAGGGTCGGCGCTCAGACCCATTATAAAAGTCGCTCGCTCACGCTCAACTAAAAAACGGCTCGCTCCGCTCCCCGCACCGCTCGCGCTCCACTCCGCTCGAATGCTCTGATCCTGCCCCAAACTATATTTGTCTGTTGAGATCTTCTTCTCTGTATTGCCCCCATCTAGCTCTCATTGTCAGTTTACAGTGTTTTCTTAACCTTGTCCATCAATCGCTGCCTGAGTGTCCACATCCTTTTACATCTCTGTTCTCTTATGTTTCTCATCTGGCTCTCTGTCTTTGTTTTTACCTTGACTCGTTCCTCTCTCTCTCCCTCTCTTTCTTTCTTTCTTTCTTGGTTTACAGCATTTTCTCACCCTTTACATCAGGGGTCTTTAACTCATTCATTGCCTTTTCAAAATGGCCCCCAAGTTCCTCACTGCCACGTTCCTAAATTTCTAGTGCACGGATACATTTTTAGTGCACAGAACGTGCACGCCCATGCCTAGAGCACCATATGTGTAGTGCTTTTTCACAGCTTTCAAACAAAAAAATCCGCTTGGAAATCCGTTCAGGCATTCATGAGATAGAAGCCTTCAAAGTCTTCAAATGTAAACAAACATGGCTGCCATTTTGAAAGATGTTTGTTTTGGGGCTAAACATGCAATTTCGCGATTGCGATCATGCCTAATACATTTTAGGCATTTTTGATTTTTTCTTTTTGAAAATGTTCTTTTTTTTTTACGGGAAAACTCGGGAAACTCAGGCCATGGCAGTCTGGGGGTACTGAAATAACACGGGAAACTCGGGCTTGGCTATGAATGAGTTAACAGGGCGTCCGGGACCCCTAGGGGGTCCTCCGAGTTACTACAGGGGGGCCACCAAATCCTTGTGTGATAGGATAATTATTTTCAATTAAAAGCTTTGAACCCTCGCATCCCTATTCTGAGGAGAACTTTAGCCAAAAACAGCAGATCTACAAGCTTGTAGATCGTCTATTTTCAGCAAAGAGGTTTGGTGTAGAGGTCAAATAGAGCAGACCAAGTACATAGTGAAAGGTGAAGTTTACTAGTACGTATTGACGTTTGAAGTGGCTAAAGTAATAAAATAGACTGATGACAGTGCTGTCAAACAAGTCGATGAAAATGTGCATAACGCATCTATACAATATGTAGGGGGTCCCTGCTTCATCTCTCTTCATATCTCAAGTGGTCCTTGGCCTGAAAACGTTGAAGAACCCTGCTTTACATTACAGCAGGGGTGGGCAACTTTGATGATGGAGAGGGCCACTATATTTCCACATTCACTCCAGAGGGCCACAATGCATACACAGTCAAAAATAGCAAAAATAGCAGATCTACAAGCTCAAAACTGCGACGCGTTTTGAGCTTGTAGATCTGCTATTTTTGCTATTTTTGAATTGCAATCCGGAATAATTTTTAGCTATTTTAATTGGATTCCTGAAAAGTTACACTTTTATTTAATTTCAAATACATTTATATGACTGTTCTTATGCTAACTTTATGAACTTAAATTCAAATACAATGGACATAGGAAATACTTTTGCTAAGTGATTAAGCTACTAATACAGTGATTAAAGTGAGTGATATGTTTCATGGTTGGAATTGTAACAGCTGAAATCAATAATATATCAGTATTACAATATTAACCAGCGGGCCGCATTAAGTGAAGGTGGGGCCGCATGTGGCCCCCGGGCCGCCAGCTGCCCATGTATGCATCACAGCCTTTGTTTTCGATCTACGTTTACTGTCTTTCTCATCTCTGTCCACTGTCAATCTTTTAATCTGATCCCCCCACTCTGTGTCTCTCTTTCTCTATCCCTCTTTCCCTCAGCTGTCTGCTCCGTTTTCAATTAGGGATGTCACCGAATAATCGATTTTCGAATATTCGTTCGATTAATCAATATTCAATTTTAATATTTCATAATCGAAAATCGAAAAAATATTAATATATATATATATATATTTTTTTTAATACTATTTTTTGGCTTAGTTAGTTAGTTTCAACCAAAATATAGAATATAGGCTAACAATAGTATTAATGATAATAGTAAATGGCCATTGATTTATTATTCACACCAGCACCAACTGTAAACTGTGTAGACAGAGTGAAGGAGGACAGCAGAGTGGCAGCTGCCTGCTACACACTCCCCTCCCCCCCTGTCTCAGACACAGGTGTGATTGATTCAGGCTTGATTGTTTGGTACTTGGTGGCCATCATCAAAGAAAAGGGAAACAGCGTCCTCTGTATTGTAAAGCATCACAGAATCTGTTCTTGAGAGATTAGGTGAACAGTACACTGGCACACTAAAAAGAAAGATGAAGAGTAGTAGTTAGGCTACCAATTACCTGAAGAGCCATGTTGTACATATGTAAATGTGCATTGAAATCCAGTAAAAAAAAAAGAAAAACAGAAGAAAAAAAAATGTTTTTTTTTTTTTTTTTTTTATATAAAAAAAAATAATAATAATTAATTATCGATTTTCGAATAATATTCGATTATTGCTATAGAATAATCGATTTTGATAAAGGTCCATTTTTGACATCCCTATTTTCAATGCCCGTGGTCGCCGCACTGGTGCCAACCCTTATTATGATCTGTCACATTGTGTGAAAGGTTCCCCCTTCTACGGGGCCAACATGTCTTTTTGTCAGGGAAATCGTGGAGAGTTTGCCCATCTGTAGATCACAACCAGACGGGAGGGGGTTGGGAGAGGGGGGTGTGTGCGTGTTTGGGGGGGGGGGGGGGGGGGGGCGTTTAAGAGGGGTAGTAGTGACTCACTGCCATCTGCATTGCAGTTGCTCGCTGCTGCCTTTTAGGAGGACTGCAAAACGACACACAAGGGCAACCTTAGACTTTTGTTTCATGCCCTTCTCATATCACAGCCTCTCTCTCTCCCACACACACACACACACACACACACACACACACACACACACACACACACACACAGTCATTGCCTTATCTCACTGTTATGCTCTGGTGTTTTTTTTCCCAACCAGCTCATTATTGCAGTCTTGTGGCTTTGGTCCGTGTGTAGTTTTACTCCTCTCTCTCTGCACCATTGTTCACTTTGCCTTCCACTCTTCCACAAGCTGAATTTCTCATCACTCTCTCTCTCTCTCTTTCTTGTATTCTTTCTATGCGTCCTAGCCTGACACTCAGCCTGAATTGACATTTCGTTTCACTCCATTATTCAGTCTGAGGTCTCTCCCACCGAGGGCGATTGCAGGGATGGGCGTTGCCAAAAAAGAGGCAGTCTTCAGCGATTGGTTCACCGTCTCTCTGACCAACACATGACGTAGCCCCTAGGGGGGTCCTCCGCAATTTACCGCATTTTACCGCGACGCGATGTGCGGTACGGTACGGCGGCGGTGCTTGTTTACTTGGAAACGCACATGAGTTCTGGGAAAGCCCCACCCACGCTGATCACAAGACGCTGATTCACAACGCTGAATTGCCGTACGGATTTTCGAACGAGGAAGGCCTCTTCATTGAGAGCGATGCTAGACCAACATTCTTTTTTAAAGGGGTGTGACTAGCGATTCAGGGTCTGGAACTAGGCTATATGCATCCTACAGTTCCTGCTCTTCTCTCTCGTGCCTCCTCCTCTCTCCAACGACGCCTTCTCTTTATTTCTACATTACTTCATCTCTGAGTGTTTCCCCTCCTCCGTGATTCTCTCCGTCACTCTTCGTCCGTCCTCCCTCCCTCCCTCCGTCCCCACGGCCTTCCCTGTGGAGCCAGTTGTGTGTGTGTGTGTGTGTGTGTGTGTGTGTGTGTGTGTGTGTGTGTGTGCGTGTGTGTGTGCGTGTGCGTGCGCTACGCGCCCGCCTACCGCTTCTGTGGCTGTTTATCAGTTACCTTCGGCTCCATGCATGGGGCTCTGATTGGACTGAGACCTTTACCGCTGTGCTAGCGGGAGGCGGATCACGTTACCGATGTGCATCGCCTCAAAAACGCCATGGTCGTTGGCACGACGACAAAGTTTGTGCTATTTAGAATCTCTGACCTGACGGTCGCCACTCGCCATTGGCGACTTTTAGGGGAAGCCAATGCTCAGTGGAGACTTGAGTCACATCATGGCAGTGTTGTTTTGTCCCTGGAGCTAGCAGCAGTTAGCCTAGTTCCAGACCCTGAATCGCTAGCCACACCCCTTTAATTTTTTTGTTTGGCGATTCAGGTCTAGCATCGCTCTCATTGAGGAGGGCCTGCCTCGGTTGAAAATCCGATCGGCGAATCAGCGCCATGAATCAGCGTCTTGTGATCAGCGTGGGTGGGGGTTTCCCAGAACTCATGTGTGTTTCCAAGTACACCAGCGCCGCCGCCGTACCGTACCGCGCATCGCGTCGCGATAAAATGCGGTAAATTGTGGTAAAATGCGATCGTATCGATCTCGCTATGAAACACCAGTAGCAGGCATGTTATGTTGTGTTTGATTACTAGTTCGTAGTGCTCCTATTCTGACTGTTTCTTTGGTTAGCAAGTAGCACTAGCAAACAGGCTAGCCACTAGCCAGTCACACATAACAACACTATGTCATGTGTTGGTCGGTGAACCAATCGCTGAAGACTGCCTCTTTTTGGCAACGCCCATCCCTGCAAACGCCGTAGGCGGAACCGAGTTCAGACTGAATAATGAAACGAAATGTTAATTCAGGCTGAGTGTCAGGCTAAGCAGCAGTGGCCTTGGGTTGTGCCTGGACACAGGGTTCCCACGGTCATGAAATTCCTGGAAATATTTTGAAATTAGAAAAATATTTTTCCAGTACTGGAAAAGTTTTGGAATTGATCAAGGGTCCTGGAAGGTCCTGGAAAAATAGCTATGCATTGTCTTTGGTTATTGATTTTGTTAATACCTCTGAAATGACAAATTAAACATTGGCCAAATTGTCAAATATTAGAGGCAGAAATTGTGAAAATAGCAGATCTACATGCTTACAACGCCGTTGTGAGCATGTAGGCTATTTTCTCACAATAAAACCGTGTTATACAAAATTCCTCTACTCTTAGTGCTCGTCAGGGTGCCCGGGTCCCCAGTTCAAATATGATTATTTCGTGGGTCACTCCACATAGGAGTAAGCGACTCGTTATTGAGCTGAATTATTGTTATATAGTCCTGGAAATCGGGTTAAATATTCTGGAAAAGTTTTGGAAATTAATTGGTAAAGATGTGTGGGAACCCTGTGGACAGTAGCAGTGACTGAACACTGCTGGCTAGGAAACAATGGATCTCCTTCAGTGGGGCCCTTGACGTCATCATGCCAAGCCATTCTACCCTCAAACTGCAAACGCATGCATGCACAGAAACGTACAGAGACACACTTTAAAAGGAGTAGTTCACCCCCAAAATGATTTTGTTTTCTATTGATTACTCACGCCATGGAGACTTGAGTTCAATAATATATTTTTTGTATTTGTCGCATTAAAACATTTGCTACAAAAATGTGATTTATAGTAAATTTACCTCCATTGATTCTGATTTGGGACACAAATGCGTGGGCCTGGATGGGGACCCAAATACAAGGCCCTGGATGGGGAACCAAATGCATTTGGGTGAGAACCCTAACCCCTAACCCTAACCCTATAATCCATTTTTTGTCTTAGGAATGCGACAAATACAAAAAAGAAATATTATTGAACTCAAGTCTCCATGGCATGACTAATCAATAGAAACATTTTCATTTTGGGGGTGAACTACTCCTTTAATAGTCAATTTCAATGTTGAACACACACACACACACACACACACACACACAGCACATTCCCTGTCCAACAACGTGACAGTCTTAGCACCACAACGCAATGACTTTTATCTTGTCATGCAACAGGCTGTGTACACGCACACATACGGTGGCAAATAAGTTGCACATATTCTGCTCGACTTCTTGGAATTGGGTGCCGCTACTGCACTCCTGCAAAGCAGCTGGCGGTCTGTACGCGTAAACAGGAAGAGGTTTAGAGGTTTGCTAGGTAATAAAACGGGAAGCGACGTGACACGGCGCTGCGCAGGTTCCTGCTGGATTTGACATTATACTGTAGGTCAGGGGTCTTCAACAAGGGGTCCGGGACCCCTAGGGGGTACTCAGTTACTACAGGAGGTCCTCCAAATCTTTCAGTGATTGAAACGTTTTTTTTCTCCTTTTTTGTATTAACCACTTGAACCCTGGTGTCCATATTCTGTGAACTTTAGCCAAAAATAGCGTCTCTACAAGCTCACAATGCCTCGCAGTGTGAGGCATTGTGAGCTTGTAGATCTGCTATTTTTGGCAAAGAGGTTTGGTGGAGAGAGGGAAAAAGATCAGACCAAGTACAGAGTGAAAGTTCAAGTTTATTAAGGTTTGTACAGAGTGAAAGTTCAAGTTTATTAAGGTTTGACGTTCAAGTGGTTAAATATCTGAAAACACAAATTGACATGAATCCAAAATACACTGATGATTAGTGCCGTCAAACGATGAAACTATGGAATCTAACAGGTTGTGGGGGTCCCTGCTTCATCTCTCTCTCTCTCTCAACTAAGGGGTCCTTGGCCTGAAAATGTTGAAGACCCTTGCTGTAGGTAACCCGAGTGTTGCTACAATGAACATGTTGTGAAATCTGTTTGTGTTTGTTTGTTTGGACATCCGGCTGTAAAACGGTTGTAATTATGGAGTCGTGTTCCACTCTATGCAGATATGTGATTACTAGGCCAACAAACATCCTCTGTCTCCGCGTTGGTCCATCTGCGTTTCTAGCACTCTTATCGCCCGTCTGTGGCGAGCAGACAGACAGCCCCAGCCTCCAACCTGTCAGACGCAGTGTCACAGCATTAGACATGACAGCGGGCCCTTTTAGCCGAGCCCTCAGAAGCTAATTTGTCATTGGCTCTCTTTGTAATGGAGGAGACACGGTCTGGAAGGGCCTCTCAGGGGAGGGGAGGGGGAGGGTTTAGGGGGTTTGGCGTTGGGGTAAGTGGGTGTGTGGTGGGGGGCAGGGTGGTCTTGTTTGCACTTTCTCCCTCCCTCTCTCTATTACCCCAGCTGTCACACAAGGTTTATGACACAAGCTACGTTTGCATTTCTGCAATAGAAAGTGCCTGGCCATTCACACGTTGCGTGGGTGGCATTAGACTGCAGAATGTGTCTAGACTCTGAAGCAGTCTTCTTTGTTTTTGGTTTTACATCACTGTTACAAGGTCAACTAATAGGAGATCCTAGTAAGCTTTATGGCCTATTTACACAGGAACCACTTTATGTATCTCATATAACATGGAAGACAGACGGATAGAACATAGTACTTTACAAAGGATAACATCAATTACAAAAGCAGAAAAATGGGAGAAAAAACATTGGGGGCTTAGTCTATTTACTAGTCTCGAGTAGCAGCCGCCTGAAGTTGACTTTTCATACCAATTTTGAAGGAGGCTAGGGATTTGCACTCTTAAGGCTTGCGGAAGGGCGTTCCAACATGTTGGGTGGTATACAATCACAATATATTTTGGGTGTGTGCTGTGTGTGTGTGTGTGTGTGTGTGTGTGTGTGTGTGTGTGTGTGTGTGTGTGTGTGTGTGTGTGTGTGTGTGTGTGTGTGTGTGTGGTGTGTGTGTGTGTGTGTGTGTGTGTGTGTGTGTGTGTGTGTGTGTGTGTGTGAGAGAGTGTGTGAGTGTCTGCAGCTTGCATCTGTCTTGCAACTGATCTAATATACTTATCAGTGTCATATTTATTGAGCACACTGACAGCAGACAAGGACCTCACTTAATGAATACTTTTTCAAATCGTGTTAACGTCACCAAACTAAGTATATTATTGTACCTCCAGGCCATTAACCCTATCAGTGCCAGCTTTCACCACTAGAGGGCGCCCAAGTGGCCAAATAATTCATCATAAAGATACACTGTTACATGCACAAGCCCCTGCGCAGCCATGATGCACCAGAACACTTTCCTCTGTTCATTTACAGGAACAGGATGAAGTTAGCTTGAAGTTAGCTATTGGCTACCAAGCATTTTAGAAGACCTATTTTCGGCGATTTAGCCATGATTAAACCTTGCACAACCTCATGGATATGCTTGGAACAGAGAAAATGAGCTCTAAAGATCCTGATTGCATTGGAGTGGATGGTAAATATCGGCGGCGCGACGCTCTCAGCGGGCCGTGTGAAACAGATATAGTAGTGGGGTTCAAAAAAAAGTAACTTCACAAAAAAAAAAAAATCTTTTTTTTTTTACAAAAAAAAAAAAAAAAGAAAAATTGATATCCCAAACTAGTTCGGGATAGGCACTCAGGACGTTTAATACGGCCCAAAATTATCCCGAACTAGTTCGGGATAGGCACTGTATGAGTTTAAGAGAGAATACTGTAAAAATTCCTGAAATAAATTCCTTACCAAAAAATATCTTCACCAATGTGTTTGTAAAAGTGTCTAGTAACACATCCCACAAAGACTGAAATTCAGTTTCCCTAGGAGAATCCGTTACAGCTGATGAAAAATGGAGTCCCATTAAATTAACTATACAAGATAAAACACACCAAAATAAATATGCTTTAAGTAGCATGTGAGGGGTCAAACTAGGGGGGGGATCTGAATTGCAAGCATTTGTTTTGCACAAAAAACATTCCTTGGGGTAGAAACAGCCCCCATACAATTATTGTTTAGTGATTAGTCATCACTTTTCAAAGTTTTTGTGGGAGACGCCTTGACCCCAAGGAATGTTTTCCTGTGCAAAACAAATGCTTGCAATGGCTTCAGAATCATTAAAAACCCTAGTTTGACCCCTCACAATGCTACTTAAAGCATAGTTTATTTGGTGTGTGTGTTATCCTGTTATAGTTAATTTTAATGGGACTGCCAACTTCCATCAGCTGTAACTGATTCTCCTAGGGAAACTGAATTTCATGTGTGTGGATGTGTTACTAGACACCTTTACAAACACATTGGTGAAGACAATTTTTGGTAAGGAATTTATTCCAGGATATGACAGTATTTCTGACAATATTCCCTTCTTACATATGATAGGCAAGGCTATGGTGCCGGGGCTAACCAGCTAACCATCGTCGGGCACAACTTGTAGGTCCGGCGTATGGGTGAAAGTGAGACTTAGGACATTTTGAGAAACCAGCCTCACAAGAGATAGATAGATAGATAGATACCTTTATTATCCTAGGGGGAAATTTAGTTGTCCAGTAGTAGCACAGCAGTATACAGTTATTTACAAAGTTACAGAGACGTAAGAAAGATAGATAAGAGGGGGAAAAAAACAAAACAAAGACAAGAGCAGTACAGTACCAATAAGGAGAAGGTGCATCAATAGAGGGGGGCGAATAATATATAAGTATATATACATAAAGTGTCTTGCAAAAGAGATCATAGCAGTCAATGCTAGTTAGTGCAAACAAGTATCTCACTGTCATTGTTAAACAAAGCAAAAATACTCAGAAACTACCAACACTACAACCTAATAGTGCAGTGTCAAAAATCAGTGCGAAAAAACGAAGAAACTAGGAAGCGTGTCACCGCAAGGCGCACCTGAGCACTCTTCCTGGAAGGTCCTTAGAGTTCAAAGTCAATACAGCAATTGTTCCTTAGAGTCAATACAGCAATGGTTCCGAAGTCTAAGTTAGGATGGGAGACCTTTTCAAGCGTCCGTTATGTGTCTCGTTGTACAGCTTAAGGGCAGCCGGTACAAAAGATTTTCCTAATCTCTCACATCTCCGTACTGGGTAGGTAAAGCGGTCGTTTCCTCTCTTACTCCAGTAACTGGTGATCTCTAGATGGAGGGGGTGGGAGGAGTTTCTCCAAGATGGAATCTAGCTTCTTCCCAGTGCGCACCCTGGTTACTTCCTCCACCCCCTGCAGAGAGGACCCAACGACAGAGCCAGCTTTCTTCACCAGTCTGTTTAGGTTAAACGTGTCACCTGCTCTGTTGTTGCCACCCCAGCATGTTATGCCAAAAAAGAGGACACTTGCCATATTGCACACCCCAAACGATCTCAGTCTTCTCAGGAGGAACAGCCTGCTTTTCCCCTTGCTGTGAATCGCCTGCGCGTTGTCCGACCAGTCCAGTGAACTATTCAGGTGTACTCCGAGGAATTTGTAGTTATCCACGAGCTCAACCACCTCACCGTTAATGGTGCTTGGCACCGGGGGGACTCTCTTGGAGGTGCGGAAGTCCACCACCATCTCCTTAGTCTTGCTTGCGTTGAGCTTGAGATGGTTGTCCTCGCTCCACTGCACAAAGTCCCTAACCACACCATCGTGCTCAGCCGTGTTTGTCACCCGAGATCTTGCTGATCACTACGGTATCATCTGAGAACTTCTGCAGATGACAGGTCTTGGAGTTGAAGCGGAAGTCCGATGTATAGAGAGTGAACAGGAAGGGTGAGAGCACAGTTCCTTGAGGGGCCCCCGTGTTGCTCACCAGCACATCGGACCGACAGCCCTGCAGTCTCACAGACTGTGGTCTTTCTGAAAGGTAGTCTGTGATCCATGCCACAAAGCCCTTGTCCACCCCCATCAGCGTAAGCTTCTCCGCAAGCAGAGACGGTTGGATAGTGTTGAAAGCACTGGAGAAGTCAAAAAACATAATTCTGACTGTGCTGCCCAGATCTTCCAGATGGGTGAGAGACGTATGGAGCATGTAGGTGATGGCGTCATCAACCCCAATATCAGCCTGGTAGGCAAACTGAAGGGGGTCCAGGTGATCACTGACCGCCGGTCTCAGTAGGTTCAGAACCAGCCGTTCAAAGACCTTCATGACCTGTGATGTCAGGGCGACTGGTCTGTAATCATTGAGGACCGAGGGACGGGTCTTCTTAAGCACTGGGACAATGCAGGAGGACTTCCACAGCTGTGGTATCTTCCCCGTCCTCAGGGAGAGGTTGAAGAGATGCGTGAGGGGGACAGCAAGCTGCTCCGCGCAAGCCTTAAGCACCTTAGAGTTGATGTTATCAGGTCCCGCTGCTTTCCTGGTGTTGACTTTTCCGAGTTGGCGCCTCACTTGCTCGGTGGTGAGAAACAGGGTGGGAGGGGGAGATGGTGCAGGGGAAGAAAGAGGGCGGCAACCGAGGACACCGTTTGACCCAGCCGCTGCTTGTTGAACATTAACAGGAGCACCGTCAAACCGATTGAAAAAACGGTTCATCTCGTTTGCCAGCTCCTCCGTGCCTGACACAGTAGAGTTGGCAGAGCCGTACCCCGTGATCTTCCTAAAACCACCCCACACTTGTCTCGTATTGTTCTCCCTCAGTGAGTTCTCCAGCTTAGCTTTGTAGCTCCCTTTTGCCTGAGCCTTGACTGTTTTAAGCTCCTCCACCACCACCCTCACGCCCTCCGAGTCACCTGCATGGAACAGATCCCTTTTTCTCTTAAGGAGGTGAATGATTTCTTTTGTCATCCACGGCTTGTTGTTAGAGAAGCAGCGAACCTTCTGCTAAAACAACAAGAGAAAGTTGTTTTATGATTAGAAAAGATTTAAGATGAGGCATTTCCAGTTCAATTTGAGGGCTTAAAGTTCTGCATGGTCTACAAACTCAGAACGTGCATTGTGAGCTTGTAGATCGCCTATTGTCAGCGTTAGGATACAAAATCACACCTAGTGTGATGTGAGCGGTGCTATTTATGAGTTAATTTGTGTCCCGCTGGCCAATCACAGCGTGTCCTAGGAAGCTTGGCCAATGGGACCCTGGGCATAAACTTTGAGCCGTTTGTGCCAGGATGTAGGCCATATCTAGGCCAGATGTAGGCTATGCGTAAGCTTACTTATTGACTGGACATTTCTTTGACGTTTTTTCCCATTGGTTTTGGAAGAAAGCCTGATGTTGGAACTATAGATCCTGTTCGAGGAGCAGCGCTCAAAAGAAATTGAGGAAAATTGCATTCATAATTTTACTGTCCTAAAATGTTCGTCCTCACAAGTATATTAATACTTATGCTGCCGTTGACATGTCAGCTCGTCAATGAAAGGGTTAATATCCATGACGCCGTTGACGGGGCAGCTCTGTACGTCTCGGCTGTCCATTCTGCATCGGTAATGTCCGCGATTTGTTTTACAATGCACGTTGGGCGTGCACGCGAAGTGAAGCTCCTCCATAGAAATCCATTGATCTTCCCATAAAGAGACTTCATTTACTCGAAAAAATACATTTTGATCCCAAGGCTGGCGTGTTTCGAGCTAAATCTGCAATCTTGTGGTGGTTGCCATGACACTTTCATGTCAACACACTGTCACGTGACTAGATGGGGTAAACGTTGAAGAAAGTAAAATGAAAAAAAAAAAAAAAAAAGAATCCCGCCCGGCCTTTCAAAATAAGAGTGACGGCCTATGGAGGGAAGCGGCGCCGGGCAGCAAGGGAAATTCATCCCTTCAAAGTAAGAGGCAGCATAAGTGTTAATACAAACGTGTGTGTGTGTGTCCTCCCTGCAGCACAGTTAACGGTACGGGTGATCACGGCCCGCCGTCCGCCTCCTGTTCGCCCTCCAACCAGGCGTGGACAGCCAGGCGCCTTCGGTCTCCTCTAGCCCCGCCCCTGGCCCCCGCCCCCCGGCCACGTCGTCAACGGAGACGCCGCGCCCAACTACACACCCAGCCCAACCATCCCTGGACAGTGCCACGACTGGTAGGACTGAATCTTATCTTACAGTATGTAATAGAGCCCGACCGATGCCATATTTTTTGACCGATGCGATGTTTGCCGATGGTGAGTGCTAGACCACCGATTGCCGATGTTTAACCGATGTTTTGTAATAATATAAAATAATAATGCCTAAATTTCAAAAAATGTCTTACCTTCAAAACTTTTTTTTTTTTTTCTATCGATGGTCCAGGGACCACCAGTGGTCCTTGAGGGGTTTCCAGGTCGGTCCCAGCAAAATAACGGAGATTTGGTAACCAAATGGAAACTCATGAGTGTAAAATGAAACCCAATGGATCCCTACGGGCAACGACAATATATTCAGACCCAAGTTTTGGGTCTGAATTGCTAAATGTCAACACACACACACACACACACACACACACACACACACACACACACACACACACACACACACACACACACACACTTCTGTATTTATTGATACATAACCCACTATAAGTGGCGGTGCAACACCTCTAGGGAGGGAGGAGAGACTGGAGAAACCAACACAGCATACATCTACAGCAGTGGTTCTCAACCTGTGGGTCGGGGGGGTCCCCAAATGTTTTTGGGGGGTCCCCCAGATGATTAACTTAATGTGCAACATTGTTTTCTCCCTCAACAGTAAACAAACAAAGTTTATAGAGGGTATCTGCACATTTCTAAAGTGACAATTTAAGGACTTTTTAATACTTCTAAAATGACCAATTAAACATTGTCCAAATTGTCAAATATTAGAGTCAAAAATTGTGGAAATAGCCGATTTACATGCTCACAACGCCAGTCGCAACTAGGGATGTGAAGAAAAATCGTATGAGTCAAAAACGTTATAAGCGTTAATGTTTTCCAAATGTGAGATGACCGGTGTGTGTGTGTCTGTGTCGGGGACGAGTGAATGTCTGTGTTGTGCATGCATGCATCGCAGATTCGCATGTATGCAGCGCTAGTCAGTAGGGGTGACCCCGAATAGTCGAATAGTCGACTAATCGATCGAAACGGCACCTAGTCGAATGGCAATATCTTAGTCGAATGAAAAAAAAAAATATATATATATATATATGTTTTATTTTTTATTTATTTTTATTTATTTTTTTTGGGGGGGGGGGGGGGGGGGGGGGGCTGTTGGGGTGCTTAATGTCCGATGATTTAACATACATATACTTTGGTTTCTCGCAATAAAACACATAGCCTACTGGCTGCTTTCAATCAATCAATGAGGCACAGCCGTACTGTCTGTGTGTGTGCATTGTGTAGAAGCCACAGAACCTGCCAGCTGTGCTGTGTTAACTCATCTGGTGCCGATCCCGAACTAGTTCGGCTTTATTTCAATCCAATACAATCTTTTTTTTATTAATTCACTTACCCCGAGCTGCTTGTAGAGTCGTGGGTGGTCCTGGCTCGCTAGCCGCTAGCCAGCTAGCCGTTCTACTCTGTCCGACGATATATTCCATTAAAAATGGTTTAAAATACATTTTTGAGCTCCCCAATGTTCACCCGATGTTCGGCGCCGCTTCCGATGAGTACACGAGTGTGCCGATCCCGAAGTAGTTCGGCTTTATTTAATTAAATGAATAAAATGATAAGAGGCCTTCTGAAGCCTGGCCTGATTTTTCTAGCTACTAGCCGAAAGCTAGCAACCTCCCGGCCGGCCGTAATTTGCGAACGCAATCGCCAATCTCCGCCTAATCCAATGAAAGACCACATCTTTAAAGGCTTATATCTCTTTTTTGTGTTTTAGGGAAGCGGCGCGAGGTTTATTTACGGCGAAATCGCCCAAAAATGATCTTTTAGATGACAAAATGGGAATAGCCATTCTGTTAGCATCTTCATCCGGGACATTTCCATGCCGTGCATCAACGTGAGCACGTCAGGTCCTGGAAGGTGAAGTCCTGGAAGCTAAAGCGCTCGCCTATGAGAGATGCGCTGGCATTCTTTGGCCCCTAGAGGGCGCTGGCACTCAAAGAGTTAACACTCAATCAGGCTCCGTCACTTTGAACAAGTAGAGGACAAAACTAAAGAAAGATGCATGATCTGGCTATGACCTACCACTCCACACCGAGCAACATCATCACTTGATAAAAGTAAGTTGGCTCAAGTCCCTTATGTAATGTCTGGGAGAGCGGGGTAAACTGAGACACCGGGTAAACTGAGACGCTCCATTTATCTTGGCAATGGAACACATTTGTGGCCATGTGACCATTATATTTTCAAGCCCCTTGAATTTCCCACTTGTCATGAAAAGAGAGACCTGATAGTGCTGTAGAAAACATGCTTTTTTCACAAAAATGTGTTTTTTGCATGTAAAAGTAAATTTTCTTGCTGTCAACATAATCAGCTGTTGTGTCAAAGCAAATTGATGCAGGGAGAACATTTTATATCATACATGTTGATGAACTACCAACTTATAAATCCATGTGATAGATGCTAGCTGAAGATTACCCTGAATTGATAAAAATATCCCTTTTCCCAAAATGTGGCTGTGGGGTAAAGTGAGACAATTGCTTCGGGGTAAAGTGAGACTATCCTTAACATGAAAGACAGGGAGAAAGCTGTAAAAACCTAATTAAAGGGTGTACCAAACTAGTCTCAATTGATTCTTATGTATTTTCCCCTGTAGAATCCATTTTTGATATATATTTCTTTGTATTGTGCATAATTAATTAGATAATTAGCATATTTGACTAAATATGCGAATTATTTAATTAGTTATGCACAATACAACAATATACTTTGCAG
Organism: Nannobrachium achirus; assembly: GCF_963921795.1. Lineage (NCBI taxonomy): Eukaryota > Metazoa > Chordata > Actinopteri > Myctophiformes > Myctophidae > Nannobrachium > Nannobrachium achirus. Next base: position 19,880,245 of record NC_137828.1, on the reverse strand, counting down.
AAATAGATTCTACAGGAAGAATTACATAAGGATCAACTGAGGAAAGTTTGGTAAACCCTTCTATACATTTTTTATAGGGTTTTTAGTTTTTTCCTTCTGCCCATGTGTCACATTATTTGACACATGGGTGGAAATGACAGGACAAAGCCTATTAAAAGAATGTCTGCTATGTACATTTTTGTATTGCGCATATTTAACCCGGTTAACCGGGTTTTTGTGTTTTTATGGTAGTTTTAAAGTGAAAAAAGTGAGTGGATCACTTTACCCCGTTGATTTCTCTGGTCTGTCTCAGTTTACCCCGGTCCTGGGGTAAACGGAGACACAAGACCACTTTTTTTAAAACAATCATATTTTCTCTGCCTTTTGTCTTGAATATGTTCTGATAACTTCCATTGTTAGGAAACATCCCAAATTACTGGGAAATGTGTATATTTTTACTGATATATCTTTTAGTTCGCCTCTAGGGGAGAAAATGTAAAAAGTGTCTCAGTTTACCCCGCTCTCCCCTACTCCCAAAAGCGATCACGTTTTGAGCTTGCAGATCGGCAATAAACCTATGCCATCAACACAATAGCAATAGAGTTGAGTTTTAAGCTCTCCTTTTCTCTTTCTCCCCGACGAGTTACGGGGTCTGTTTTGTAAAATCCAATCGCTGTCTCTCTGTCAGGCTCAGCGCAGGCTGTGCAGCGTCGCGTGGAGAGATGCATGTATGGATGTTACACAGATATTGGTGTCCTATAGAAATGTGTGACCGGCGACCGCATCGCCTATACTACAGTACTAGTTGCATGGCTGTTACACACAGACATCGGAGTCTGGGGCTTTAGCTTCTAAGTGAATAAACTTTACACCTGCTATAGGCCTACTTATTTTAGTATGTTGTTATTTAATTCACCTTATATTATTTAGTTACTTTATTTATTTTAGAGATATTATTTCGTTGTTGTTATTGCTGTATTTATTACTATTCTTAAAGGCCATGATAATAAACCTTGGCTTAAATAATGAATGAGTTATCTATTAAAAAAAAGTCAAGAAGACATGTTATTTAAATGAGTGTTTCACCTCTGTTGTTTATACGCTATTGTAAAAGAAAGGGGTAGGGAAAAAAAAAAACGGAAAAAAAAAAAAAAAAAAACGAAAAAATAAATAAATAATAATAATTTAAAAAAACGGGCCATAGTCGACTAATATTCGACTATCAACACAATGACTAAAATCATAGTCGACTATACAAATCCTTAGTCGGGGACAGCCCTACTAGCCAGGATAAAAAATCTACCCTGATCTGCTCACTGCAAATACCCACAGTGGCCAAATCAAGTTGGGCTCCCATCGACTTTCTATACAGGAGGAAAATACCCAGAAAAAAAATCTGCTTTAAGTAGGATGTGAGGGGTCTAACTAGGGGTTTGTCATGATGCTGAATCCATTGCAAGCATTTGTTTTGCACAAAAAACATTTATTGGCCCCAGAAAACGCCAAAAAAAGATGATTTTTTTTTGATTACTCATCACTTTTCATCACTAAACCATCATTTTCTGGGGACATTTTTAGCCCAAGGAATGTTTTTTGTGCAAAACAAATGCTACTTAAAGCAGATTTTTTTTCTGGGTATTTTCCTCCTGTATAGAAAGTCGATGGGAGCCCAACTTGATTTGGCCACTGTGGGTATTTGCAGTAAGCAGATCAGGGTAGATTTTTTTATCCTGGCTAGTAGACCTAATTTTCTAACAGAATCAGTTGAAAAACTAAATAATACAATTTTGTCCAACCTGAGTGTATTTTTTCCCTAGATTTACTAGACTACTGTGAATGACCCTAGTCCATACGTCACACTGTGGCTCGCAGAGAGAGAAAATGGCGCGACTAGGCTGCATTGATTTCCATTCTAGGCTGAAACTTTATCTATGAATGAGGTGCAAAGAACGCCAGGGAAGCAGAGATCTGATTGTTTTCACGGCGACACTTTACCACAATGGTCGGCCCCGGTTTGGATTTTAGTTTCGCGAGCGTTTGTAAACAAATGGATTATCTTCCTCAATCGTCAGTGGACACTCACGTGCACACGCACGAAGCTTCCGAGGCTCTTCAAAATAAAGCGTGAGTGAACGGCGGCAGCAGCAACAGCTAGAAATGATAGAAACCTTGGCTTCCCATGTGTTAATGCGACACACCCGTGGACGCGGTCGGGGAGGGAGAGCGAGGCAGACCAAAGCTCCACATTTGAGAAGCTCCTGGGGTGCCAGCCAGAGCGCTCCCACTACGTTCCATGGACTTTGTCACTCCGCTGCTAGTCTCTAGAGAACAGACTCCATGCTAACGCAAGGAAGAGCAATTATTTATTATAATTATTATTAGGGCTTTGATGCAAGTTCTGATGGGTGCAGCTGCATAAGTTGTGTTGCTTAAAGTAATGCGCCGTTGTGCTCTACTCTCAGCTGCTGCTTAGCGGAAAAAAAGTCGATCGACTTGTCGATTTTCGGCCTCGGCGCGTCGATTCGCAAATAATGCGTCGATTAACATCCCTAGTCGCAACGCGAGGCATTGTGAGCATGTAGATCGGCTATTTTCACAATAGAACCAAGTATACAAAATGTAATGCATCAACTCTTAGTGCTCATCAGTTAAAATATGATTATTTTGGGTGTCGCGGCCTGAAAAGGTTGAGAACCACTGATCTACAGGATGTACAGTATGTCTTTGACTTTACAGGCTGTGATAATGTGGCCGTTAGCCGCAGAGTGCTGAGGTAGAAGAACTTACGTCCTCCAAATGGGAAGTCACTCTGTGGAGTGGCCTGCCACTGTACTGCACTGCACTGCTGCCATTATCATCAGGGCCAGTCACGGCTGACTTGCTTCAGGAACATTACATTCGTTTTCATTAAAAGAACACTGTAATTTCGTGCTGCTGTCAGCACAAAAAAAAAAAGAAAACCCTGGGAGATGGAGTTGAGGGGGTGGGGGGTGGTGGGGGGGGGAAGAGAAGCAGGGCACTCGTATACAGTAGCACATAGCCAAGTCAGGGCTGACTACAGAAGAATGAATATTCTCTTCCCAAAGCACTATCTCAGGGGAAACGTTGTACTGCGGCAGTAAGCTGTGTGCACTCTTTGGAACGCTAGTCCTCCGTTGGTCTGCGTTGTTGTAGCTGCAGCCCGACCGATGGCAGAATGATTCTTGGGGACAGTTTATTAACACAAGAATATTTAACCAGTCCCTAATTGGGAGATAAGCAACCGTCACGTCACATACACAAACTTTAGAAGGCAATGGTAGCCAATCAGGAGGGAATATGGGAAATGGAACAGATCCATGTTGATGACATGACTTTAGAGATACTGTGTACCGCTTTGTGTAATTTTAGGCCAAAATCTGTAAGAGCAGTGTTCAAAAATGTGTTTTGCAAAAATCTGCCTGATGGGGTTGCTAGAAAAGGACCGTGTGAGAAATCAGGGGCAGAGGTTGTGATTTGCCAGCCAAGGAGTGAGTGTGCAAAGTTTGCTGGTCGCATTTAACATATAAGCAAACAGATAAATACCAGTAAGACTCCCTAATCGGGAGATAAGCGACCGTCAGGTCGCAGCGTGATTTTAGCGCAAAATGTGTAGGAGCAGTGTCCAAAAATGTGTTTGAAAAAATCGGCCAGATGGTGGCGCTATATGGGACAGATCCATGTTGATGACATGAGTGTAGACATACTGTGTACCGATTTGCATGATTTTAGGGCAAAATCTGTCGGAGCAGTGTCCAAAAATGTTTTTGAAAAAATCGGCCTGATGGTGGCGCTATATGGGACAGATCCATGTTGATGACATGAGTGTAGACATACTGTGTACCGATTTGCGTGATTTTAGGGCAAAATCTGTATGAGCAGTGTCCAAAAATGTGTTTGAAAAAATGGGCCTGATGGTGGCGCTATATGGGACAGATTCATGTTGACGGCTCTCTTGGCGCCGCCGAGGAAGACGCGTGGGTACCGGCCCCGGCTCTCCCGGTCGCTCCTAGCCCGAGTTACGGCATTTTATGTGCGCTGCAGTGGCGGGGGTCCTCCACTAGGGGCATCCATGCTGGAGCACCAGGAGTAGGTGGTCCCCGGGAATTCCCCGTGAACAGCCCCGTTTGGGTGGTCATTTGGTCATTTTTGCACTTTTTGGCGGCGGCGGAAGGGGGTCCCTGGGGGTCCCTAGAGCTCCGGGGGTCCCTGGTGTGGTGGAGGTTGTGGATTGGCAGGCAAGGAGTGTGTGTGCTAAGTTTGGCATGGATTGGGGCAACGGTGGCGGAGATATGAGTTGGGGAAAAGTGTGACGTGACGGACAGACTGACAGACAGCCGGTGGAGGTTTTGGTAGTAACTGCGACCTGACGGTCGCAACAAATAATGACAAAAATGTTCAGATAGACAAAACATTTCAATACTGCAATTGACCCTATTATATGAGGAGAACATTAAAAGCAAAATGTTAAGTACCATTAAAATAATGTCAGTAATATTGAACATGCAGTTGACCCTCTCGTGCCCTTTCTCTCTCTCTCTCTCTCTCTCTCTCTCTGTCTCTCTCTCTCTATCTCTCTCTCTCTCTGCAGTCAACGGAGATGCTCCGGATGCCTCCTCCGTCACAACAGCACACAAGGCGCTGCCCCCTGCAGACCTCCAGAGGGACTGCAGCCACGACACCACCCTGTCGGACCCAGAAAGCACAACGACCCCCGCCCCCACAGCCTCCACCACCACCACCAGCACCACCTCCACACCAGCTCCTGCCACTTCGTCCTCCGCTGCTGCTAACGATGGTGCTGATGGTGCTGCTGCCCCACCCGCTGCTAGCGACTCCTCTTCCAACTCCACAGCACAGGCTTCGGCCACGGCCTCGGCCTCCTCTCCCGCCGTAGCCTCCGGCGGTGAGACGGTGCCGGCGGCCTCAGGAGGAGGAGGAGGTGACGTTGTTGACGGAGGCGCCGCGGATGGAGCAGCGGCTGCGGACGGGGCAAAGCCCAGGCAAGAGAATCCCAACGCTGGAGCCCCAGACGCCCTGCCGCCAGGGTAAAAAAAACACACCACTGGGGATGGGTGGCGGCTGACAGTTAGTGAGCGCATGTGCTGTACATGCACACTAATGCAGTGGTTCGATAGATAGATTGATACCTTTATTATCCCAAGGGGGAGAATCAGTTGCCCAGAGGCAGCACAGCAGTTTTATAGTTGCAAGTTACAAAGAAGTAAGAAAAAGAGAAAAGTACTGTTGTGTACAGTAGAGGGTAGCACGGGTCCAAGAAATGGAGCCGAGGAAATTTGGACCGAGCCGAATGGCCCAGAGAAAAATACTGATTTTCTAGCCCCGGCCCGAAATGGATCCGAGAGTGATTGGATCCGACCCTAAAATGGAACCGGGGTGACCGGACCCGATCTGGCCAGGTCTTTGGCCCGAACTGTGTCCGATGCTATATAATGCTTATTTTTCTTTTGAGACTAATAGCCTAGACACTATAGAGCGCAGCGCAGCAGCAGCGCACTGTAGCCTCGGTGAGAGCAGGTGAGAGCGATTGCGGAGGGTTGCATGCGCCGTGCGTCATGCAGAACAGTTAGATTTTCAGCTCGGTCCCAAGCTGAACAATGACAATCACAGTGATATCCACAACAAACACCAACCTGTCCAGTGAGTATGTTACTGTCCAGTTAGTGTCCACGACACCACAGCTCGCATCACAAAACTTTCCTCCTCCTGCACTCTCGGCTGCCCGTCAGAATAATCACAGACAGGGACGTGCAGAGAATGTTAGAGAGGCAGGGGCAGACATTTCTAAAGGGGCCTTTTAGAAATGTAACTGAAGGCTGCATTCAAGAGCATGCAGCCTTCAATTATGATATGGAAAGGGCCCGGGGACATTTGAATTTATTTTACCAATGTAAAAAAAATGCATTCATGGTCTGAAGAGGGCACTTTTTACAGACGGATAAAAGGGCAGGGGCTCAAGCCCCCTTTGATGTCTATGTGTGCACGTGGCTGATCACAGAGACTCAGCTGGCTTGCGAGTCGATGCGTTTGTGTTGCAGATAGACAGATTTTCGCCGACTTTATGTCGCCCGTCCCCACAGATGATGTCCAGAAACATGTTCCATATAGGCTAAATGACGTTCCAACCTGCATCTTCCAGCCAGGTGGCCTTTGTTTGTGTTTCACCTCGCAAAAAAAAGCCCTCCATGATTTTCACTTCAGCAGCAGCGCAACGCTTGAGATTGGATGCGCTGAACGGGACTCACTCAATAAGCCAGAACAGACGATAATATGGATTAGGGAGCGTAATTACAATGCATGTCTCATTAAAAACAATATATATTTTAAAGTTGAAGGATATACATGTTTAAATCTCGGGTCCTCTCGGATCCTTGTGGGTAAATGCATTTTGGACAGCCCCGAACGGACCCGAGGCAATTAGACCCTACCCTACCCTAACCCGAGGGACAAGTGAATATTTTAGACCCGAAACGGTTCAGGTCTCGGGTTATCGGGTCCTGGAAGACCCGTGCTATGCTCTAGTGTACAGTCAAAAAAAGCAAGGCACAATACAAGAAGAATCTATAGAATATATGCTGCCTCTGCACCGATGCATCGACCCTCACCCTAGGCAGTGATACTACTAGCTCTGCATCCTAAGTCCCTGATGCATACTTTTAAATAATGGACGCATTAAACTAAGCATCACTGCATCCCCAGGATGCATACAACTCTATTCTTCTTGCTATCTGTCATTTCACTGCACCAGCTGATCTGCATGTGGTGGAGTCTCCACAGCTGTGCATTCTGGCATTATTGATGAGATGATTGAGTTTGTCTTGTAAATCCATGCTTCTGTCCTTTATTAACTACATACAAGTAGCTATTTGCCACTATTCGTTTAAATTAAAGTCCTTTTTGATGTTTTCACCGTTGATACATGTGTGTGTCGTCGTGGGACCCATAAAATAATTCTGGTAACCATTTGAATGACCACCTAGGTCCCGGGGCCCATTACATTGAAAACCTAGCAGCATCACTGCCTAGGCAAGGTTATTAGACTCCGGGTCAGACTATTGATGTCCCTACTGGTGTCGTGACACAGGGCCCTGAAAATAATCAGGGACCCCAACCATCCTGGGAACGGTCTTGTTACCTTAAAGCTATACTGTGTAAGTTGCTCAACTAGTGGTCAGAGCTGTATAGCAAACCGCGGTCGCGTCCGCGTCTTTCGGCCGTTTTTCGCCGCGGACCGGGCCTCTCACCACCGCGTCCGCCTGCAGCTCGTCGAGATCTATCTTTAGAGGGGTCCCTGGTTCCTGTGCGTTCAGGCATTCCGGAGAAACTGACTCCTTCACCCGAGTATGTTGTTGTTATGTTGAGGCAAGCTACTTCCTGAGAAGTCAGCAAGATGCGCCTGTGATTGGCCGGTAGTGTACCATGTGTTTATGATCGGCGATATGATTGGCCAACGTATACACATGATGCAGATGACGTCATTTTGCAATTCTCCCCCCCTCACGGCTCATAGAAAACATATAAAGAGAAGGCTTTAGAAGCTGAAATTAACGGAGTGGGGTTTCTAAAACTTTAGCGATTTAACAGTTAGGACAATTTTAAGATTTGTTTTATAAAAAAAGTTACATGGTATAACTTTAAGTTGTTACCTTCAGGCAGACGCTACCGTTGGGAGCGCTGTCCTGACAGGAAATCGAAACACGAGGTTGGTACTAGTAGGCTGGTAAACAGCTTCTTTCCGGTAGCAAAGTAGCACCAATGCACTTTATCTTATTTGTTGTAAGGTGTTGAATACTTTTCATTCCTTTTTACAAATGATGCACTGAGCGAGCTGATATGCTGATTGTACCCTTGTCTTACCCTGTACTGGCATGCATGTGTTTGTTCTATTTTTTGTGTGTGGCTTGTGAACAAGAAATTCCAATGCATTTTAATGTAAATTTTAATGCAAATGGCGAAATAAACTTGAAACTATTGACTTTAGAGTCGGGTACTGAAACCCATTGCCAATATGTCACTACTTAAACCTTATCTTAGGGGCGCCACTGGCCTACTGGTCCAATCACATACCACTTAGGCATTGCTTGGCGACGTCGCCGGTTCGATTCCCGACCCGGCGACCTTTGCGCGTGTCACTCACCAGTCCCATCTCTCCCCCCATTTCCTGTCTGTCTACTGTCCTATCAATAAAGGCATAAAAGCCCCCCAAAAAACAAATGTTTAAACCTTAAGTCTTAAAAGTATGCCTTCGCTCTAAATCAGAGTCCTATGCCCATGCACGTTGTCAGCAGTTAATTGTTAGTGTTTTATGAACTGAGCTTTGAGTTGTCTGCCTTACTAGTTTCCTGATTACAAACACAAACTTAATCAGCCACAGTCGTATACCAGCATTTGTTCGTCATTTCCAATGCCAAAACAACCGGTGTGTGTTTAGCGCGTGGGACTTTGACTGACCTCCGATGTGTCTTTTCAGGTGGGAACAGAGGAAAGACCCCATGGGAGAACGTACTACGTAGACCACAACACCAGGACGACGACGTGGGAGAGACCACAGCCACTGCCTCCAGGGTCAGTCTCACACGCAAACTAAAGTCAGGGTGTCCACAGCCCACCAAAACACAATCTCCATCATTACCAGTAAGACTCCCTAATCGGGAGATAGCGACCGTCAGGTCACAGCGTGATTTTAGAGCAAAATGTGTAGGAGCAGTGTCCAAAAACGTGTTCAAAAAAAAATCTGCCTGATGGTGGCGCTATATTGGAGAGATCCATGTTGATGACATGAGTGTAGACATATTGGCCCTCATTTATTAATGGAGTGTAAAAAACTGTATTTTTTTTCCCCAAAATGTGTGTAGGGCAACGTTCACGTGGCATTTACGAACACGTCTTAAACAGACACACCTGGCGTACATTTGATCCCAGCGTTGATACATTTTGAAATTAGAAAATATTTTTCCAGTACTGGAAAAGTTTTGGAATTGATCAAGGGTCCTGGAAGGTCCTGGAAAAAACTGCTACAGCATGCATTGTTTTTGACTCCATAAATCGACTTTGAGGGTTCCCAGACACAATTTTCTTTTCTTATTATTATCCACAGATTCCACACTGTTCATATTCACAATAGTCACTCTCATCTAAATACCTGCTGTCTATTGTTGTATGCTGATGTATAAAATAGGTTTAACGTTGTTAAACAGGTTTTTATGATACTAGTAAGACACCTCAGGGTGACTTGCGACCTCAGGGTGACATGCGACCTCGCCCGCCATCTGGCCAACCACAGCATTTCTCTGACGATTCTAGTTGTTGTCATTCTGGGGGGAGTTTGTTCATGTTTTTGTGAGGGTATCAACCCTAGGAGACACGGGGAGAACATGCAAACTCCACACAGAAAGGCCCTATCGCCAACCCCACCTAGGGTGTGGGCGCTGATGATGCGGAGGGAGGAACACGCTGCCATAATGTCCTTAATATTGATATCATAATATCCTTAACTCATTGACTGCCAAGGCCCGAGTTTCCCGAGTTATTACAGTAGTCCCAGGCTGCCACAGCCCGAGTTTCCCGAGTTGGAAGCCATTTTGAAAAAAAAAAAAACATTTTTTCAAAAAAAGAATTATAAAAAAAATTCTAAAAATGCCTCAAATGTATAATGTATTAGGCATGATCGCAATTGCGAAATTGCATGTTTAGCCCCATAACAAACACATCTTTCAAAATGTCAAAAATGGCTGTTTTGTCTGACTTTGAAGGCTTGTATCTCATGAATGCCTGAACGGATTCCAAGCGGATTTTTTTGTTTGAAAGCTGTAAAAAGTACTACACATATGGTGCATGATCTAGGCATGGGCGTGCACGATCCGTGCACTAAAAATTGATCCGTGCACTAGAAATTTAGGAAGGTGGCAGTGTTTGTTTTGTCTGACTTTGAAGGCTTCTATCTCATGAATGCCTGAACGGATTTCCAAGCGGATTTTTTTTGTTTGAAAGCTGTTAAAAAGTACTACACATATGGTGCATATATGGTGCATGGGCTGTGCACGATCCGTGCACTAAAAATGTATCCGTGCACTAGAAATTTAGGAACGTGGCATCCTGGTACTTGGCGGCCATCTTGAAAGGGCATTCAATGAGTTAATAATGTCCTTAATATTGACAATATAGGAATCTCCATATATGGGCATAAAACGTACGTAAGTAATGCCAAGCAGGGCCTTAGTTAGGTTCTTGGTTTGATGCCTGTGGATCTCCATATACGGGCCATATATGGTACCCTAACATTCTCATTTTCGACCTGGAAATCTCCATGTAAGGACATAAAAGGTTTTTTTGAAAATTTTGAAAAAAACATTTTTTTTATATAAAAAAAAATCAAAAATGCCTAAAATGTGTTAGGCATGATTGCAATCGCGAAATTGCATGTTTAGCCCCATAACAAACACATCTTTCAAATGGCAAAATGTTTGTTTTGTCTGACTTTGAAGGCTTTTTTTAATGGTGCATGATCTAGGCATGGGCGTGCACGATCCGTGCACTAAACATTGATCCGTGCACTAGAAATTTAGGAAGGTGGCAGTGTTTGTTTTGCCTGACTTTGAAGGCTTTTATCTCATGAATGCCTGAACGGATTTCCAAGCGGATTTTTTTGTTTGAAAGCTGTTAAAACGTACTACACATATGGTGCATGGCATCTAGGCATGGGGCTGTGCACGATCCGTGCACTAAAATGTATCTGTGCACTAGAAATTTAGGAACGTGGCATCCCTGGTACTTGGCGGCCATCTTGAAAAGGGCAATCAATGAGTTAATACCCGCTCAAGGACCCCTTGACTTTGAGAACCACTGACATTAACACTCTAATAAAGAGCCCAGGTTTTTTAAGCAAATGAATAATGTGGATGACGTCAATTTGACAATTCTTCTCTAATTGTCTTTAGTGCTTTGAAAAGTTCAAAGCCATCACTTAGGAAAAAGTAGAAAGTGAAGAAGGTGAGAAAGTAGACAAAGGTTCAGAGATGGCCATGGAAAGCAATTTTTTAAATGGGTTCTAAATTGCTCATCTACGCCTTCCCTCTTAGCTTTCTTACATACTATTTAAAAATAAATCTAAGGGATGAGGACTAACCACTCTCCCTCTTTAAAACACAGCATGCTCTCTCTCATCATGTCTACTGGACTAGTAGGCCTACATTTAATACTTGACGTGGGAACATGCGTGTCCATCATGCACGATCCGCATGCGCTTCACGGTCCGTTCGCAGCGTGCACAGTTTATCCATATATGGGCATAAAACGTACGTAAGTAATGCCAAGCAGGGCCTTGGTGAGTTAGGTTCTTGTGGATCTCCATATATGGGCCATAGGCCTGTGACGATTCACTTTTTCCCGATTCGATTCGATTCGATTCATTGGGTGACGATTCGATTATATCACAATTAATTGCGCTTTCCTGCGATTTGCGATTCGAATCACGATTATTGCGATTTTTTCCCCAAAAATTACAGCTTTTTTATATTGAAACATTTTAAAACAATTCTAAACAATATAAAACATTAAAAGTTGAATCATATACTTCAAAATCAATGCAGCCAAATAAAGTCAGTCAATCTTTCTGACATTTATTTCAGCCAAATTGCCAGTGGTACAACATTACAACATGTTCCTGGTCAAGATGCCAGAAAACACAGAACACAACAGTCATAAATAAAAGATAAAAGAAAAATCGCTGTGCTGCAGGCACCGATCGATCACAGCATGAAATCCATAATTCTTCTAATTTGTCACTGTAGCAGCATTTATATATTTAATGATTCCTCTTACTCAACATTGACATTGTATATATTAATTCAATTCAACTTTCGATTCTAGTCCTAGTCCTAGGAAAATTCCTCCAAAAGAAAAAAGAAAAATGTTTTCCTATAAAACACAGTGGCAATATTGTCTGCCCTTCATTATGTTCAAGATTACTTGGTATAATATTCCTTTAAAAGCAGAATCAATAATAGGCCAAAGCCCTTAAGATTGTTTTTCTGTACACTATATTACACATTTGGGATCCTTGCTCTTGGCATGAAAATGTTGAGAACCACTGTTCTTAAACAATATCAGACAGCAACATTTCTGTTTGACTGACATTCCCAATTTTTTTATTTTTATAGACCTGTTTGCTCGCAAAAACAGGATCTGGCAACACCTTTTTATAGACCTGTTTGCTTGTTTCTGTGTCAGAAACTGAATGGCAACGCTTCATCCTCCTTTACAATTAGCTGCTAAACGTTAGCTCCTATGGAAATGACTGTTTTAAACTCTATAAGGGAATTACAAACTTTATCCTTCAATCAACAACAACTGTTGTCCATATCTACTCCAATGGCTTTGGAATTATGTTTTTCTTTTTTTTTTGGGGAAGTTTTACAGCAACGTGACTGAGTAGTTATCTCTCATGTCGCACACAGAGAGGGAAGGAGAGAGACGTTAACTGGAGCCACACACCCACACACACACACACACACACACACATGCACACACGCACACGCACACACACGCACACACACGCATCTATGTCAAATGAGGGTCATTCTCAATGAGCCTCGTTAGTTAACCTAACAACACAGCTGGCTGAGAGAGAGAGAGGAGAGAGAGAGAGAGAGAGAGAGAGAGAGGAGAGAGAAGAGAGAGAGAGAGAGAGAGAGAGAGAGAGAGAGAGAGAGAGAGAGAGAGAGAGAGAGAGAGAGAGAGAGAGAGAGAGAGAGAGAGAGAGAGAGAGAGAAGAGAGGAGAGAGAGAGAGAGAGAGAGAGAGAGAGAGAGAGAGAGAGAGATCTCTGTCTTTCGCCTAAAAAAAAAGTTTTTTTTTTTTTTTTTTTTTTTTTTTTTTTAATAAAATCGGGAAAATCGATTAATTGAATCGCCGGCCTTAACATCGCGATAATATAGTGAATCGATTCTTTTGCACAGGCCTAGGCCATTATATGGTACCCTAACGTTCTCATTTTCGACCTGGAATTTATGACATCAGAAATCTCCATGTAAGGACATAAAAGTTTTTTTTACTTTTTCTGGGAATGACCATACAGTATATGGACTTTTATACCCTGAGAAAGCTCGTAGCTTGTCTGACTGTCAGTACAGGAAGTGATGTCACGTGACATCCTTTTTATGCCCATATATGAGTCATTCTGTACCACATCACTGTGACACACTGACATCACTTCCTGTACGGACGTACGGACAGTCAGACAAGCGATGAGGTTTTTAAGGGTATAATGCGTGTCCATCATGCACGATCCGCATGCGCTCCACGGTCCGTTCGCAGCGTGCACAGTTTATTTTTCCTACACTGCCGGTCTTTGGTCATTTAAGCGACTCGTTAATGCACTGAATTATTGTTATAGGCGGTATTGCGTTATAAGGAAAAGTGCTTAGAAAATGAATTTCGTTCCCACGTCTGGGCACTACTCATTCAATGCATTTTTTGCATAGACAATACCCCTGTGGACTTTGGGTTAAAAGTTCTCCGCACGAAACCTGCACGACTTTTGTCACCAGCCAGAATTGTATATAAAAGTGAATAACAAAAAAACGAAAATCTTGTGCTGCTGTTTTTGCTTGTAAAATGTACTATATTGATTTTGGCAACACAAAATCTTTCTCAAATGTCATAAATACATCTACTTAACATCTGAAACAAGTATTGGTGCCTTTGTATTCTCATAAGTGAATTTAGATCGTGAAATAGCAAATTTGTTGAAGAAAACGCCTCTATGTGATTGGCACCCAGCAAAATGAAACATACACATAGTAAATTTAGCTAAAAGCTTGGCTCATACATAACACATCTCACAGCCAACTGTGTAATGAAAGGTACCTTGGCCAGAAAAGGATGAAAATCAATCAAACTGCTATCACACCCCCCTAAATTGGAAAATATCCCAAAATGGACAAGACTATAATAAATGCACAAAAGGTCATGTCAGGTATAAAATATGTATTTAAGTACCACAGAGTGTCCCAACATCTGTCATTTCTAGGCTATATCAAGACACCCCCCAACTAGTCTCGCGAGGCCAGACTGTTGCCTCTGCGATTTGGACAAATGCTCCCGGCATACAGTCTGGCACACAAAATAGAAACGATGAGTGCGAGATAAAGCGGATGTGACACAACCGCTCCCTTGGTGCAGCAGCAATAACATGTCCTACTGGAAGCGTTATGTCTCCTTTCAATATTTCTGGGGGCGTTATTTTGTCTTTCTCTGGTGTTGTTGGTGTTACCTCCATGATGTTTTCAAACGTTTTCTTAAACTATACACCCATAACAAGAATAGGCCGCTCGAATGACTTTGTCTGATTGTGTTTCTGTTTTGTTTCCAATGGGACTACAGTTCAGTGCAGCACTGGCTACTTCCGATACTCGCCATTCGGGAGCTGCCGTTCCCGACTCCATATAGCATTCGGAGATTGTGGAATAGTTGTCTGGCTACGCGAGTCTACACCCCAACCAAAACAAAAACGCATACAAATGTTGGCAGCATAAGTAAACGTAAGGCTGTGCTGTGACAAAATACAGCAAATGTTAGCTTTTTCCTCCCACATGTATGTATTGCATAAGCAAATCTTGAAATAAAACAAGTATTTAGCTAATTTTACATGCTGACATGGTGCGTATATTACTCATCCCTATCACGTTCATCCAGGGGTCATCAATATGTCTGTACTACGGACAAAATGTGTCAGTGGTTGATTTTATATCTTATAATGTTCTTGTTTTTGATCATTAGATCCAATTACTGAATTCAAAGTCGACAGGTTTGCTTCAGAATATCTATGACATTGTGACATTTTGGCATAGTAGGAGTCCAACCAGTACTAGTACAAGACAGTCTTGCAGACATACTGTACAGGTTTGCTTGTCTTCAACTATAGTGAACAACATGCAAAACACTTGACTGTGGAATCAGCACACTGTCCTGTAGATACGTTGAGCAAGGATGATGTGGTCACTGTAGATGGGTTAGTGTCCACTGCTGACATGGTGTGGGTTGGAGGGGTGGAGGTGGAGCATAGACTTGAGCTCTGCAGAGACAGGGCTGAGTGTAATGCCATCCAGACTGCTTGCTTACTTGGCATCAGCATAGAGGGGCAGTCATTTTGGAAAGCACAGCTTTAGACCAGCCCTGAAATTACTTTTTTTTTTTTTTTTTTTCCTAAAATGTGATAAAGCCACACAAGCATTTCATAAATATCAGGCTACATTTCGCTTAAACGCCAGAGCTTAACTCTGCATGTAAATAAGACCTTTTTAAATTAATGTGAAGAGAAACCTCACATTTTGCAGGTTACATTTCATCTAAAAGGCTGAATTTCTCAGATCTAGTATTTCTGCATGGCATAACTCTATAAGCCATATCTACAAAACTGTTGGGTCAATCTTCACAACCCATTCCCAGCTTTCAAATGAAATGAAAAAATGAAAACAATTTCAATGACTAGCCCTCAGCTGTGTTCGGACACATATGTATTTTCCAGTAGCATCTGAAGCTGTTTCCGGTAATTTCTTCATCTAAGGCAAATACAAAGGTAAAGATTGCTGCCCGTACTTGTAGTGGCCTACTTAAGTGAGGTAGGGTAGCATTCTTGCTGATTCACAGAGATGTCCTGTCCATTCACCTTCCCGCTCGTAGTAGATAAACCTTTGGAGAATATCTGACATATCCAGGAAGTTTGCCCAGAGGACTGCAGTTGGTTGCCCATTGAATGATTCCTGAAAAGCAGCAGCTGATCTCCTAGGACTGCCATCTCTGGATGCCTCGTCATTTCTAACTTCTGCCAGTTATCTCTTTTTCAAACAGGACTTTGAAGGCATGTAAAGTTTGGTAGTATTATGTCTTTTCAACAAACATCTTCTTGACAGTTCCTTCTCGACAAAGACTTGCTGCAACAAGCAGATAATCTGCCCATGCATCCCTGATAATCTTGCAAATAGCCTTCATGTTCAGTAGTTGTGAGCTTGGTGGAAGCCTCCCAGCAACAGGACTACATTGCCAAACTCATCTTGGGGCTGTCTGATCTCCAGTGATAATGGTGTATTTATGTAGTGAAGAGTCGTTTCATCTCTTTTCTGAGGACAGAAGGATCAGTTGGCGATGCTGGAATGAGTGGAAGGTAGCCAATAATGCTAGCCTGTGGGTGAAAGTTTACACAGAATGCTGAAAAGCCAGGTAAACCAGCTTCTGCATCTGGAGGAGCATTCAGCAACTGTGATGTTGGAAGCTATTCTACCTACAGTAGGTGCCACACAAGTAAAAGGTCTTCAGCCAGGCCATCTGATGAAGTCTCTAGAATCTCCAACTTCCCAGTGCTCAGGAGACCTGGACTTCTGTCTGTCTTTGCTTGCTGACAAGAAACAGCAATGTGATGAATAAAAAATGTCATCTTTAAGATACATTTAGCTGTATGTACGTGTTCTCAGATTTTTCTCTGCAATCATCCCCACAACTCTTGATAGAGGTAAAACTGACCAAATGTGTTCATATTGTTTTTGTCATACTGTAACAGCCAGCTGTCACTGTAAAAGTCATAGTAAAGCTCTCGGGTGGCGGGTGGAGTCCATCTTGGAAATATGTAAATTAAGATCCAGACACACCCAATCATGAAGATAAGTATTCCATTGAGTTTCTCTTGCTGTGAAATCCAAATAGACACCAAGTTTACTTGTCATTATAACAAAATTACAGTCACTTACAATCACTTACATTGAAGCGTTTCCTTCAACAAATTTGCTACATTACATGATCTAAATTTGCATATGAGTATACTAAATGGTAAATGGTGCATATAGCGCTTTTAATCCAAAGCGCTTTACATAGATTGTGCATTACATTCACCCATTCACACACACATTCATACACCGGTGGCGGAGGAAGCCATGCAAGGCACCAACCTACTCACCGGAGGCAATTAGGGGTTCAGAGTCTTGCCCAAGGACCCTTCGACATTAACTCAGGGGGAGCCCGGATTCGAACTGGGAACCCTTCGGGATTTATACCCTTCGTGCTCTAATACCAGTTTCTCTACCCCTGAGCTATGCCGCCCCGTACTAAGGCACCAATACTTGTTTCAGATGTTAGGTAGATGTATTTATGACATTTGAGAAATATTTTGTGTTGCCAAAATCAATATATCAAATTTTACAAGCAAAAACAGAAGCACAAGATTTTCGTTTTTTGTTATTCCCATTAAATACATTTCTGGCTGGTGACAAAGATTGTGCAAGTGACACGTGGAGAACTTTTTGTTTCTTACTTACTATCAATAGATCTTTCTAATGAAGCAAAATGTATGTAGTGCCCATGGGGCGGGAACGAAACCGAACGATACCAGCCATGCAATACAGCCTATTATACAGTCCTGGAAATTGGATTAAATATTCTGGAAGAGTTTTGGAAAAGTTTTGGAAATTCATTGGTAAAAATGTGTGGGAACCCTGGACCTAACAACGAAAGGAAAGCCAATAGAAGAGGGTTTACTCCACACGCTTCAAGTTCACTCCCATGTCCAGTCTGCACACATGCACGCACGCACGCATACACCACCAAGCCCAGCAGCATTTTGGTTCACTGTGGAACCATTATTACCATTTATTTTGTATAGTAAGCTTGCAGCCTACATGAGTGACACCACACCAGTCATTGTCACGAATGGAATATATTAATTTAACCCAATATCGGTGACGGCGCAGTGCGCGTTTGAGTGGTAAAAAAAAGAAACCCCATAAACCACGGGCTGCCGTGCATGCGATGTGTTGCCTGTTTTCACGGCAACACTTTACCGCGATGGTCGGCCCCGGTTTGGATTTTAGTTTCGCGAGCGTTTGTAAACAAATGGATTATCCTCCTCAATCGTCAGTGGACACTCACGTGCACACGCACGAAGCTTCCGAGGCTCTTCAAAATTAAAGCGTAAGTGAACGCCGGCAGCAGCAACAGCTAGACATGTTAGAAACCTTGGCTTCCCATGTGTAAATACATAACTCCATATAGGACACACTTGTATAATTGTTGGATAACTCACGGTCCACGAAAAGAAGCAGCGCCGCGTCGCTCCGCTTCCGACCCCTCGATCAAAATGCTCGAGTCTCGCATAAGCGGTCGTATCCTGACCAGACCTCTGAGCCAGATCGGCAATTTTATCTGAATGACTGTTAAAGCACTTGTGTTAGATTGCTTCCATATCGCTAGATTTTAATTGCTTGTCATTGTAACTTGGAAATAAAATCTGCGTGTGTAGCCTATGTTATATTTTCACAGGGATTATTTATTAGTGTTTTAAATATACATTTTGGAGTGGATACATGAGTCAGATAGTTAGACAATGCTGCTCCGCATGTCTACAATGGAACAAAGTGGTGTAAGATGAATCCTACACCACCTCAGAACCTGACGTGAGTTTTGATCCTACCCTACGCCAACGTCAAAGTCACGTTGAAATGATAAATGTCGAGACTTGCCTAAATTTCGGTGTACACCCACATTTTTATCTGCACCACGTTGATAAATGAGGGCCAAAGTGTACCTACAGATTTGCATGATTTTAGGGAGAAATCTGTAGGAGCAGTGTCCAAAAATGTGTTTGAAAAAATCGTCCTGATGGTGGCGCTATATGGGACAGGTCCATGGTGATGACATGAGTGTAGACATACTGTGTACCCATTTGCGTCATTTTAGGGCAAAATCTGTCGGAGCAGTGTCCAAAAATGTTTCGGCCTGATGGTGGCGCTATATGGGACAGATCCATGGTGATGACATGAGTGTAGAGATACTGTGTCCCTATTTGCGTGATTTTAGGGCAAAATCTGTACGAGCCAAAATGTGTTTTGCAAGAATCGGCCTCATGTTGGCGCTAGAAGAGGGCCATGTGAGAATTGATGGGTTGAGGTTGTGGTTTGACCAAAAGCAGCACAGCTGACACGACCGACCGAACCATATAGCGGCAGTTCATTGGCTACAGTGTTGTGTAAACACTGTAGCCAATGCAAAAGCAATGCAATGCAAAAGCAAAATATCGTACCGTTTGGCTTTGTATCGTATTGGTATCGTTTTACAATGCAGATATTCGGTATTTAATCGTTTGCAGTGCAAATAATCGATTGTATGGAAACTAAGTATTTGTGGCTTGTATTTAGCTATTTTAAGAAGGAAAATGAAAGAGGGGTCTAATTACTTTTCCATTCCATATAGCTACTCTTGGTCTATCGATACATGTGTGTAATCTCTGTGTTCACTTCAAGGTGTGGGTTTGTCCATATGTGATGAAATATAATGTCCATGTATTTGCTAGAGAATCAGTGTTTACTTATTTATATCCATAATAATAGATTATTTTCCTTAAAACCTGCACTATTGACACGTTTCACACAGATTTAATTTATTTGCTAAATAGTTACTATATCAATTTTTAATCATTGAATCGAATCGCATTGCCATGAATAAACCAATGTTGTCCATGTATCGTATCGTCAACAATGTATCGTGATGCGTATCGTATCGTTGTTAAAATGTATCGTTACCCCTACTGATGATGCGCTCTCTCTTTGTCATTCCTTTCCGTCTCTCTCTCTCTCTCTCTCTCTCTCTCTGCTGTGTCCAGATGGGAGCGGCGTGTGGACGACCGGGGCAGGATCTACTACGTGGACCACAACACGCGGACCACCACGTGGCAGAGGCCCACCATGGAGTCGGTCCGCAACTTCGAGGCGTGGCAGAGCCAGCGGAGTCAGCTGCAGGGGGCCATGCACCAGTTCAACCAGAGATGCCTCTACTCTGTAAGTGGGGAAAGAGCTGCTCCCACCCCCTCTCGTCTTCACCCCTTACACTGCGTTCAAACCTGGATATTTCGAGCGGCACGATTACATTCAATTCAATTCAATTCAAAGGAGCTTTATTGGCATGAGAAAACATATGTTTACATTGCCAAAGCAAGTTTCAAAACAATAAAAAAAACTGTTGAAAATGGGGAACATATATACAGTTGGAGGGGGTACAGCATTGTGTAAACTAACACACTAATAAACTAAATATCAGCATTTATTTTTTTTCTCGATACAATTTCAATGGCATACAAATGAAGGAAAATAAAAAAAGGCTTCAAATTTAAAACGTGTTTAAAGGTAGCAGATCTTATACTGTATGTGCAGTAGGTCTAGATGCCCCTCAGTGGTTTGTAGTCCTTAGGGTGGTTGTATTCCATTCTCTAACCTTCTTTTTTCGCAACAGTTCACAAATCTTGCTGCTGTGTTCGCACATTGTTGTATTTCTAAGTGAAAAATCCAAGTGAAGCGGCCTTCGCTTCACCCCCGACTCCACCCATTTTGATCAAATGTAAATATTTTGTGGCCTAAAGACATAATTTTGTATGTATACTGCCAAATTATCCATACGCATAATTATTATACAATTATTAATGCCCATGTGTCAAATATGCAAATTATTGCATTAAATATGCACAATACAAAAATGTACATAGCGGAAATGGATTCTACAGGAAAAAATACATAAGGATTAACTGAGAAAATGTTGGTACACCCTTTTATCAAATTATTATAGGGTTTTTCTGTTATTTCCGCCCATGTGTCAAATATGCTAATTAACTAATTAATTACGCACAATACAAAAATGTATATTGCAGAAATGGATTTTTAACACGATGCGTGCCAAGGCCACTTGAGGGCGCCAAAGTGCCAGAGTCACTCCCATAGACCACCGCTGTAACATACGGGGACCCACGTAGCAGTTACCCGCGTGTTCACGTTCGTGCGTGTCATGAAAAAGACCCGGATGAAAAGAGCTACAAGTTAGCCATAGACTATCACTCATGTTAGAAGCCCGATTTTCGTCTATTTAGCCGTAAATAAACCTTGTCCGCTTCCATAAGAACACAGTTCAGAGAAAATGAGCTTCAAAGATGTGATAATGCATTGGATTCGGCGGCGCGACGCTCTCGCGGGCCGATGTAAACAGATCGCGGCCAGCGGCCTGGATGAAAATTTAGCCCCAGGCTTCGGTGAGGCCTCCGATTATTTATTTCATTTTATATAAAAAGCCGAACTAGTTTGGGATCGGCACCCCGTGAAACGTCGCGCCGCCGACAGCATAGATTCAGTAAAAATTGGGGGGCTGTAAACTTGGCATCTGGCCATTTTCAATGGAATAAATCGTTGGAGCACATAGACCGGCTCCTTGGAAAGCGTAGGACGAGCCAGGACCACCAACGTCTTTACAAGCAGCTCAGGGTAAGTAAAATAGCAAAAAAAAGATTGTCTCTTGCCGAAAAAAAAGCCGAACTTGTTCGGGATCGGCACTGGACGTGTTAGGTTTGTCCTGTCATTTCAACTCATGTGTCAAGTAATTTGACACATGGGCAGAAAGAAAAGGAAAAACCCTATAAAAAATGTATAAAAGGGTTTACCAAACTTTTCTCAGTTGATTCTTATGTATTTTTTGACGTAGAATCCATTTCTGCAAAGTATATTGTTGTATTGTGCATAATTAAAAAAAAATACATAAGAATCAACTGAGAAAAGTTTGGCACACCCGGTAATCAGGTCGTTATACTGTTTGCCCTGTCTAAAAGAGCCTGTTTACAAAATAAGGGATAAAATATCCATTTCAGGGTGAGGCTGTTCAGTAGCTAGTCAAAAAGCAAACAATATGTATGCATAAAAAAGTTTACGCCCATCAAATTTGACCAAAAAAGATAAAGAGTACAAAAAGTATCAAGGAATCAAACCTACCAGGGACACTGCTGTTATGTGGTTTGGACCTTTTGTTGGCTGTGGCAGCAGGTCGGCCAAGACGAAAAGAAATAACCCCATCATAACATCATGAACCCTCTACCTTTCCTGTGTGTGTGTGTGTGTGTGTGTGTGTGTGTGTGTGTGTGTGTGTGTGTGTGTGTGTGTGTGTGTGTGTGTGTGTGTGTGTGTGTGTGTGTGTGTGTGTGTGTGTGTGTGTGTGTGTGTGTGTTTGTTAATGGAGATTGTAGGCACTTTGTGGTCACCGCGAGAAAACTACATACTTACCAAAAATATAGTATATATTTTTGTTTCAGTGAAACCAGAGGGATTTCAAATGGGCAAATACAAGAAAAGCAATTATTTTGCACTTCTCTCGCATTCCCAAATGTTGTCACTGAGCTTAGCTAGCAAATGCCACATAAAGTCTGGACAGGCCGAGTAGCTACAGTACGCTACAGTTGTAAAATTAGTCTATGAACCTTCACCAAGATCCCGCGAGATGCCGCGATCTCGCGAGATGTTACCGCGAGATCCCGCAAATTCACAGGAAACAGGAAGAGACTGGTAAAACGTTCCTCACCCAGTAAATACAGACATCCTGTCCTTTTGATAGAAAAACTCCCCTTTGTTCTTGATTATTTAGTTTGTTCCACTTTCTATCTCAGTGGGGTACTTGTGTGCGTTACTGAACTAAAAGTAAGTGCATTCTATGTTGTTCAGTTGAGAATGTATAAGCTACAGTGATGTACTTTATATGCCTTAGCTATTAACACAATTAGTGCTGCAGGGTATGAAGGGTTAACTTTTCGTTGACGCCACGCAGATCCGCCCATTAGCACACGCTGTTATTGTGTAAGGCATGCCTGGAATGTGTGTACACACACGGACTGCTGAATGACATCAACGATTACGTCATCTAGTCACATGACATGTGTCATGTGACAGTGTGTCATGGCGGCCGCAAGGCTTGTCTTGTTGTTGTTGTTTGGAGCTGTGCTATGGGATATAAAGTCTTATTTGGAGTAAATGAAGTCTCTTTATGGGCCTCTCCATTGACTTAACATGGAGGAGCTTCACTTCGCGTGCACGCACAACGTGCGTTTTAAACAAATCGCGGACATTACCGATGCGGCCGCGACCGGAGCTACATACTGTAAGTATTAATACATTTACTGTAAATACAGTAAGATTGACGGTGAGCGCTGTCAATGGCGTCGTGTAGTAACCGGTTTTAATGGCGGTGAGGATCGTCAAGGGCAGCAGAACAGTAATACAAGAAGAGATTTGCAACCTATTGATTTCTGGAATGTTCTTTGATGTTATCCACATGTTGTACAATTCAGCAGTGTGAGTTCTTATTAGTTTACATTGTGCTCCACCATATGACAGCCCCTATTCTCAGAAATAATGCGTGGAGCATGTTTTACACAATATTTTGCCAGCAGCCTACATAGTAAAATGAGTTAAAGGTATTTATGTATGTTGCTCTTTAATTTGATTGTGGATTTTGTTTGCAATTATAATAAATGCAATTACACCCTGAAAAACCTTGTCGCTTGTCTGTCTGTCTGACTGTCTGTCTGTCTGTCTGTCTGTCCGGCTGTACAGGAAGTGATGTCAGTGTGATGTCAGTGAGTCACGGTGATGTGGTACAGAATGACTCATGTATGGGCATAACAAGGATGTCACATGACATCACTTCCTGTACTGACAGTCAGACAGACAAGCTACGAGATTTCTCGGGGTATAAAAGTCCAATTCCTTTTTTCTGGGAATATATGGTCATTCCCAGAAAAAGAAAAAACCTTTTATGTCCATACATGGAGATTTCTGATGTCATAAATCCCAGGTAGAAAATTAGGATGTTAGGGTACCATATGGCCCATATATGGAGATCCACAGGCTTAAAACCAAGGCCCTAACTCACCAAGGCCCTGCTTGGCATTACTAATTAAAATACGTTTTATGCCCATATATGGAGATTGTCAATATTAAGGACATTATTGTCTCCACCAGCCGGAGGCAGGGGGAGAGTATGTTTTCACCCCTGTCCGTGCGTGCTTCCGTCCGTGCGTAAGTCCGTCCGTCCTCCGAGTTTGTTACCAGCTAATCTCCGGCGCCGTTGGCCCGGACGCTGCCAAAATGAGCACACACACTCCCTGGATGCCAATTCAGAACCTCTGCCCCACATTTTTCAAATGGCCCTGTTCTAGCGCCACCATGAGGCCAATTTGTGCAAAACTACCTTTTGGCCAGTACTCCTACAGATTTTGTCCAAAAATCACGCAAATCGGTAGACAGTATCTCTACAGTCATGTGATCGACATGGATATCTCTGATTGTCCATATTCCATCCTGATTGGCTGAGATTGGCTTTCAAAGTTTGTAAGATTGGTCCGTTTTGGACAAAATGCCTCAAATCACGAACGCAGAGTGCAATTAACATGAAATCGTGCACACACGTTCCCACTAGGATGAGGAAGAAATGCCACTTCAAAATTTTGAAATCAGCCTAATGGTGGCAATTTGTGGTTTTACCTATAACTCCACCGATCAGTTTCAAACTTTGTAAGCGCACTCCCTATAGGCAAAGGAAAAACCCTTTCCTTGCATTTTTCACATCAGCCTTTTATAGCGCCACCTGGAGGCCGACTTATGTAAGACACATTTTCGGATATTACTCCTTCAGATTTTACTCAAAATGAACACAAATCAGTACACAGTATCTCTACAGTCATATGATCAAGACGGATCTGTCCTGTATTAAATATTCCATCCTGATTGGCTAAGATTGGCCTCCAAACTTTGCAGGATTGATCCGTTAAAAACAAAATGCCTCAAATCAAACACTGCGTGCAATTGTAATGAAATTCTGCACGCACATTCGCAAAAGGCCAAGGAAGAAATAACACTACAAAATGTTCAAATCAGCCTTGTGGTGGCGCCATGAAAGGCCTAAGATTGGTGAAGAACACCCTTTTTACATTGGCCTATTATACCAGGACGCGTGGCTGGTGGAGACCTGTGCTCGGAAGAGCACTTCTTCTAGTTAAGGATATTATGTTTTCAATATTAAGGACATATATGGGAATGCCCATATTTGGTAATGTCCATATATGGGCATGTTTTGACATAACATAAGAGAAATCTCGTAGCTTGGTGAGTTAGGGCCTTGATTTGATGCCTGTGGATCTACATATATGGGCATGAGGGGGTACCCTAACATTCTCATTTTCTTACGTACGTTTTATGCCCATATATGGAGATTCCTATATTGTCAATATTAAGGAAATTATTAAGAATATTATGTTATCAATATTAAGGACATATATGGGCGGCGTGTTCCTCCCTCCGCATCATCAGCGCCCACACCCTAGGTGGGGTTGGCGATAGGGCCTTTCTGTGTGGAGTTTGCATGTTCTCCCCGTATCTCCTAGGGTTGATACCCTCACAAAAACATGAACAAACTCCCCCCAGAATGACAACAACTAGAATCGTCAGAGAAACGCTGTGCTTGGCCAGATGGCCAAGAATCGGCGCGTCACCCTGAGGTCACAAGTCACCCTGAGGTGTCTTACTAGCGTATCAAGCATTCATGTTATATGCTATTTTGTGCTTGTTCTCTTTTAGACCACATGTCTACCCCCACGTGCACCCTAATCTTCAATAAAACTGGCTAAAGGCCAAAGACTTTCTCTGTGTGTTCTTACAAGCACCTGTGGTGACGACTACCCTACTTTGAGCCACCCTAGCCAGAGGCTGAGTCAGCAACAAATGGTCCTTCGAGTGCCGGAATAGAGTCGTTGCCATGGAAAATACAGAGAACAGTCCTACCGGTTCAGCACACCCAACCACCCATCCCCCAAGGACCCCCAGTCGCAGAGCAACCCAAATGCCTGCCCATTTCAAAGACTTTGTCGTCGATTACGGAACCAGATCAGCTCGACCTTCACCCAGGCGTGTAGTAAGTCCATCAAGCAGCCATGCATCAACGACACACTATCAAGATCAGTCAAGTCCACCCAGTAGCCTCATGCTGCAAATAGTTGAGACGGCTAGACTTCAGAGTGAGACAGCAAGACGCCAGACAGAGCTTCTCGAGCAAGTCCTGTTAAGGTCCTCAGCCCCGGCCTCCATGGCCTCCTCCAGAGCGTCCTCCCGACACTCATCACCTCGGGCCCCTTCCCTGAAATCAGTGGGGATACAGCCGAGCCCCGACGTACACCAAAAGGCGTTCCATTTCAGAGCTACTGAGAGACCAACGGAGAACCCCTCCTCGCCAGTCATGGCTGAGCTACCTTGCTCTCAGTCAAACGCTCAAAACCCTGCAGTCCTTCGCTCACCTCACGACAAGATCACGAGGCAGCCGACATGTTGGAGGAGAAAACTATAAGTGTGGATGTTGAGGAAACTCTGAGATATGCCACACCGCTCCTGCGCATTAACTCGCTCCCTGCCAATTAAATATGGGCTTTTTGGCTCATATTGCCATAAATCTCCATAGACTTCCATGTAATTTATAGTGCACAGATCATGCACGGCACGCCCATGCACAGATCATGCACCATGTTTGTGCAGGCTGTTCACAGCTTTCAAACAAAAAAATCAGATTGGAAATCCGTTCTGGCATTCTTGAGAAAATAGCCATTATGTTTTACATGTTATGTAAGCAAAGATGGCTGCCCTCTATGAAAGATGGGGTTGTATGTGGGGTGGAACATACAAAATCGCGATTGAAATCATGTTTACTAGATTTAATGGGGTCCAAAAAAAAAAAAAAAAAGTAAAAGTCGATTTAAGTCGTTTGGCAGGGAAGTCCATAGTGAGATAGTTGATCTGAAAGTCGTTTGGCACTGAACTAGTTAAGGAAATGCCAAAGTTACAGGCCCCCAAAGAGGCAGTGATGGCCTGTCTTCGGAGCACAGAGCGCTGACTGGGAAAGGGGACACAAGTAGTGGAGATCCAGGAACTCACAGATGGCCAAACCTGGAGGTACATAGATACTGCCAACAATCCTGCCGATGATGTGACACGTGGCAAGAGCCTCGCAGAGTTATCCCATCCTAACAGATGGGGTCAGGGCCCACAGTCCCTATACTCAGGCCCAGAAGCATGGCCTGTGTCGCCTATCACAGAAACACTGTGGACTGACTAAAACAGTTCCCCTCATGGTCGACGTCACTCAGCACTCAACCTTTGAGTCCTTGGTGGAAGCCACCTGCAGATCTGGAGACAAGGCGGCCGTCCAAACATCCAATCTCACTGCCTTGGACTACCAGAAAGCAGAAACCAACATACTGCAACAAGCACAGATGGACATTTTTGAGGAGGAGTACCAGGCCCTCAAGGCAGGCAAGTCCATTTCCCCAAGCAGTCGCCTAATTATGCTGTCTCCAGAGTATGACCCCAGCACAGGACTCATCCATGTTGGGGGTCGACCTCGTCGAGCGGAAGGCCTCAGCAATGAAGTACAGCACCCTATAGTCCTGGACTCTAAGCATCCAGTTACACCACTTCTAGTAAAGCAGTATGATGTCAAGCTGTGTCACCCCGGCCCAAAGAGGGTCTTTGCTGAGATCCGACGACGCTTCTGGATCCTGAGGGGCCGGGAAGCAGTACGTAAACACCAGCGGCTGTGCCCAGAGTGCCAGAACTGGAGAGCAAAACCTAAGGTGCCCAAGATGGCCCACAACTACCTTCTGATGGGGCGGCCTGACTCATCATTACCTCAGGTGGTCTATCCTGAGTCAGAAATCCTGAGCCGAAGAAGATGGCGACATAGCCAAGTACTGGCGGACCAGTTTTGGAGCCAGTTCATAAAGAGGTACCTCCCCACTCTTCAGCCTAGCCAGAAGTGATCATGACCGTGGTCATGATCATCGACCATCAACTTCCCAGAGTTCGCTGGCCAGTAGGCAAGGTGAAAGACGTCCACATCAGCATCGATGGTCACATTCGTTCAGCAGACATCCAAGACAAAGTCTACCACCAAGCAGTGGCCCGCCTGATCAAGCTCCCAGCGATCCCTGAGAGCGACCATGACTCCGCACCCCCTACCAAATGTCCATAGCCTCTACAAGATGTACTTTCACATAGCGAAAGTAGGAGCGGCTGTAAAATAGAGTCTGAGTCTTGCTGTCTCACTCATGCATGTTTTACACAATACGCATGTTTTACACAATATTTTGCCAGCAGCCTACATAGTAAAATTAGTTAAAGGTATTTCTGTATGTTGCTCTTTAATTTGATTGTGGATTTTGTGTATCAAGCACTCATGTTATTTGCTATTTTGTGCTTGTTCCCTTTTAGACCACATGTCTACCCCCACCCTAATCTTCAATAAAACTGTCTAAAGGCCAAAGACTTTCTCTGCGTGTTCTTACAAACACCTGTGGTGACGACTACCCTACCTTGAGCCACCCTAGCCAGAGGCTGAGTCAGCAACAACAGTAATTTTTTTCTATAAAATGCAACATTTCCTTTAGTACACTCCCAGACTATCAGCAAGCTGAGGTAAATTGTCAGATTTCCAAAGACACTTTATAGTCACTATGTACCGTAGGTTGGCAATCATCTCCCACAGTGATCTGCTCTACATTTCTTTCCAAAGCAGAGCCACTCTCTGACCATTTTACCCAATGTGAACCCTTCTGTGTCATTGGAGCACCCGGTTTCTTTCCCCACCGGACTGCAGCTGCAGGCAGCCTTCATTGCCCTTCACGTCACATAATGTGCACACAGAGAGGTCATTTCAGCTCCGATGAGGCCCTGTTGTCATGTTCAACAAGGGTCAACAGCTCTTAAAATTGTCTTCAAATATAATTCAGTCACAGCAAGCAGGTCTGATGATGTAGATATTGCTTTGCTCCTATTTTTCTCCTGCACCGTTGGACCTGTCGCCGTGAATTCCGTGAAATAGCACTCAGAGGAGCGCACTTTTCAATTAAAAATAAATTGTTTATTTCTAACCTGATTGGTGTGTGTTTCCTGGTGGGTCTTAACTCATTGACTGCCAAGGCACGAGTTTCACGAGTTATTGCAGTACTCCCAGGCTGCCACAGCCCGAGTTTCCCGAGTTGGAAGCCATTTTGAAAAAAAGAAAAAAAAAAAAAAAAAAATTCAAAATTCAAAATTTTTTTTTATAAAAAAAAATGCCTCAAATGTATTAGGCATGATCACAATTGTGAAATTGCATGTTTAGCCCCATAGCAAACACATCTTTCAAAATGTCAAAAATGGCTGTTTTGTCTGACTTTGAAGGCTTGTAACTCATGAAGGCCTGAACGGATTTCCAAGCGTATTTTTTTGTTTGAAAGCTTTTAAAAAGTACTACACATATAATGCATATATGGTGCATGGGCGTGCACGATCCGTGCACAAAAGATTGATCCGTGCACTCGAAATTTAGGAAGGTGGCAGTGTTTGTTTTGTCTGACTTTGAAGGCTTGTAACTCATGAAGGCCTGAACGGATTTCCAAGCGGATTTTTTTGTTTGAAAGCTGTTAAAAAGTACTACACATATGATGCATATATGGTGCATGGGCGTGCACGATCCGTGCACTAAAAATTGATCCGTGCACTAGAAATCTAGGATAGTGGCAGTCTGGTACTTGGGGGCCATCTTGAAATGGCATTCAATGAGTTAATGGATGGATTGCTTTATATCCAGGCTTCCATGATGTCTGCTAAGAACGACCCTCTGGGCCCGCTGCCTCCTGGCTGGGGTGAGTTCAGCTCCTTAACTTCCTCTTCTTCTGTGGTTGTGACACATTAGAGATCAATCAATGTGACAGAGAATCTCAATAGGATTTACTCTGCCTGCTAGATGTTCACACGTTTGTTAACCACTGTTCCTGGCGTCCCTATTTTGTCCATGTCGTCATATCAAAGTTTGTCCCAAAATATGTAAAATGGCACATCTATAATGCTTCTTTCCCACCGGATGCGATAAAGATAACGATAACGATATGTCGGCGTTCACATCAATTATGACGGCTTTATCGTTGTGGTGTGGACGCTAGGGCATTAGTGAAAAAGTCGACAAGTCGATTCAGTTGACACACAAGTCGACTCCCACCAGAGAAAGTCGAAGTAAAAAAAAAAAAAAACATTCTATTGTGAAAATAGCAGATCTACATGCTCACAACGCCTCGTGTTGAGAGGCGTTGTGAGCATGTAGATTGGCTATTCTCACAATTTCTGCCTCTATATATTTGACAATTTGGACAGTGTTTAATTTGTCATTTTAGAGGCATTAAATTAAATTAAATTGGCACTTTAGAAATGTGAAGATACCCTCTATACTTTATGTTGGTTTGTTTACAGTTGAGTGAGACATTAAGTTAATCATCTGGGGACCCCCCAAAACCCAAATTAATTGGAGGGTCGTGTGTGATGTGATGACGTCATCAAGCGATAAAGTCGACGTCAACTCAACTTTTTACTGAGTCGACTTGCAAAAATCACAAGTCGTTAAAACCCATGGAGCCAAACTCGTTCAGTAACGAGATAAGGCCACTGGAGGTCGCTGTGCCAAAACTAAGTTGTCTCGTTGAGAAACGAGACAAGGGGTTAACTGTGCAGCGTGCAGCTGCGCGCATGTTGTGTTCCCTGTGAAAGACCCTGGTCCATACGTCATAACGTGGCTCGCACAGAAACAAAATGGAGCGACTAGGCTGCATACACTTCCATTCTATGCTGAAACATAAAAAGGGCTTTAATAATAATAATAATAATAATAGCTTGAATTTATATAGCGCTTTTCTAAATACCCAAAGCGCTTTATAACAGAAAGAAACAACAACTTTATTAGGATAAACTTTAAAAAACAACAAAATACAAATACAAAAGAGTTAAAAGTAGGTCAAGTACTAGGGAGGCATAATTTGCCAGACCTCAGCTGGGATATGCTTTATCTCTGAATAAGGTGCGGGAAGCAGAGATCTGATTGTTTTCACGGCGACAATTTACCGCGATGGTCGGCCCCGGTTTGGATTTTAGTTTCGCGAGCGTTTGTAAACAAATGGATTATCTTCCTCTATCGTCAGCGGACACTCACATGCACACGCACGAAGCTTCCGAGGCTCTTCAAAATAAAGCGTAAGTGAACGGCGGCACCAGCAACAGCTAGAAATGTTGGAAACCTTGGCTTCCGTTGTGTTAATGCCCAAGTGGACGCTTCCATCCACTTCATTGAAAACAATATTTTGTATCTTTATCGTTATCGTGCCCAGTGGGAAAGGGCCTATAGCCTTCAGGTAGCTACAGTATTTTTGCTATACATTTTATGACAAAATAATGGGGCTTACGTTTTACGGTGCTAATATCTCTTTCTGTGTGTGTTCTGTTTGTGTGTGTGTGTGCGTGCACATGTGTGTCTCCAAGCAGAGAGGCGTGTGGACTCCAATGACAGAGTGTACTTTGTCAACCACAACACTAAGACCACCCAGTGGGAAGACCCTCGTACGCAAGGGTGAGCAAGGCTGTACTGCAGCACTAGAACTAGAAGCTCTGGTCCCTCCGTCAGTGTACATTTAGCCACTGACTAGTTTATATATTAAAAGAGTAGTTCACCCCCAAAATTAAAATAAAAATAAAAAGGGGTACATTTATTGTAATCAAATTTTCGTCTTAGGAATGCAAAAAAAACAAAAACAATATTATTGAACTCAAGTCTCCATGGCATGAGTAATCAATAGAAAAAAAGCATTTTTGGGGGTGAACTACTCCTTTAAATAGTGCATTTGTTTTCAACAGGTGGTATTGCAGGTGGTCCCTGGCCTTGCATTCAGATTTATTTATTTATTTTACTTATATTTGCTATTCTTCCTTTTTGTTTGCATGTGAATAATATTTTGAGTCAAGATGGTGGTCCCTGGGTCAAAATCTGTTGAAAACTTCTGAAATAGCGTACTGTGTGTGTGTGTGTGTGTGTGTGCGTGTGTGTGTGTGTGCGTGTGTGCGTGTGTGCGCGCGTGTGTGTGTGTGTGTGTGTGTGTGTGTGTGTGTGTGTTTGAACAGGCTACAGAACGAGGACCCTCTTCCGGAGGGCTGGGAGATTCGCTACACGAGGGAAGGGGTCCGCTACTTCGTGGATCACAACACGCGGACCACCACCTTCAGTGACCCGCGCACAGGAAAATCCTCTGTGTAAGAACAAACCACTAAACTGTATGACCCATGTTCCTCCTCCAAACCACTAAACTGTAGGGCATTCATATCATAGTCAAATTATTTATATATTTCTTCATGGTTTCGGAAATGCGCACCGGTTCTGGTTAGGGTTAGTTTTAGGCATAGTTTTACTGAGGTTAGTGTTAGGATTGGGTTTAGGCATAGTTTTACTGAGGTTAGGATTAGGGTTAGGTTTAGGCACTCACTATACTGAGCACACACCGCATTTCCGAACGCACCCTTTGATACACTCGGACTGAAACACCAGCAGAAAACAAACACTCTCCCGCCGCTCAGGTGGTGGCGGTGCAAGTGCCAACATGGATCTGTCCCATTTCCCATATTCCCTCCTGATTGGTTACCATTGCTTTCTAAAGTTTGTGTATGCGACCTGACGGTGGCTTATCTCCTGATTAGGGAGTCTTACTGGTTAAATAAATAAAATATGATTGATTGATGATGGGGGAAGCCAATCAGCCATTTTAGAGTAGCTTGTTGTCTAACCCTTTTGACTCCTTCCGCTCCTCCAGCACCAAGGGGCCTCAGATTGCTTACGAACGCAGCTTCAGATGGAAGCTGGCCCATTTCAGATACTTGTGCCAGGTAAGTGTCTTTCTTTATCTCCCTTTTCTCCCCAATGTCTCTCTCCACTTCTCTCTGTTTCTCCACTTTGCTCTCAGTGTGAACGTTCTGCTCTCGACATCTTTGGCAAAACCACCTCTTGTCTCACGGAGGTTTACAAGCTGCTGATGTTTGATGTCTCGTCTGACACGTGCTCTTTGTCTTTCTGTCCTTGCAGTCCAACGCTCTCCCCAGCCATGTGAAGATCAACGTCTCCAGGCAAACACTGTTTGAAGACTCCTTCCAGCAGGTGAGAGAGGGTTCATTATTTACATGTTCTTATGTGAGATGTATATTAGGGCATTCACAAATAGTGATTTTTAGTATTCGAATTATTCGACCTCAAAGTATTCGAATAGTCGAATATTCGACAGGACTGGCCAAACTGTCAAATATTAAGTAAGCAAGAGGCAGATCTACATGCTCACAACGCCTCGCAACGCGAGGCGTTGTGAGCATGTAGATCGGCTATTTTCACAATATTTATCTGCGGAACCGAGTCACATTAAATGTAATACCTGAGAACCCCTGGTATAGAGCATTAACACATTCATCCACCAGGGGCATTGACAACTCATTCTTATGACTTAATTTCTAGAATGAAGTTACTTGAATGTTTAAAGGGTAGGCATAAGCTCAGGCTTCAGCCCTACACCTTTTTGGTCTGTCTACTATTATTTATTTTCTTTTCAATGAAAGAAAAGATAAATGCATTGTATTACTTTATTTCAATGACCAAAATAAATAAACTACTACTACTACTACTACTTCCTATCTAGCCAAGCTTTATAAACTATACATTTTTTAAAGAGAAAACAATAAAATAAAATAAGCGAATATTCGACTTCGGTGAACAACGTCGAATAGTGACTTTGATATTCGAATATTCTAATATTTGGTGAGTGCCCTAATGTATATAGAAAAGATTGTGTGCACATCTCAAGCCTATATTCAGGCCAGGTGCTGGACATCAAGGTATCAGATAATGAAAAGAAGAAGAACGCCCGCACACTGTTAGTATGCTCCAGAAACTCACTTTTTATTTTAGGCAACTGCAACGTTTCGACAAATAAGTCTTCATCAGGCAAAAGTTATAGTGACAGAACCCCTTTTATACAAAACCATTGATTGATGGTAAAGCATGACACCTGGGAGTAGGGAGGTGTTCAAACCACCCTACTCCAATCACAGGGACTGGATACATAAATCCTTATCCACCCCTCAAGGTTAAAATACCTGGACAGAAAAAAGACTTTCACATTTTTCATAATACTCAAAACTCCCATACAATATATCAGTGACGGAGTACCGGTACATGTTATGAAAAACAGGATATATATATCCTGTTTTTATCCTGAGTTTCTCGAGCATACAAACAAGCGTTCCTCTTCTTTCCCTTATGTGACATGTACCCAGATAACATCTGGAATATGATATATATTATAATATATATTTCTTGACATATTTACTGTATATATTTTATCATAATATCATCATCGCGGATCATAGATTATAGTATGCCCTCAAAAATAGTCTAGAACACACCACTGGGTAGAAATCACTTGCTTTAAGCAAATAAAATAAATAAAGAATAAAGGCTGGAACATAATACTCCCACAGAGGGTGGGGAGGATTGCAGAGTCATTCTGACAACGCACACCTTTTGAAATCTCTGTGAATGGCAACAAATCTGCTTCCTTATGCACTGAATAAAAGTTAAGTTGGTTGTGCAGAGAAAGGATTAATGTCACTGTAACGACGAGTTGGCAGAACAAAGACTGGATATGGAGCAGTTTGAGGAGCAACTTGCAGAAGTGGTTTGGTAGCACAAGCGTTTGTATCAACCAGACTTGAACACATACTGTAAGAACAGCAAGGTCATCATTAACTCATTTGCTGCATTTAAAACGGTTCATGCACGGACATGCACCACCATGTGTGCGTGCCGTTCAGCTTTCAAACAAAGACATTCGCTTGGAAATCCGTTATTATTAAGGCATTCATGAGATAGCCATCATGTTTTCTTCATATGTAAACAAACATGGCTGCCATGTTTGAAAGATGTGGTTGGTCTGGGGGTCAAACGTGCATTTTCGCAATCGTGTTCATGCCTAGTAGATAGTAGGAAGTAAAACAATAAAAGTTTTCGGCCCCAACTCGAGAAACTCGCAACGGGAATAACTCGGGGAAACTCTGGATAGAGCAGTCTATGAGTTAAGTGTGTGTGTGTGTGTGTGTGTGTGTGTGTGTGTGTGTGTGTGTGTGTGTGTGTGTGTGTGTGTGTGTGTGTGTGTGTGTGTGTGTGTGTGTGTGTGTGTGTGTGTGTGTGTGTGTGTGTGTGTGTGTGTGTGTGTGTGTGTGTGTGTTCAGATTATGGCCCTGAAGCCTTACGACTTGAGGAGGAGGCTCTACGTCATCTTCAGAGGGGAAGAAGGACTCGACTATGGTGGACTAGCCAGGTAATAAAGACTCTCACACACACACACACACACAGAAAGAAACTAAATGTACCAATTAATCCCTTTCCATCTTTTTCTCTCACACTGTTTCCCTTTCCCCTCTGCTGTAGAAGATATTATATTATCATGATTGATTATGTGTGACGTTATTAGAGTAGATTATGTGCTCAATTGATTATATTAATATCCAGTTCTTTATGATGCTACTGAAGCCAAGTATAACTACAGTGTCTGACCATTCTTCTTGGCAGAACTACTTCGCCACTGACCAGAGTGTTAAACATGATATCATGTTACATAAATCATAACCACCACCACTATAGTGCCGATCCCGCGATGACTCGCGAAATATTAAAAGTATTTACAGTGCCGATCGCGGGATGACTCGCGAAATATACTGTATATACAGTAAAACTGGGCTGGCTACCTACCGTCCGTTGAAAAACCCTGGCTGGCACACAATAGTGATCCCATCTCATCTTTACAGTCCATTTTCTCCAAAAAACACTTGATGCCAAGGATGGCATTGGATTCTCACTAAAATAGCACAAGCATAAAGGCATCCATCTTCTATCACTGTTTACGTTTCGGACCAGAACTACTTCCGGGTGAATCTCAAACATTGTCAAGTAGGAATTGTGAGCGCAATCTACTTCCGGCCTTCAAAATAAGAGACTGGCCGCGGACGGAGAAAGCGAACGGCACCCTGGACAATTAACCCTTTCATGTCGGCGGCACTAAATCGGTTTACGGTACATTGTCTTGTCTCCTAATTTTCTCATTGATTATTGATTGATTGATCTGAATTCCTCCACACACC
The DNA here is from genome assembly GCF_963921795.1 of Nannobrachium achirus. NCBI lineage: Eukaryota > Metazoa > Chordata > Actinopteri > Myctophiformes > Myctophidae > Nannobrachium > Nannobrachium achirus. The sequence goes on along the minus strand of NC_137828.1, from coordinate 19,844,364 downwards.
CCTCTCTCTACTTCTCCGTCTCCCTCTCTCTCTCTAGGGAGTGGTTCTTCCTGCTGTCTCATGAGGTGTTGAACCCCATGTACTGTCTGTTTGAGTACGCTGGCAAGAGCAACTACTGTCTGCAGATCAACCCCGCCTCCACCATCAACCCTGACCACCTCTCCTACTTCTGCTTCATAGGACGCTTCATCGCCATGGCGAGTGCATACACACATACGCACACACACACACACACACACACACACACACACACACACACACACACACACACACTTAACCCATTTAGGCCCGTGCTGTGAGCTTTTAGATCTGCTATTTTTTTTTTTTTTTTTTTTTTTGTAAGTCTTTGAATATATCTTTCTAACTCTTACGGTGCCTATCCCGAACAAGTTCGGCTTTATTTCAATCCAATCCAATATTTTATTTGCTATTTTACTTACCCCGAGCTGCTTGGAGCAACATGGGTGGTCCTTGCTCGTCCAGCGCTAGCCAACGAGAGACGCTAGATGGTCCGACGATTTATTCCATTGAAAATGGTTTAAAATAAAGTTTAGAGCCCCCCAAAAAAACCTCAATATATACTGTCGGCGGCGCGACGTATGCCAGGGTGCCTATCCCGAACTAGTTCGGGATATTTAATAAAATGAATTATTTAATCGGAGGCCTCAACGAAACCCCGGTCTAAATTTCCATCCATGGCCGGGACTTAGACTCGGCCATCCACGGGCCGTAGTCGCGCTAACGGCCGCATCGCGCCGCCCACTCCAATGATAAATCACATCTTTAGACAGGATTTTCTCCGGATTGTGTTCCCAGACCCAAAGAAAAAGTTTTTTGCGACTGAAATAGCTTTAGATCGGGCTTCTAAATGGGTTAGCATTTTGGCTACGTGTCAGCTAGCTTCCTCCTATCGTCACCCATAGCATTGGCTGGAGTGAAATCCCAAGGCACTTGGGACAGTGTCGACGGAAGCTAGAGCGAAGGTCTATGGAGAAATTTCTGGCACTCTAGCGACCCTTGTGGCCGGCGGCACTGTATGAGTTAAAAGCGAACATTTGTAAATCAAATATTTGCTTCTGGGGGGTCCCTGGAACAACATTTTGAGATGGGGGTCCGCGGCCAAATACATGTTATTTTGGGGTTCCTTGACATGAAAAAGTTTGAGAACCACTGATTTAAAAGAAGGATTTAGAAGACATTTTTAGAATCGGGTCAGAAATATTCAAAGACTTGCACAAATGTTCACTTGAATGTAATATGGTACAGTAAATTATTATAGAATCAATTACACTGTAATAAATACATTGAATTATCAGAGGTAGAAAAAGACAGACTTACAGACACACACATGCTAAACAATAACAGTACTAAAGTGTGTTCAGTCCCGATGTCTACCACACCTTGTTGCTTTGGGAGGGGTCGTTTTTTATTGAGGGGTGTTACTGGAGAAAATGTGTAAGACCTTTTATAAAATGCCATGACCCTCCCTCTCAATTGGGGGAAAAATCAGTGACACTCCCCAAGCATTAAAATAAAAAAGATTGACCCTCCCCTACAACATGACATTTACCACAATAAAATTATGCCTAAAACCTAAACGTAGTTATTCCTAACCAGTGGCGAGAACAGAACAGAGAAGCAAGTTCTGGGTGGGCACTGCAAAATTTATTTTCTTTCTTTCTTTTTTTACTGTAAATAATTAGGATTTTTTTAGGGTTAAAAACGGGTGCGGGCGGCAGCAGCAATGAACAATAATGAATAGGCTAATATAATGCATTGAGATCCCAGCTGCACTTCATCACAAAAACACATTTCCAAATATAAACTAACACACCCTCCAAACTAAAGTAACACACAGTGAGTAATACTGCTGCTAGTGTAAAAGTCAACATGGACATCACAAAAAAGGTGAGAAGTTCTCACAGGTTGAGAACAGGTTATTTGACATCTAGGTTACAGATAAAACAGTTGACACATGTGCACAACACAGAGAAGGCTTGTAACAGCTGCCTTTCATTGTGCTGTTGATTGCCTGTGGTCAAATCTGGGTCAAATGCGCACTCTCAGACTAACATTAGTTGCTGTCTCTTTCTCTTTCGCTCTCTCCTCTGCGTGCAGGCGCTGTTCCACGGCAAGTTCATCGACACAGGCTTTTCGCTGCCTTTCTACAAACGAATGCTCAACAAGAAGCTAATCCTCAAAGACCTGGAGTCCATCGACCCAGAGTTCTACAACTCGCTCATCTGGATCAGGTATGGAGACTGCTGACTGCTAGCGACACGGCTAAGTATTGTTAGCTCGGCTGTTTGCGCTATCAATACATGTGTTGTGTGTAGAGATTTTAACTTGCCCGTCGTGAGCACCTTGATTGATTGATATATATATATTTTCTTTTTTGTATTGAATATTTTACAAAACTGTAGTACAGTACAAGTACAGTTAAACACCCTGCCTAAAAGGAACATCCCAAATAAGTCCTTTTACGGCCTTGTTTACGTCGGATGTCCTTCCATCCATCCATCCATCTTCAACCGCTTATCCGGAATCGGGTTGCGGGGGTAACAGTTCCAACTGAGACTTCCAGATTTCCTTATCCTGAGCAACTTCCTCCACTCCCTCAGGGAGTATACCGAGGTGTTCCCAGGCCAGTTTGGAGATATAATCCTTCCATCTGGTCTTTGGTCTGCCACGGGGTCTCCTCCCAGTGGGACGTGCATCGAGGACCTTCCTAGGAAGGCGCTTGGGGGGCATCCGTACTAGATGCCCGAACCACCTAAGCTGACTCCTTTCCAAGTGAAGGAGCAGCGGTTCTAGTCCAAGTCTCTGTCGGGTGATTGAACTTCCCACCCTATCTCTAAGGGAGATACCAGCCACCCTTCTGAGAAAACTCATTTCGAAGACAGAGAGCTTTGCCTTACGGCTCCTTTTCTATTAAATTTATGGACGTAACAAATAGCAAAAAAACAAACATTCACAAATCATCTGTTATAAAAACACAGGGTAGGGGAAACAAGGGGGTGGGGCTAAGGTAAGAGGGGGGGTGCTCACTTCTCGCCTCTCTAAAGGAGAAGTGATAACTACCTTCTTCTCTGGCCTCCTGAAAGGTGAGTTTTCAGGGCAGTTTTGAAGGAGGCCAGCGAGCTACATGTTTTAAGGGAAGTAGTCAAGGAATTCCACACCTGGGTGGCAGTGTTGTAGAGCAGGGGTTTTCAAAGTAGGTGACGGGGCACCCTGGGGTGCCGTGACGGCAGTCCAGGGGTGCCACGAGATAATTTGATAATATTTGTAATTTATTTGGACACTTGAAAAAATATTTAGTATCATTTTAAACTTGAAGTACAAAGTTATTTTCAGTCAGTTTGAACCAAAATGGCTATTATCTCAACGTTTTCCTCGCAACATAATCACTAAAATATCGTCACTGTCGGGCAGAAACCTCGTATTTCCAAGTTTCAAATGTGTACGTCTTTTGGTACGTCTTTTGGTAAAGTAAATACAAGACTGTCGCACAAAACTAGTGAAAACAGCCGATCTACAAGCACACAACAAGCTCACGATGCGAGGCGTTGTGTGCTTGTAGATCGACTGTTTTCACTCGTTTAGTACATTTTATAGATGATAAATACAAAACGAACGGTTTTGGACATACAAGGTTTCCACCCGACAACGATGATATGCTATAAATATAAGGTACTGGGAGTGAAAATTATAATGTAGGGGTGCCTCGGATTAAAAAAATATGTATGGGGTGCCCTGAGACAAAAAAGTTTGAAAACCACTGATCTATAATTATGATCTCCTACTGTATGTCCTACAGGGACAACAACATTGAGGAGTGTGGTCTAGAGATGTACTTCTCTGTGGACATGGAGATCCTGGGGAAGCTCTCGTCTCATGACCTGAAGCCTGATGGCGCTGACGTTCTGGTCACAGAGGAGAATAAAGAGGAGTACATCGGGTATGTACGACAACCAGACTTGCAGAAAAAGAAGAAAAAATATAAGAACACACTGAAAAAATAATGGTATTTGGTAAGGATGGGCTTTGTTATCGTTTTATTGATTGTAGCAAAAATTGAGTTTTTAGTGTAGCGACATTTTCATAAAATACCAAAAAAGTGTTTTATGCGTCACAAGCCTAGCCTGGGTCTGACGTAGTGACTGGGGGGCGTCAACTTTGGTTGCAACCTGCAGTGATCTGCTATGTCATCACAATGGCAACACGTGTGTGTGTGTGTGTGTGTGTGTGTGTGTGTGTGTGTGTGTGTGTGTGTGTGTGTGTGTGTGTGTGTGTGTGTGTGTGTGTGTGTGTGTGTGTGTGTGTGTGTGTGTGTGTGTGTGTGTGTGTGTGTGTGTGTGTGTGTGTGTGTGTGTGCAGTCTGATGGCAGAGTGGAGGTTCTCCCGTGGGGTGGAGGGTCAGACCAAGGCCTTCCTGGATGGCTTCAACGAGGTGGTTCCTCTGCAGTGGCTGCAGTACTTTGATGAGAAGGAGCTGGAGGTGAGAGAGACCAACACACTGTTATAATCACTACTTTGATGAGACAATCTTTGTAAATGAATGCCAAACAGAAGTGATTCCAACTGTTTTATGTTTTTGAGCGGTGGTAGACCGCTCCATAGCATGGCCGTGTGTGTATGTGGGTCTGTAGCCAGTGTATCCGTGTATGTATGTATGTATGTGGGTCTGTAGGCGACCGCGTATTTCCCGGTGAACCTGTGCGCAACGGTGGGGGCCGATGGGCAAGAATGGTCGCGAGCTCCCTACATCACATCCGGGACGGATAGCCCCACTCACATCATGCGAGCGCAGGCTGCACACAGAAGTCAATCCGCAGATGGGCTGTTTTGTAGGAAGAGAACGGACCTCTAGCAATGGAAGCGCGCTAATGAGAAACAACTAAAATAAGACCTTAAAACCTGGCAAAAACAGTTGAGGAGACAGTCAGCAAAATGAGGATAAAGGAAATGGTTAAATGGAAAAAATTCAATTAACTTCTGAAAAGGCTTAATTAGGCCTACACAGCCTACTAGTAAACCTAGTGGAACCGCGATCTTGCTACACGATTTGTGTAAGAGTGCCTCTCGGTCTCATCATTTTATCTCAGGGGCCGAGGGGCGAGTTCATCATCTAGGGATTTTTGCAAAATGGACACACAAGCTATTCCTAAAATACATGATATAATTTACTTTTCCAAATATGCTTCCTAATGTGTACAAACTGTACCTTTTCCTATGGAATACTTCTAATATATATTTCAATCAAAAATCAACCTTGGGAGAAATATAACCTTACAAGCAAAGTGTTGACATTTAATTAGAAACGCAGAGTCATTGTGCTGGTTTTGTATTTGTAGCAAAGTGGATGACAATAACAATTCAATTCAATGAGCTTTTTTGGAATATAAAGTCATATAAAGGGACAATTAGCAGCATTATTTAGCAGCAGGGGGGGACCAGAAGCGCAACCGGAAGAGGCGTGCCCTCCTTGGTCCCCACACTCCCACGCCCCCACCTTTGCGCGCACAGGTTCACCGGGAAATACGTGGTCGCTTCTCGCGGTCTGTAGCCTGAGGTATATGTAGGCTGAGTACCACTGAGTGACCAGAGAGGGTGCTGTTGAGTCTAGCCTGTCCATCAACTGCAATACGCACACACGCACGCGCGCGCGCACACACACACACACGCACACTGTAGTGCTGTTGCGCAGCCTCCACGACCACCGCTCAGTTCACACTGGTGTGATTTTTTTCAATACAAGCAGCAAGTTCTCCACCAGTCTCAGCCATTAACCCATTTAGGCCTAGAATTATTTAATGCTTTAACTATTGAAAAATAGCATATATACAAGCTCACAGCGCTGCACCGAGTGCCTGTAGATCTGCTATATATATATATATATATTTTTTTTTTAATCGTGATTTTTATTTTATTTTTGTGACGCGAAGCGACACGTTGTGAGCTTGTAGATATTACATTTTCATATCGTCCCATCCCTACTTGCAGCCCTATCTTGTTTGGTTTTATGACATTCCAGTGACGTGTGTGTGTGTGTGTGTGTGTGTGTGTGTGTGCGCGTGTGTGTGTGGTCCAGGTGATGCTGTGTGGCATGCAGGAGGTGGACCTGCAGGACTGGCAGAGAAACACGGTTTACCGTCACTACACCAGGAACAGCAAACAGATCGTCTGGTTTTGGCAGGTATACTACTGACCACACACACACACACATTATAGACAGGGTTCCCACGGTCATGAAATTCCTGGAAATATTTTGACATTAGAAAAATATTTTTCCAGTACTGGAAAAGTTTTGGAATTTATCAAGGGTCCTGGAAGGTCCTGGAAAAAATAGCTATGCATTGTCTTTGGTTATTGATTTTGTTAATACCTCTGAAATGACAAATTAAACATGGGCCCAATTGTCAAATATTAGAGGCAGACATTGTGAAAATAGCCAATCTACATGCTCACAATCTGCTATTTTCACAATAGAACCGTGTTATACAAATTTCCTCAACTCTTAGTGCTCGTCAGGGTGCCGGGTCCCCAGTTAAAACATGATTATTTCGGCGGTCACGGCCTGAAAAGGAGAACCACTGGCATACACTACCTGTCTTTGGGCATTGTGCATAGGAGTAAGCAACCTGTTATTGAGCTGAATTATTGTTATTGCGACCGAAGGTCGCATATACTCTGAAGAACCGTGTCACTTGAATGTCCTTCCTTCCTTCCGTATCCTCGTGACCGTCCGTATCCTCTGTGATGTCAGTGTGATGTCAGCGAGTTGTGACATCACTTCCTGTACAGGGCGGCTACACGAAATGTGGATAACACTATATATGGAGATAGTCCAGTCCATCATGTCATATGGGACTACCGTCATAGAAAGTAGCCATTGTTAGGCCGGAGTCATTGGCTGTCTAAACATGGAGATGTGGATAACACTATATATGGAGATAGTCTAGTCCAATATGTCATATGGGACTACCGTCATAGACAGTAGCCATTGTTAATCCGGAGTCAATGGCTGACTGTCTGTACAGGAAGTGATGTCACATGACATACTTTTTATGCCCATATATGAGTCCTAACATGGAGGTGTGGATAACACTATATATGGAGATAGTCTAGTCCAATATGTCATATGGAACTACCGTCATAGACAGTAGCTATTGTTAGGTCGGAGTCAATGGCTGTCTGTCTGACTGTCTGTACAGGAAGTGATGTCACATGACATACTTTTTATGCCCATATATGAGTCCTTCTGTACCACATCTCCATGTTTAGTCAAACTCCACACAGAAAGGCCCTATCGCCAACCCAACCTAGGGTGTGAGCGATAGGGCCTTTCTGTGTGGAGTTTGCATGTTCTCCCCGTGTCTCCTAGGGTTGATACCCTCACAAAAACATGAACAAACTCCCCCCAGAATGACAACAACTAGAATCGTCAGAGAAACGCTGTGGTTGGCCAGATGGTCAAGAATTGGCGCGACCTCGCCCTTTAGGGCGAGGTCATTTGGACCTATACATGGAGAAATGGAGCAAACCTGTTTGGCCTAAACATGGAGATGTGGTACAGAATGACTCATATATGGGCATAAAAAGTATGTCATGTGACATCACTTCCTGTACAGACAGTCAGACAGACAGCCATTGACTCCGGCCTAACAATGGCTACTGTCTATGACGGTAGTCCCATATGACATGATGGACTGGACTATCTTCATATATAGTGTTCTCCACATCTCCATGTTTAGGCCCTATCGCTCACACCCTAGGTGGGGTTGGCGATAGGGCCTTTCTGTGTGGAGTTTGCATGTTCTCCCCGTGTCTCCTAGGGTTGATACCCTCACAAAAACATGAACAAACTCCCCCCAGAATGATAACAACTAGAATCGTCAGAGAAACGCTGTGGTTGGCCAGATAGTCAAGAATTGGCGCGGCATGTCACCCTGAGGTCGCATTCTACCCTCAGGTGTCTTACTAGTATAGTCCTGGAAATTGGGTTAAATATTCTGGAAAAGTTTTGTAAAAGTTTTGTAAATTAATTGGTAAAAATGTGTGGGAACCCTGTATAGACCTTTTTAGGGTCCATTTGGTTTCAAATGATGAATCATTTCGCTGGGGCCTCCCCATTGACAGTTGATGAAGGATTACTTTTATCCTAATTATGGTGCTAAAGAACATAATGTGTGTGTGACTTTGCACCTACTGTGCACAACATGAAGTGGAAACTGAACTACACTTCCTAACTGCCTGCCCACTGTACCAGGACATCAGAGACCATAGGCGGCGTCAGCACAGGTGCGGGGACGCACAAACACCTGGCCGTAATTCCCAGCCCCCAGTGGCTGCAGAGTCAAAATGTACATTATCATACAGTAGTTCAGCATTGGCTGGCCACAACCAGTTGAGCCAGTCCGCTCATTGGTGGGGCGCGCTCCCGTGGGCCCATTGGGGGGAGTGCTCCCATAGGTATGCAAAATGTATATTTCTTTTGTCTTCACCTGGCAAGTAGAGATCCAGTGGAGGGGAAAAAAAGGCCTTTTTTTGCGACGGGAAGGGGGCGCACTCGATATAGGTCCAGCCCTCGTTTGCTGGACAAAACTCGGCGCCTGTGTCAGAGACACATACAGTACTTCCCACAGATCATAACCACCCAAGGAGAGTTTGATTAAAAAAAAATTAAAAAAATCCCATATCTTCTGGGTGAAGTACAACAATGTGCAAACACAGCAGCAAGATTTGTGAGCTGCTGTGATAGGGGAAGGATATCAAATGGAACACAACCACCTTAAAGAGGCGGTGCCATAGTTTTGTACTTTTTCTGGTTTTCATGTGTCTAGGAGGTTGACAGTACTTCATTAGACCCCCTGGTGTGGTTGTTATGATCAAGTATGTATTGCCTTTCTATTTGGGTTTTAGCTGTAGGCTGCCACCTTGTGGGGTCAAACGTGCCGGCCCCTCCCCTAATTACCATTCACCCAACATACGTGGGTGTGGCTAACTTCAGCTGGGTCACCACACACCATGACAACCACGCATACCAATGAACTGGTGGGTGTGGCCACATAAAAACATCATTTTAACTCTTTCTGTACACTTTTTTGGAAAAAATCTTCCTCCTAGTATAATCATAATAGTAGATAATCATGTTTTAGAGGGGGAAGAAATCATGGCACCTGCACTTTAAAGACTACTGTATACATCCCTGCACTGTCTGCATCGAGTAATCTTGATACATGAAAACTGTTCCACCCCTTTCAATTGTACATATTTTATTTTGATTGTATTATATTATATTGTGTACATTTCTGCTTTGACAATGCAAACTTATGTTTTCTCATGCCAATAAAGCCCTTTGAATTTAATTTAATTGTGTGTGTGTGTGTGTGTGTGTGTGTGTGTGTGTGTGTGTGTGTGTGTGTGTGTGTGTGTGGTCTCCGTCTCCCTGTGCAGCTGGTGAAGGACGTGGACAACGAGGTTCGGTTGCGGCTCATGCAGTTCGTCACAGGGACCTGCAGGCTGCCACTAGGGGGCTTCGCTGAGCTCATGGGTGAGTAGCGCAACCTCACACACATTTAACAAGAAGTTATTGAATACAAACAATGGTAGATTGTTTCAGGACACAGATCATCATCAGGCAGACTTAACAAGAAGTTATTGAACACAAACAATGGTAGATTGTTTCAGGACACAGATCATCATCAGGCAGAAGGTACAGATCGATGAAGTCAGGAACAAGCAGGTTCAGTAACAGCTTCTATCCCGCAGCGGTAGTTACACTGAATGCTGCCAAGAAACGATGATCAGCTTCTGCATACATGTTTAATGATGCTGTGCTGTTTGGGTTAAGTGAATTATGAGTTTGTGCAATAACGGCTGCAATTATTTACATGTTTGTCTATGCTGTGCATGCTAAGTGCAATAGGGGTTATGCAATGACGGGAAGTATGGTTCCGTGTGTGTTTTGTTGTATTGTTTTTAGCTATATTTGAGTGATTTCTTTTGTGATGGACTGATTGTTTGGCACTTTTAATTTTGTTGTACTTGTGACAATGACAATAAAGATCTATTCTAGATTAACAATTATGTTGTGCCCAGCAATGTACATTCTGCACCCTTATATGCACACTAGCAGCTGTTAAAACTTGAAAGTTTCAGAGTTCATTTAACTCTTTGTTTGCCCTTTGGTGTGTAAAAAGTTATAAAATCACTTCTCTTGGACATAATGAAGTGCATTTAGGGCTTTTTATCCCAAGCAATTTGACAATATGTTATAAGGATACCCAAAGGGATTCTCATTTTTGGACAGGTCCAGTATAGAAGGCTACAATTTTACAATCTTTTAACATTTTGTCCTGTTTTTTGGATATCAGGGAGTAACGGGCCACAGAAGTTCTGCATTGAGAAGGTGGGCAAGGACACCTGGCTTCCTAGAAGCCACACATGGTGAGTGGACTGCTGTTGTCATCATCACACCCAGCTTAGAGATGTTCACATGCTTGGCTCCTAGGGGCCAAGCACTCTAGTCCAGGGGTTCCCGAACTTTATTGTCTCAGGGCACCCCATAAATATTTGTTTTAATCCGAGGCACCCCTACATTATAATTTTCACTTCCAGCACCTTATATTTATAGCATATCGTCGTTGTCAGGTGGAAACCTTGTATGTCCAAAACTGTTCGTTTTGTATTTATCATCTATAAAATGTACTAAACTAGTGAAAACAGCAGATCTACAAGCACACAACGCCTCGCATCGCGAGGCGTTGTGTGCTTGTAGATCGGCTGTTTTCACTAGTTTTGTGCGACGGTCTTGTATGATGAAGCAGGACAAAAGACATGAGGAGATACAAGGTTTCTGCCCGACAGTGATGATATTTTAGTGATTACGTTGCGAGGAAAACTTTGAGATAATAGCCATTTTGGTTAGAACTGTCTGAAAATAACTTTGTACGTCAAGTTTAAAATGATACTAAATATTTTTTCAAGTGTCCAAATAAATTCCAAATATTATCAAATGATCTCGCGGCACCCCTGGACTGCCGTCGCGGCACCCCTGGTCTAGTCTATGTGTGTCTGTGTGTCCATGGCTGATCTCGCAAACCATTGGACTGATCAGTGCCAGATGTCTTGATGATTCAAGTTTCTTTATTAGCATAAACCCATTGAGATGTGCCATCTCATTTTAGAGGGGGTCCCCAACACAAATACATGTTACAACTGTTACATGTATACAGAGTAGACAAGACAAAATACATGGACAGGACAAAAACAACACACATACAATAACATTATGAACCTTGACAAACATCACAGCATTAAATCCTATAATATATCATATCACACATTGAGAAAAATGTTAGACTATGTTCAAAACATATGCAAATGTAGAAAAAAATAAGTAATATAGTATGGAGTCATGGAATGTATGATGGCAGGTTTACCGATAACAGGAACATACAACTTCCAAGTAAGAAGACAGTGCAAGTTTAAAAAGTGGGAATGTTGAAATAGCTCTAATATTAACCGGTAAATTATTCCAATCTGAGGGAGCTTTGAAAGAAAAGTCATGTGTACCAATTTCATTACTAACCAAATCAACATTAAAGTAAACCTGAGTAGAATGTCTGGTACGTGTGTCTTGGGCCAATAGGCCAATGAAATCTTTTTAACACTTATGTTGCAATGATTTTTTCTCTTCAATGTCTCGCGTTGCCATGGTTACCATAGACTTCCATGTAATTGTGCAAGTGTGTAAAAAGTGCACGCCCATGCCTAGATGATGCACCACGTGTGTAGATGCTGTTCACAGCTTTCAAACAAAAAAATCCGCTTGGAAATCCGTTCAGGCATTCATGATTTATCAGCCATTATGTTTTCTTCAGATGTAAACAAACATGGCTGCCATGTTTGAAAGAATGGGTTGGTATGGGGGTTAAACATGCAATTTCGCGATCGCGATCATGCCTAATACATTTGTGGAGGTCCAAAAAAAAAATTTGAAAAAAAGAAAATTGAAAAAAAAAAAAAAAACGGCCCAAACTCGGGAAACTCGGGGTTGGCACAGCACTAGTACCAATACAAACTCGGGAAACTTGGGGTTGGCACCATATGTGTTAATATGTTTCACATTTTGTGAATTCATTATCTTAGATCCATATCTCCATACTTGGGCAAGACATCGTCAATAACATGCCATCAGAAAAACATTAGCAACATCAACTTAAGAAGTTACTATTAGACCATCTTGTCTTGTGTTTGAAGGGACTTTCACACCAAGTACTGTAACAATATTTATTTGAGCATCTAAACTACTAATGTCTTTAGGTTGGGGTTTAGACTGTGCCATCCACTTGAGTTGGAACAATATTTTAAATGATATATTTGTATAGTTATAGTGCTGGGTGTGGAAGGCACATTAGTCTTTACAAATTGCTTTTCATTGTTTCTTACTGGCTAGCTATAGTTGTTCTAGGTCAGGGGTCTTAAACGTTTTCAGGCCAAGGACCCCTTAGTTGAGAGAGAGATGAAGCAGGGACCCCCACAACCTGTTCATAGATTCCATTATAGTTTCATTGTTTCACAGCATCAGTATATTTTGGATTCATTTCAATTTGTGTTTTCAGATATTTAACCACTTGAACTGTCAATACTTAATAAAGTGTATCTTTCACTATGTATTGTAGATCTACAAGCTCACAACGCCTCGCAGCGCATCTGCTATTTTTGGCTCAGGTTCCCTGAATAAGGACACTAGGGTTCAAGTGGTTAATATAAAAAAGGAGAAAAAAGTTTCTATGATTTGGAGGACCCCCTATAGTAACTCTGAGGACCCCCTGTTCTAGGTAATTCCTGTAATGATAAACTTTAAAGTACATTTTTTTCTTGCTAACCTGCTACTTCTCTCTGCTTGTTACAGCTTCAACCGGCTGGACTTGCCCCCTTACAAAAGCTTCGACCAGCTGAAAGAGAAACTGTTATTCGCCATCGACGAAACGGAAGGATTTGGCCAAGAGTAGAGCGGAGACAGAGAGAGGACGGAGTCCTCCGTCTCTCCACCTACTGCTGTTAATCCAGCCAAGTACACAAAAAAAAGAAGAAAAATATAATAATTTGCACAGATAAACTACCAATTTACATAAGCTATTTTGTCATTTTAAACCAAATCTTAATTCTTAGTGTCATTTTTGCAGTATCCCCGGCCCCCCCTCCTTTCTACCGACAGTGCTTAAACATTTTATTTTTGAACCCCCATCGTAAAATATGCAAACATTTCAAGCTTTTACTCAAAAAAGAAAAAGCGAAGGTGAATCACGGATGATGCTGATTGCCCCCGCCCCCTCTCTCTGTCCCCGGCTGGGCTTTTAAAAGGACACTGACAATTTGATAAGTCCGAGTGATGACCTCTTCTATGGCTCTAGTTCTATAGAGCTTTTAAAGGGTGATTGTAGTATCAGGGTCCGGTGCCTGACTATTCTTTTTTCCCCCTCTTGATTTTAAGTTGTTTTTTTCTCATCATTTATTTCTTATGCTTTTTCTTTTCTTGTTGGACCCGTAGCTGTTGTTTTTGCGTCTGTTGCTGCGCGCTTTGTGCATGGCTGCCTCTGGAGAAGAGAATACCCTCACCCCCCCCCCACCCCACCAACCAAACACACACACACACACACACACACACACACACACACACACACACAATGCACAGTTTGGAGACTGCTATCCCTCTGTCAGTATTGTAACATTTGTCATCATTTATTATCAACATCAACAAAAAAGCCCAGTATTTGACCAGCCTGCCTTCTTCTCCATCTTCTTTAACCTCTGCACAAAGATGAGAAGTGGAAAAGGGGCCGTGTGTGTGTGTGTGTGTGTGTGTGTGTGTGTGTGTGTGTGTGTGTGTGTGTGTGTGTGTGTGTGTGTGTGTGTGTGTGTGTGTGTGTGTGTGTGTGTGTGTGTGTGTGTGTGTGTGTGTGTGTGTGTGTGTGTGTGTGTGTGTGTGTGTGTGTGTGTGTGTGTGTGTGTGTGTGACCCCAGTGTTTATCCAAAGACACGATGGACAAACCCTCGCCTCACCTAAAGAGCTATTGTGGACGAAATGGACACTGGCCTTCACATTTAGTAAAGAAAGGCGCCTCCTCATCAGTCTGTCGATTTTTGGACAACAATCAAGTGGACATTAATTCGTCGTCATTTGCACCGTTAGGATGCTACGTTGTTTTGGGGTGCAGTGGTTGGTGTATGTTGGCCCTTTTTCACTGCATGGTACAGACTCCACTCTGCTCTCCATCTCCTCCGTGAAACGGTTATCTGTGAGACTGTGGGCACGTTCCAGCCCCTCTATATTGCAGCCAGCCACGTCACAAAAACTCAAAACGAGGCATTTGTCTCTAAACACACGCCATGGTACCTGTATAATAAATCTGTGGCATGTATTCATTTTGTATTAGTCGCCTTTTGTGAGCTTTTAAAGTTATTTAAAACAAAATAAGCCTGATTCAATGGCATACATACAATATGCTGTTACCTCTAGTCAAACTCTCTCTTCCATACATCTTAGGTTCCATGATTACTATACGCAAGTTTTCTTTCCCTGGGAGGAAAAAGGAATAACCATGCCCCGAGCGCTTGTTTTTCGGTGGAGATGACGGAGGCGTGCCGTCTCACGCGACCTTGATCCACGTGAGACACCGCGGAGCGAGCAAGTCGCCGTATCGAGCGCTGCGAAGGTCGCATGAGCCGACTCGGCGCCGTTGGAAAGTTGTAAACCAGGGGGACAGAATAGTAAATCTTCGTCCACCCGACTTTCGGCACCTCCGCGCAGTCCAAGTGAACACAGCGGAGCGCTCCCTACCTCCGGTTCAGCCAATCACAAGCTTCCGCGGGCGGGTCTTAACTGTGACCAATCAAATGAGTTTGGGGCGAGGTTATCCCTTTTACCTCCTATAGGAAAGAAAACTTGCTTACTGTACATTGTATTGGACAGGGAAAGTTCCCTCTGACAACTGAGGACAAAGACCCGGAAGCAAAAGTTGCGTAATTATTTGCACCAGTGGTGTTCAATTCTGTGCCGTGGAGGTCAGAGGATATTGGATTTCATTCCAACGCTATAGCTGATTTCAATGCATTCAGACCTCTGTGGCACATGACGAATGCCAATTGTATAGATGGACTATAAATATAATAAACCATTTTAGCAATGAGAGACAAAGTTCAATATCTTTCATTCTGTATTGTATTTGTCATTTAAAGCTACATTGTGAAAGGCCTGGAAAAACTGTCCCACCCAAACACAAAATACAGCATTTATAAACTGAGGCTTAGTTTAGGTTGGAGAGACGCTGAACGCAGCAGCTTGTTCTTGTAACTCTCTTTCTTGATTGATAGGGGGCAGCATACAGCACAATGCAGCTTTAAAAACACGAAGGAAAGCTGCCTAAATAGGCTCTTTAATGCACAGTAGGAGTAAATAAACCCCCATTTCACTGTGGGTAACTTGAGACATCTTAACAATGTGCTTAGATCAACCTGAAGACAAAGTGTGACCCTTGTGTAGCAAGTGATGAATCCATGGTTAGCCTCCTCAAAATACACCACTGTCATCATTTTCCTAAGGTGCAGTATTTCCTAGCACTTGGAACCCAAACTCTCAGTATAATTAAACTCTTGAATGCGACAAAAACAAAGAAATCTCCCTAAATACAAGGCTTCATGGGGTGTGTAATTAATAGAAAATAAATCGGGTGAACTACTCCTTAAAGAAGTGGTTCTCAACCTGGGGGTCCACAAATTATTTTGGGGGGTCCCCAGATGATTAACTTAATATGCAACATTGTTTTCTCTCTCAACAGTAAACAAACCAACACAATTTAAGTGTAGTGGCTTTATGCATGTTTCTAAAGTGACAATATAGGGAATTTTTAATACATTTAAAATGACAAATTAAACATTAGCCAAATTGTCAAATATTAGATGCAGAAATTGTGAAAATAGCAGATCTACATGCTCACAACGCCTCGCGTTGCGAGCATGTAGATCTGCTATTTTTACAATAGAACCGTGTTATACAAAATGTAATGCCTCAACTCTTAGTGCTCGTCAGGGTGAGAGGGGTCCCCAGTTCAAACATGATTATCTGGGGGGGTCACAACTGTTTTTTAGGAGGTCTGGGAGTTTGTGTGGGCGAGTTTGAATCAAAAATCCTGTCTGAACGTTTTTTTTACCCCCAATAGCTGCAAGGGAGAATTTAAGGCACTAATTAAAGCAAACCGTTTCTGATATTGATTAACATGAATGCACGTCAAGCACGAACATAGTGCTGTTGTAAATAGACATTTGAACCCCAAAAACCTTGAATTGGCTAGGCTCGTGATCCGTGTGACTGCATTATGGCTGAACTGGAACATGCCTTCTAAAATCATGGCATTGTAGCCTGGCGTTGCTCATACTAATTCCTACCGCCAGGGGGTGGTGTTGTGAAGTCTGGTTTATTAACCAGGCTAATGCGCTAAAATAAAATGATAATCTGCCTATTTAATTTATTAAGTCTATGTTCAATCATGTCACTTTCTCATTGTCTCGTTTGAGAAGCACGTAAGCCTTATTATGCCCGATTTGTACTTGGTTGTGCCGGGCTGTGTCGCACGCGGTAAATCCATTTTCAGTGTGCGATGCAACCTGTGCAACTAAATATAACTCGGGCTTTAGTTTCATAAAATTGTGTGTGTATAAGTCAGACCTGAGTAGCAGCTGTTATGCATAAAAAGTATCTTACGAATACAAATCTCCTGTGATGGACAATGTAGTGTCCACAGGCCAAATGGAAACATTGCCTCCTCTGGGCAGCGTGAGGCCTTTTCTTGCTGCCAGGGTAGAAACATGCCAACCTTGAAAATGCAATGCTTTTGCTTTAGAATAGATTGTCCCGTTGTTTTATTTATTTTTATGCATCCTGGTTATTTGCAGTTTCTTTTTCCAGATCTTCACTTTTTTTTGTATTTCAATCAACAACTGCACACACCCCCACGGTGTGTGTGTGGAGAGGGGCTATAGCAGAGCGTTCTTTCCTTGCGTAACTGTTGGATACCCCAAAACTCTGTGGTTGTTTGGATGTATTTTGGATGTGTTGAAAAAACGAGAGGAAGACTTGTCGAGATGCCCATTCATTGTGTATATAACATCAATTCATGTGTCCCCGTTGACATGTAATATGGGACAAGAAAATAAAATGTACTCTTGTATGAAAGGCCAACAGAGCCGCCTCTAGAGAAAAGTGCAAAACGTTTTGAACAAAAGAAATCCATAATCAAAGAACTCTGTGTATATGCATACTCATTGTATAAGAAATTAAATACCTATTCTAATTAAATACACAGACACTGTTCCATTGTTGGAAATCTGTGATGCCTTTGTTCTTATAAAATGAATGAGAGGCCACGTTCCAGGTTGCCTTCAGCGCTGCCGGCTGCAACAGTAGATTTAACAGTAGCTGAATAGGTACATGCCACAAACAAAATGTTCCCCTATATGATCTATCAATCTGTGATTATACTGTGATGAAGAGATTTTGATGGCTGCGGTTTAGGCAATCTGGAACTGGTCTGAACTGTAACATATCGCGTGTAGATACACACTGTAACTGTACAGAATGCCCCGTTCCTGGAGACTGTATAGAGATAAGAGTCATTTTTAATCTCCTCCGATCTGTTTTAATGAAGAGACAGATGGATTTATGAGACAACAAAACAGATAATTAAATAAACCCAGGCCAGACTACGTTCAGTGAATTGTTTTTTTTTATTTTTTTATCCCACGATTCTGTAACCCATTTTTCAACCCAGTGCCAATTGTCTAATGCAGGGGTATTCAACGTTTTCAGGCCAAGGACCCCTTAGTTGAAAGAGAGATGAAGCAGGGACCCCCACAACCTGTTAATAGATTCCATATAGTGTCATTGTTTGACAGCACAATCATCGGTGTATTTTGGATTCATGTCAATTTGTGTTTTCAGATATTTAACCACTTGAGCCGTCATTACTTAATAATTTTGACCTTTTACTCTGTACCTATTCTGCTCTTTTTCCCCTCTACCCCAAACCTCTTTGCCAAAAATAGCTGATCTAGCTTGTAGATCTGCTATTTTTGGCTACAGTTCTCAGGATATGGACATTATAGGGTTCAAGTGCATGCATACAAAAAAGGAGAAAAAAATGTTCCTATCACACAAAGATTTGGAGGACCCCCTAGGGGTCCCGGACCCCCTGTTGGAAGACCCCTGGTCTAATGTAATCCTGGGCGCTACACTCCCTCTGCCAACCTCGGGAGAGCAACGGACTGACCTCATGCTTCCTTCTATGCATGAGGAGTCCTAACTGATTTTTTTCACCCGACAGGGGGAGCTTCCCCAGTTGGATGTAGCATGTGGAAGGAACACGTTATTCCAACCAGTTCCTTTCCCTTCCATCAGGCTCCCCGGCTGGCCAGTCAGAGGCAGTATAGAGACCAGGATTACTGCATGTTTTTTGTGAGGGTATCTACCCTAGGAGATATGGGGAGAACATGCAAACTCCACACAGAAAGGCCCTTTCACCAACCCCACCGAGGATATGGGCACTGATGACGCGGAGGAGAGAACACGCCCACAGCGTCCCCAGCATGAATCGAACCCAGGACCTTCTAGCTGTCGAGGTGACAGCGCTACCGAGCCAAGAGTTTCAGTAAAACGTGTAGCAAGGAAGATGATTTTAATAAAGTTGGAACTGAAGGGAGAGAAGTCCGCATTTATTCATGTTTTAGTCTCTGATGTTAATACTTTAATATTGTCTTAATGTCTTTTCACCCTACCAGTACCATACCTCATGAATATATCATTTGGACGGTTGAATTATGTTTCAATACTAGTATATATTAGGTATAGTTAGCAAGCTATATCATCTCTCACAGAGAGGAGTGTCCACTGTGTGTGTGCCCACATATGCTTGGGTAAGAAGTATTAGAGGATGTTATCTGGGTTATTGCTTTTTTAAGGCCAGAGACGGGCTACTACAATAATTCAATAGATTTCATTAGGAAAAGTTCATTGCAGTACTGCAGGAATCTCAACAAGTCATTGTGGTTGTCTTCTCATCCCAGCTTCTTCAGAAGATCAACGGCTTCTTTGTGGACCTGGAGAGGAACAAGAATCAAGTGGATCGAGGGTTAGAATGACATTTTTGACTGTGGAAACAGTCCAGCAAACACTCCACAAGAAAGAGAAAAACACTTACTTGCAACAACAACAAAAAAGGGTGTGCCCTTCAGATGTGGGACGTTTCACTATTTGTTTAGCCGGCAAAAAGAAAAGGCCTTTTCTGCAAAATGTGTGTGACCTTTGTGATAATTAGTTCATACAGTACGCATACACAACCAGATCTTCGCCTTCAAACAGCGATAGCCATAGACATAATAAAAGGTAGACGCATCCTCCTGCTCTGGGCGATTTGCTTCCAACAGTGCTGGGCTCCGTGTTTCTAGACTGTTACCACAGTCATGGTTGATATTTTGTATACCAATCAGTTCTTGTTTTTGAAGCGGTGAAAGCCGCTTCCAAGGTGTGGCTTTGTCTGTCCCATGTCTGTCCCGTGCATGCAGAATTGAGGATTGGTCAAGCTTCACATGACAATTTGGCCCTCCAGACAAAATCATTCATTCATTCAGAATTCATGAAAATATAGAACTAAAGCACATAGAAAGTAAAGATCTAGAAGATAGAATGTATAGATCTAGAACACAGATTTCATAGCTCTAGAACACATAGAATAAGAATTCACCGCTTCACTTCGAACCGAGGTTCGATTTTTCTTTTTATTGTAAGATTGGATTATAAAGCCATGGGCTTGCGAGCTTATAGATCCTCTATTTTTGCTTCTTACCTCTTTGTCTTCCTGTGTGTGCTGAGGGTACTTTGTTGCCTTGGTCAGCCACAGTAAGGCACTCTCCTTGTCATTCAAGCCCATGTAAGTCTTCCCCAGCATCAGTAGGTTCTTACTGTAGAAGTTGGGGTCAACTGGGAAAGCAACAAAAATAAAGACAAACCTGTGACACTTACACAATGAAATGATTTATGTTGCAGTGAAGCATGGGTCTTCAACAGGGGGTCCAGGACCCCTAGGGGGTCCTCAGAGTTACTACAAATACTCCTTCAAATCTGAGTGATAGAGACTTTTTTTCCCTCCTTTTTTATAATAACCACTTGAACCCTAGCGTACATATTAAGAGAACTTTAGCCCAAAATTGCCGATCTACAAGCTCGACGCCGAACGGCTATTTTTGGCAGAGCTTTGGTGTAGAGGGCATAAAGGGCAGACTAAGTACAGAGTGAAAGTCAAGTTAAGTGGTTAAATATCTGAAACAATTGTGCTGTCAAACAATGAAACTATATGGAATCTAGGTTGAGGGGGTCCCTGCTTCATCTCTCTCTCAACTAAGGGTTCCATGGCCTGAAAACGTTGAAGACCCATGCAGTAAAGCAGTAAATGCTCATTTTGTAAAGTGTTCATTGTGTAAAGTGTTCACAACAAGCCTGTAATGTGTTACCTTCTTCAGCTTTCAGGAAGAAGGCCAAAGCCTGAGGAAAAGCAGAAAGAATAAGATTAGTGGTTGATTCTGTGGTTGTAAACCAGTTGAGTGAATAGTAAGTGATGATAAACATCATGATGGTTTAACTTTGAGGCTGCTTTACTGAGCTCCTTTGAGCCACACAGTGCCAGTGTTGATTTTGGCGACTAAAACTATGACGAGAAATGTTCGTCGGCTACCTTTTTTCACTGACGAAAACTAAATAAAAACGATGCTATGATGACTAAGACTAAATATATTGACAATTTTGTCAACAAATACAGACTAAAATGTTAGGGAGGGACTAGTGGAGAAGGGATCTAGTAGAACTAAAAGACAAGTCATTTTATGTTTGGTTGTGCTCTGAAAATAGCAGATCTACAAGCTCACAAGACGTTGTGCTGCAACGCGTTGTGAGCTTGTAGATCGGCTATTTTCAGCATGAATCCAAGTGTAAAATCATGCATTAAGACCTCATCAAGGCACCGCCAACATACATTTTAGTCGACAACATCGTATATTTAGTCGACTAAAAACCAGACTAAAACATTTCAAATGACTAAAATAATGCAAAACTAAATGACATTTTATTCAAAAGACTATGACTAAAACTAAATCAACACTACCTCCTCATACGTGGCTGTGGGAGGTGATGCGAAGATGACCGCTGCCACCTTGCGCTGGTACCACGGCAACTCTGCAAAAGCAAAGCACCTAGGAAAGAGTAGATGGATATTATAAGATTGATTTTAATAGCCCAGAATATATCAGCAGGTCAGATGGTAATGTCCACCACTTTGGCCAAATAATACATCTCAAAAACCATCTTGATTACCGTGGAATTTGCTGTGTGCAACTGCCTTCATGCTCCTCAGAGTAGAGCAGTGGTTCTCAACCTTTTCAGGCCGCAACCCCCAGGCCGCAACCCCCAAAATATATATTTTTTAACTGGGACCCCTACCCCGACGAGCACTAAGAGTTGAGGCATTACATTTTGTATAACAGTTATATTGTGAAAATAGCCGATCTACATGCTCACAATGCCTTGCGTTGCGAGGCGTTGTGAGCATGTAGATCGGCTATTTTCACAATTTCTGCCTCTTGACAATTTGGCCAATGTTTAATGTCATTTAATGTCCTTAAATTGTCACTTTAGAAATGTGCAGATTCCCTCTATACACTTAAACCTTATGTTGGTTTGTTTACTGTTGAGAGGAAAACAATGTTGCACATTAGGTTAATAATCTGGGGACCCCCCCAAATAATATGGGGACACCCCTGGGGGTCCCGACCCACAGGTTGAGAACCACTGGAGTAAAGGAGCGAGAGTCGACAGACTCTCATACTTTGTAGCTTCTGCTTTATTATTTTATTATTTACATCAACGGCATAGCCTTGCGGCATCAGTTTTTTGTTTAATTAACTGAAACTGTTTAAACCTGTTGAACAAGTTCAACGGTTTGTTTTTGTTATTGACATTGTATTGCAATTTTTCATGATATTGTATTGCTCTGTTAAAGTGTGACAGTAGATATTGTCCGCGTTTCCCAAAGCGCAGGTCGTACGAGGCCCTTCGTACGGCTGCGGTCCTTACGATTATGGCGTTTCTCAAACGCGCTTGTAAGCGCCCCTCTCAAAACAGCCTACGCATGCCCTTGGGCTGGCCAGAGCCTTGTATTAGAGAGTTCTGCAAACTCTGGCCCCATGTGAACGGATATGATGCAACTCTCCCTGAAACTCTCCTTGAATGGCTCTGGGCTTCGATTGATAGGACGTCAGCAGCTGCGCTCCCAAATGAATTTCAGCTGTTGGTTTGTGTGATTGTACTCGGCCCATCAATAAAACATACAACGCTGAAAATTAACACACTTTTAGCGCTGTTGGTAGCAGCTTAACTGACTGTACAAACCCCTTCTTGTTTTAATTTGAAACTACATGCAAAGCTGCAAAGCGCTGTTGCCTGTTGGTAGGCCTATAACTGACTGCACAAATTGACTTAACTGCCTGTCTTAAATATTTATTTATTTTATTTTATTTTATAGGCTAGGCCTACTAGAGTATTGGTTCTCAAATTGATACTCGGGGACTCTCCGTATCGTTCGATCTGCTGAAGCGGGAGTCGAACCCGAGGCTCTCAGTGCTTAGTCCAACTCACTACCCGTCATGCTATTAAGCCTGCTGTGTTCAGCTACTATAGTGGGAGAAATATGTGAAAAAGGTGTTCACTTCCGGCAGAAAGCGTGAAAATCTGCACCTAGGGGTATTTTTGTGCGCTGAATTCAAAAATTGACGGTCCCAAGCACTTTTCTCAAATTCACTTTTCTCTAATTCACTTACCATAGGGTTAGGGTTAGGAAAAAAAGACCCCCCAAAAATCTTCTTTAAGTAGCATGTGAGGGGTCTATCTAGGGGGTTTTCATGATTCTGAATCCATTCCAAGCATTCGTTTTGCACAAAAACATTCCTTGGGCAAGAAATGGACCCCACAAAACTATGGTTTAGTGATGAGTCATCACTTTTCACAGTTGTGTAGGGTCCATTTTTAGCCCAAGGAATGTTTTTCGTGCAAAACAAATGCTTGCAATGGATTCAGAATCATGAAAACCCCCTAGATAGACCCCTCACATGCTATTTAAAGAAATTATTTGCGGGGGTCTTTTTTCTCTAGTATGGTAAGTGAATTAGAGCCACCAGATCCCATGGGAAAAGTGCTTGGGACCGTCAATTTTTGAATTCGGCGCACAAAAATACCCCTAGGTGCAAATTTTCACGCTTTCTGCCGGAAGTGAACACATTAGCCTATTTTTGTTACATATTTCTCCCACTACTAAGGCTGTTCTCCGCCCGTCTTGGCTGTAATAATTTTAGGGCTACAATTAGTTATATGAACCAATGGACCCTCATCTTCCTAGCCTGATTTCAGACTCAGCGCTGGAGAACCAGTCTGCTTTTAAATATACTTTCATAGTTATACTTAGTTATATAGTGCTCAGTTTTCTATGAAGGGTGCTTACGGGCGCCCCAGGCGCACCCTTAAAGGTGATACACCATGAAATTTCACTTTTCCTATTTTAAAACCTTTTTTTGGGGTCCCACTAGCACCTTCTATCCTCACAAAGTCCCATTTCTGACCATTGTGTCTTTCTCTGGTTTTGGGAAGGCGGAGGTTAAAAGCATCCCACGGGTTCTCAAAACTTTTTTTTTGAAGAAAAGAGGGGGGGGGGGGGGGGGGGGGGGGGGTGGCGCAGTTCAGGCCAAAGGTGGTACTGCAGCTGAAAATGCTTTGAGAGCCATTCAAAAATGAGCTTAGGCTCTATTCAGGAGTGGTAATTTAGCCTCAAACCTTTTGAAAAACGTTTTTAGGACATAAACAATATGACATAAATACTTTTTAAATGTTTGGTGTATCACCTTAAAAAAAACATCGTAAGACACGTCCGCAGCACCCGTGGGAAACTTGCGGGAAAGGTGTTTTCTTCTAAAATCCTCCTTACGATGGCCATTCGTATAAGGTCTGCATTCAACCGTCATCACAGCCATTTGGTTCCATTGTACACTCTCGACCGGTTTCCTGAAAGCCCTCGTTGCTCTTGATTGACAGGTGCCTGCGCAGGCTGCGAAGAGGTTCTTGAAACGCTTTTGGTCTCTACGACCATGCCTGAGCTTACGAGCACTCAAAATCGCTTTGGGAAACGCGGCCAATTGTCAGTTTGAATTGTTTATTATATCAATTTTCATGCAAGGACAGGAGATTTCTACAAGACCTTTACCTGGTTAAATAAAAGATGCTGATGAAAACACAGGTTGGGAGTAGCTTGCAGGGCTTTCAGGCTCTTATTCCTGTTTTTCATAATGACATGTTTGCACTAATGTGCTGGATACATTTTGCCTGTAAATATTAGCATATCAGCTTGCCCAACCACACTCATAACGTAAAGCCCTCGTGTCAAAGGTAGAGAGAAGTCTGCTCGCTTCAGCCAGCAGAAGGGCTCGTCGGTGCTCAACGGGGCACAGCATTTGGTGTGATTTGGGGTTAAAGTAAACAATAAGACTCACCAGTGACCCAAGATGTGGATTGAGGTAGCATCTTTGGGGTTCAGCTCTACGGCTCTCTGTGGGAAAATGTTAGTTCGTTGTTTGAGTCATATTTCTGCTGAATGTGCTACTTTGTTTCTGTGATATATGAACCAAACACAGGAGGAGCACAGAACCAGTGTTAAAGGACAACTTTGTTTTTTTTTTTTACAACAAAGGTTCATATTTTAATGTACTGCTTTCTATCGTTTAAGCGATTTCAGAAAGTTTGATTTTAGTGTTTGGGGGCATGCGTACATGTTGCTAAATATGTCTTTTTAGACACAATAAGCCCATTCCCAAGATGCACCACAATCCTTCATGGGCAGATGTGACTTATGGGGGCTACTGTAAATAGTAGTACAGAAATCGCCGGCTTTTGGGGCTAAAAATACATATTTAGCCACTTGCATGCATGCCCCAACCACTGAAATCAAAATCGTTAAAATCGCTAAAACGATAGGCATTTCTTTCTTTAGAGATTTCTCTAATTGCAATCTAAAATATGATCCCTTATTGTAAAAATCACACCCGTGTGAAGTGGAGCTGTGTGTGTGTGTGTGTGTGTGTGTGTGTGTGTGTGTGTGTGTGTGTGTGTGTGTGTGTGTGTGTAGATCATGTGTACCGATTTTTGTGACATTTGAAGAAAATATGTGGGAAAAGGAGCAAAAAGTGTGTTTTGGAGAAAATTCAAGATGGCGGAAAATCTATCCTGGCGCAAATGGGCGTGGCCTATATGGGGAGATGCGTCTTTTTAATTTTAATTTTCCGATCTACGGTTCAAGAGTTACGGGGCAAAACGTAAAGTTATAGCGCCACCATGAGGCCGAGTGATGTAATTATTTTTCGATTCATTCTTAAAATCATTATGAATCTCCTCTCCGAGGTTTGAAACTGTAGCTCCTATGGTTTACGAGAGAAAAATACTTGAAAGTGATTTCTTGCATTGTCCCATTATAAGTCAATGGGGACAATTAAGCGTCGTTTTTTGCCGATTACGTCGGCATGGTAAGGCGGATCGGAACGAAAGGTAATAGAACACCATTCCCGGCCGAGCCGCACATTTTGATGTATATATTGCGCGAGTGGCGTAAATGGTGCGGCACTAGTTACGCGCCGAAGTCAGGCTACATACACACAGACACACAGACACACAGACAGACACACAGACCCACACAGCCACGTATAGGGAGCTGCACACAGCTCCAAAAACGAAGTTGTTCTTTAAGGAGGGGCTGACCACGGCAGATATAACCGTTACAACAGAGAGAGGAAAACCCTGAAGAAGACGATACTGTCGAAACGTTGGTTTCAATAGAGAATAGTTTGCATCGTGGCTATGAGTAGTGCGTCCTTCTCTCTGTTGTAACTGTGGTATAAACAAAGAAAAACACAGGATTTACCTCCAAATGATCCCTGATGATGTAAGAGTTTCCTATTTTCACCTTCACGCCCTCGTATTCGCCAACATCACTGAGACATATGGCGTACCACTGTAGGAGCATAGGAGGAGAAACAGAGTGGTTCTGAAGGGTTACCATAAGTATTACAAAACCACATGGACGTGCCTATTCTGTGGCCGAACATTCTGCAAAAATAGCTGATCTATAAGCTTGCAACGCAAGGGAGTAGATCAGATCATATTCTTCAGTGAAAAGACTGGTTGTAGAGGGGGAAAAGGAGGGAACAAAGGCTGGGCGATATTAGGAAAACGATATTCGATAACGTTGAGTAGCTAAATATCGATATCACTCTCGATATTATTAAAAACAATTGCTTTATACCGGTATAGTTTTTCATGTTTTTCTGCTTTAGGTCCACTGCCTGCCTAACCCAGATAATGAAAGCATATCCATGCATGCACATTGCACAGTACACATAGAATAAAGACATTAAATGCCTTATTTCAATTTTCCAACAATGGTTTTATTGAAATAACCACACCTGGTTACAGATGGACTGCTTTTTTGCATGTGCTACGTGCATGCATAGTGTGTCTGTTAATTCATTTGACACACACATCGTCGGTATGTATGTATACCTCGCATGTTGATACCTCGATGAAGATAGATTTCAGATATATTGCCCAGCCTTAGAGGGAACCTAGTGAAGTATAATGGCAAGGCAAATGCTTTCTTTTGTCATTTACTATTAACAGAAATGATGGCACGTTGGTAAAGGGATGGGACCAGTCCTACTTTGTGTGCTGCGAAGCAGGCTTCGTCCTTTTCCAGGGCCTTCTTCACATATTCCAAGGCCTCGTACGTCAGCTTCTTCTTCTGGTCAGCGGCCACGTTGGTCGTTTGGGACAGGTCACGGGATGCCCGCGCCAAACGCCACAGGAACTCTGCATTTTCGCTGGACACACACAGCATAAGTAAGTGTAGGTATAGTACAGGATGTATGTGGTCTAAACTATAGACCTAGGCTGCATGGTTTTCAATGGCAGCTTCATTTTTCTGATAATGTAATATCCCAAACTAACTGTGATGTAATCAGACAGAAATTGTGTGTGTGTGTGTGTGTGTGTGTGTGTGTGTGTGTGTGTGTGTGTGTGTGTGTGTGTGTGTGTGTGTGTGTGTGTGTGTGTGTGTGAGTGAGTGAGTGTGAGAGAACACTGAGCTATGAAGGAAGGAATTTGTCCAGTACAATAGACCTACTCATCAAAACGGCTTACTGGAGTGGATTATTATGAGCCTTTGTGTGACTGACTTGGCCTGGTATACTATATACAGACAGATGAGAAATTAAAGGAAAAACCTGATTACATTAGCGAAGAAACAACAAAATGCAGATGCTTCTAGAATCTAATACAGATATACTGCAATGATACAATTAACATCCTATCATGCTTTGGGATTATTACTTATGCATGTATAATTCTGAGATGGCAAGAGAAAAAGATCAAAATGACTATGAAACGACAGATGAGTCAGATGAGATCAGACTGTCAGCAGGTCACCAACTAAATGGACGTTATTATTTGTGACCATCAGGTCGCAGTTACTATCAAAACCTCGACCAGTTGTCCGTCTGTCAGTCAGCCAGTCAGTCTGTCACACGTCACACTTTTGCCCTGCTCATATCTCTGCAATCGTTGCCCCGGTCCATGCCAAATTTTGCACACACACTCCTTGCCTGCCAAACCACAACCTCCACCCATCAATTCTCACATGGCCCTCTTCTAGCGCCACCATGAGGCCGATTCTTGCAAAACGCATTTTTGGACACTGCTCCTCCAATTTTTTACCTAAAATCACACAAATCGGTACACAGTATGTCTACACTCATGTCATCAACATGGATCTGTCCCATTTAGCGCCACCTTCAGGCCGATTTTTTTAAAACACATTTTTGGACACTGCTCCTACAGATTTTGCCCTAAAATCACGCAAATCGCTACACAGTATGTCTACACTCATCTCATCAACATGGATCTGTCCCATATAGCGCCACCATCAGGCCGATTTTTTCAAACACATTTTTGAACACTGCTCCTACACATTTTGGCCTAAAATCACGCTGCGACCTGACGGTCGCTTATCTCCCGATTGCAAATTACAAAGACGAATGCGCATTCAAAAGTTCAGTGCAAATACCATCGTCCATAAATAAGTCCCCTATGCATGTACAAGGTACATGCATGCACAGGACTGGGGTGTTTAACCTAGTATGGCACAATGGACTTACATTACGAAATCCAAGTAAGAACACCGAATAGCATTTCATGAAGTACAACATTTTGTAGTATTTTGAGGTGTTTAATACGTGTTTTGAGAGGGACCAGACATCAATATCAATCATGAATAGGCAAATGTCAAAAGCAATAATGTGGAAATATATACATCATAACATGATTTTGAGCAATCAATGAAATAAAAGTAAGAGTGACGAAAGACAAAAAGGCTGGTGGTCCTTTACAGAAGAAATTATAATATAAGGCATGGGGAACCTAGCTTAAATATGGGAGAAACTGTGTGGTAATTGCGACCGCCAGGTCACAGTTACTATCAAAACCTCCACCGGCTGTCAGTCAGTCTGTCCGTCACACGTCACGTCACACTTTTGCCCTACTCATATCTCCGCCACCGTTGCCCCTATCCATGCCAAACTTTGCACACACACTCCTTGGCTGCCAAACCACAACCTCCACCCATCTTGCAAAATACATTTTTGGACACTGCTCCTACAGATTTTGCCCTAAAATCACGCAAAGTGGTACACAGTATCTCTAAAGTCATGTCATCAACATGGATCTGTCCCATTTCCCATATTCCCTCCTGATTGGCTACCATTGCCTTCTAAAGTTTGTGTATGGGACATGACGGTCGCTCATCTCCCGATTAGGGAGTCTTAATCGTAGTGTGAAAAAGGTGATACTCCTACCTGTCTTTGTACTGTACCAGAAGCTGATAGAGTTTCTCCGTCTCTGCGCAGCTGTACAGATAGTCCGCCTGCTCCAAGACCTCCTCTGCTCACATGCAAAATACAATACCAAGCTTAGGTAGCACATTTTTAAAGGGCAAAAATCTGCTGCATGATATCTCACTACAGACAACAATAGGCATTAGGCCTGTCACAATTATTACATAATCGTCTAATCGCAATTATTTGACTTAATCGTAATTATTTTGTCACAATCGTTTTCATGTTGAAAAATGTTCATATATTTGCAAAAAAAAATAAAAATGAAATTGCGGAAATAGCAGATCTACAAGCTCACAACGCGTCGCATGGCTATTTCCACAATCAATGTTCTTTTTTAAATATAAAGTTGTCAATTTCTTTGTATATTTAGGTCATATCCGCAACTTCAAAGACTAGAAGCCAAACAGAAATGTAATTGTCAATGACAAAAAAAAACACAATTAAATCGTTAATCGCAATTATTTGAGCGACAATTAATCGTTATGTAAAATGTCATGTCGTTACAGCCCTAATAGACATATCAATCCTACCTCTTTCTAATGCCAGTACCACAGATGTACCAACGTGATGCAGCCTCTGGTAAGCCTCGACCCCCAGGTAGGAGAGCGTAGGTAGGCTCAGTAGGAATGCAGCTCTCCCTCCCTGTGTGGAGGTGAGTGTACAGAGAGATGGTCATAAATCACATAAAGGTAGCCCGCACTCACTTTAAAGTAGCTCCAAGCTTTTTAATGACAAACAGCAATATCATTGCTGTTTGTCATTAAAAAGCTTGGAGCTACTTTAAAGTGAGTGCGGGCTACCTTTTTGTTTCTAGTATTACTGCACTGTCAGTTTATAGCTCGGCACCGAAGAACGGAGGATGTGCGTTACTTCTCTTTTGCATGATCACATAAACACACATACTCTGCTGTGGGGAATGATGTCAGACCTGACTTAGACCAGAGCTTGGATGTCATTGTCCTCTTTTGACCCTGTGGCCACAAGCCAGACTATGACAAGAACATGGGTAACTTTGGATCAAGGCACCAGAGTTACCTACAGGAGACCAAAATAGTTTGTGCCAGGGACCTCAGTAAGAGATTTGTGTTGTTAATTTGTGTTTTAAAATTTAAAGGAGTAGTTCACCCCCAAAATGACATTTTTTTTTCTATTGATTACTCATGCCATAGAGACAAATATATATATTTTTTTTGTATTTGTCGCATTCCCAAGACAAAAATGTGATTATAGTAAATGTACCCCATTGATTCCGGCTGGGGACCCAAATGCATGGCACTGGATGGGGAAACCATCAGGGTTAAGTTTACTGTAATAAATGATTTGTATTAGGAATGCGACAAAAACCAAAGAATATTATTGAACTCAAGTCTCCATGGCGTGAGTAATCAATAGGGAAAAAAAACATTTTGGGGGTGAACTATTCCTTTAAATATTCTAAAAATGTTTTTAAAAAATGCAGATCTACAAGCTCTGACCGTGTCACGTCGTGCTGCGTTGAGAACTTGTTGATCGGCTATTTAAATTTCAAATAGCCAATGTATATTAGGTTTAAAGTGATAAACAGATTGTTATGCTATATTAAAGAGGAGAACCACTGCACCCATTGTCAACATTTAACTATGCCATTATATACCTACAACTCAAAGGTATATTAATATACATAGTTCAATGTTGACAATGGGTGGTTCACACACACACACACACACACACACACACACACACACACACACACACACACACACACAGTGCTGTTTGATCCACAGTTACCTATGGGCTTGTCCTAGAGAAGCCCATAGGTAACTGTGGATCATGGCACTGGGCCAGTTCTTTTTATCAGAGCCCATGGTTTAGGACTTCGGAATTTGATTGTGTCATTGACTACTGTTATTTTATTGTTATACTCCATAATATGGGACAGTTCCAGACCAATTTAGCAATAATCACAAAGACAGTCAAAGATGATGCCATATTATATCAAACAGACTGCACACATCAAATTAACATTGCATTCATCATATCATATTCTATTTAAAAAAAGGCCTTTAAAAACAATCTGTCACAAAATTGCACAAAAGGTTTGCAAGACTACCTTAAAGCATCTTTCTTAAGCTAATTGCTACAGAGCAGAACTCCCCGACCCCATGGCTGTAATAATACCCCGCTGCCCTTTTACCTACATGTATCGGTAGATGTAGATCACTAAGCAACAACTGCTCAGCATCATGAGAGCAAATGCAATTATATTTCCAAACGCCTCCCCAAGCAGCTAATATTAGACTACCTCTGTGCAGTCAGCCAATTAAGGCTATGAAGGAAGATAGGAAATAATGAAACCATCGTGACAGAAGGTAGGTGTAATAGGAAAATAATTATAGTTTTTCCATCATATTTACACTCACAATAAGAGTAGCTGTGATCTTCTTCAAAGCCCTCCAGTGATGCAGCTGGTTGGTGTTGTTCCATCTGAGCCAGTTTGTCTTGCTGACCAAAGTCCTGCAAGCAGTAGCACTTCTACAGAGGACTGCAGCAGCCATCCTGTCATGCTGTAAACAATACTAACTAACTATACAGTGAGCTAGACAGGTAGACTATATTATGAACAGTGTTCGTGAGGCGTTCAAGAGCACAAATAAACTTAGCTCTGAATATATGACGGCCATATTCATGACCGTCATGTTTCCAACTCAACCTGGCTTCTCGTGAGGTAGACAAAGAGCAACAGTTTGAGCTACAAACGTCAGATTTCAAAAATAAAGTGCTTAACCAAGTCTCATTTCGGTCAGAAATTATGCCGTTCAATCAGAACTACATGCCGCTCTCGGATTGTTTAATAAAAAGCATGTTTATCCGACAGATTTCTGCTTTCCATTGTATTTCCTGTTTTTCCCAGAGCCCTCTAGTGGAGAGTCGCGTCATCTCCGTTCACTAAAGTGAGATGACGCGACTCTCCACTAGAGGGGGAAACCAGGATAAACATTTATTTTTTACTAAACAATCCGGGAGCAGCATGTAATTCTGGTTGAACGGCATCATTTCTGACCTAAATGGGACTTGGTTAAGCACTTTATTTTTGAAATCTGACGTTTGTAGCTCAAACCGTTGCTCTTTGTCTACCTCACGAGAAGCCAGGTTGAGGTGGAAACATGACGGTCATGTATATGGCCGTCATGTATTCAGGGCTAGACAATATAGCGATAATAGACGAGGTCGTACAGTTAAATACATTGATTGTATCTGTCACCGCGCCGGTTCGTCGTCTGCTTGTGACAGATAATAATTGATAGTATTATAATACTAACGATCAAGAGCAAATTGACGATGTTACTTATCGTTGTTTTGTCTTGAATGCACCCCGGATCTGACTGCTTCCCCAAAATACTCCGTCGATGGGAAACAAAGCACGAGCCATCATGTGGTTCCGACCGACCTCTGGTGTTTGCCAACGGGTCTGAAGCTGAAGCCCTAAGCTAGATGCAGAATAGATATTCCAAGACCCAAATTTAGAGAGA
Organism: Nannobrachium achirus; assembly: GCF_963921795.1. NCBI lineage: Eukaryota > Metazoa > Chordata > Actinopteri > Myctophiformes > Myctophidae > Nannobrachium > Nannobrachium achirus. The sequence goes on along the minus strand of NC_137828.1, from coordinate 19,811,764 downwards.
ACATTTTAAAGCTCAAATCTTTGCTTCTGGGGGTCCCTGGCTGGAACAAAATAGTTTTAGATGGGGGTCCGCGGCCAAATATCATTTTGGGGGTGTCCTTGAAATGACAACGTTTGGGAACCACTGACCATTTTTTTTTTTTTGTTGCAAATCTGCATCTAGCTTTAGGGCCTCTCAGACCCGTTGGCAAACACCAGGTTGTCCTGGTCCAGAGACAGCGTCCCTGTCCAGGTCCAGAGCCACGATAACATTTTATAACATTTCCCTTTGTTGCAGTTATTGTAATATACCAACAGTTTACATGACCACTGCAATACTGCAACAAGAAGATACCATAGCTATTGCTCATCATATTAATTGTACGCGTGACTATTAGTCATCATAACGTTCAGAGGGTTGAGTGCTACGCCCACTCAAGGGTTGCGGTAAGTCACGTCACACTCCTCACGGCCCCGGGACTCCCTCTTTCCCAGGTGTTTCGCTCAGGTGGGCGTGGTTTTGAGGTTACAATAGGCATACTTTCTGTCAGGGTTTGTTATAATGTTTGTGAGGTTAGGGTTAAGGAAGGTTATGTTTAGGCAGAGTTTTACTGAGTTTAGGGAGGGTCCTTGCCTGGTACTAGTGTTTAGGCATTGATATAACCACGCCCACCTGAGCGAAACACCTGCAAAAGCGGGAGTCCCCACCCATAACCACTATATCACACACACAGCTGTTATCTGGCATCACATTGCTAGGATTGCTTGCCTTGGGGAGTCCCATACGCTACAACACCACAACACTACACTAGTAGCCTAAACTACTACATTTTCAAGCCTAAAGGAAGCACCTTCGGGTAAGAATTCTACTCTAATGAATGCAATATAGTTGGTATAAACTTAATTTGTTGTCTTGTCAGTTTTGTCTGGGTGGGCTCTGGTGGGCTCACTGCATGGGCTGTGTACTTGTTGTACTGCTTTGCTAATTCCTTCCTACACAATCAGCTATAACGTTGCTGTCAACCTTAGTTTACAAGCTAATGTTGTTTGTTAACTGCATTCAACTTGTTTTTGTGTTTTTGTGTTTGTCAAGGACATGTACTGTGTGTGTGTGTGTGTGTGTGTGTGTGTGTGTGTGTGTGTGTGTGTGTGTGGTTTATTTGTGTTTTACATTGCACAATGAAGGTATTTTCTGTTTTCTCTGTGATACAGAACCTGTTGCTGTAATATGCATGAAGTTTGACTCGCATCCATAATATTTTAACTATACTTAATCACTATTGTTATTTCTTAAACTCAATAAGCTGTGTAATCATATAGCAGTACAGATTATATAATGTGTTTGTGTATATAATTGTCTCTTTATTACAGTATACAGTTTGAACCGTATCTGCCTGTTTCTGTCCTGCCTTGTTTTGCTAACCTGCAGAGTAGACAACACACTAGTGTGGGTCTGTTCAGTCATTCAGGTTCAGTGTAATTTGTTACAATCTAGGCACTTCCAAGCAATTTACAAAGTATGAGTTACAACTAAATAGACTGACAAGAGAACAACATAGATACCTAACATCTTATATTTATAACATAACGCAATAAACAGAAATGGTGCTAAATAACACTGAAAGGGGTTATTTGGCTCATAATCAGACTAATCACAGGGGAACCTCTTTTGGTGCTATATTATTAATAATAACTAGAACTGCACTCAGTCGTGGTGCCAACTTGCGCCGCATACTCAAGCAGGCCACACATGGCCTACTTGTACGCAAGCAGAGCGCGCCACGAGGTGTGCGATGCATGCTGGCCTCATGTCCCTAATGTATTTGCCCGTTAATGAAGACATTACCAAGAGCGCTCTTATATACGTACCAAACTCTGCTGACATCATCACCAGGAATGCTGGTCCCTCCTTGGCTGTAGGTGTCACCTGCATACATAAACCCAGCTGTTTCAGGGCTATCCACCTTTTTCCGCTAGAATTTACTGTAGCATTATTTGCGGGACACTTCCGGTTAACAGCAGACATACAAGCTCACGTCGCAGATGCAACCGTTGTGAGCTTATAGATCACTCTGGCTGCGGCGCCGGAAGCTGCCTGCACATTCTGCGCAATGCACGATGGGATGTTGATATATGGTCTTCAAAAAACCCAGTCACCTACATACATAGTATACCCAGCCGATTACAGTACTTGCGCGCTCTGCTTGTGCAAGGAATAATAATAATAGCTTGAATTTATATAGCGCCTTTGATGAACCCACGGGTGCTTTACTTCGGGGTTTTTTAACAGGTGGTCCGTGAAGGTGTTGCATGTTTGTGGACCCTGACCATGCATTTAGTAATGAAGGAAAGTTAAGAGTTGTACAGTATTTGTATTCCACGGAACAGTCCGTTAATGACCTTGTGACTTATGATGACGTGTCAACCGTCAATGTGGTCAGACAGTTATTGGGAGTTCAAGAAAAAGGAACAGAAAAGGAAGTTAGAATCTCTTGAAGAGGGAAGTGTACCTGGTACACTCTCCCCTCTTCAAGAGATTCAAGAGATTAATCTGGTACACTGTACCTGATTGAGTAATCTTTATTAGGAAATGTGCCACGGACCACTACTAGTCCGTGGACCATTGGTTGAGAGACTATCTATCTATCTATCTAGGTCGTCCTCAGACGAGCCCTCCATCGTTGTTTCCAGTCATCTCGGTTCTCCATACATCTGGCCAGCTCATTGGTGTTCTGTGTCCCTACGTCTTCCTTGAGTACGTCCACGTATGTTTTTGTGGGACGTCCTCGCGACCGGTGCCCATGTGTTGGCTCCCACAGTACCAATTTGCTGGCTGGAAGCTCCTGGTGTCTTTGGCAGTGTCCTGCTAGTCTCATTCTTCTGGTGGCAATTTTCTCGCTTACCTTTGGTATTCCCTCATACAGGCTCCTGTTTGTAACATGTGCACTCCTGTTGATGTTGAGTACTGCACGCAACATTCTAGTGTAGCACCCGTCTAGAGACTTCTGCAGGGTTGGCTTCAGGGTCCAGCATTCACTGCCATAGAGGAGAACAGACTCCACCGTTGCAAAGAAGAAGCTAAGTTTGATTTGGCGGGGGAGGTTAGAGTTCCATACACTGTTCATGCCGTTCAGGGCCCTCCAAGCGAGTGCCTTCCTTACTTTAAGGTCTTTCTCAGTTGAGTCGACCCATGCGCCCAGGTACTTGAAGTCCTTGACTTCCTTCAACACAGCTCCTTCTGTTGTTGTCAGAGGTGAGTGATCAGGTAGGTTATAGGTGATAACCTCAGTTTTCTTAGCATTTAGCCTGAGACCAACTTTGGCACACTCTATCTCCACCCTGTTCAGGAGTTCTTGTGCTTGTTCCATGCTGTCGGAGAGCAGGCTGATGTCGTCCGCATAGTCCAGGTCTGTCAGAACTACTGCGGGATGCCGCCTTGACCTCCTTGGTGTTAGCGTGAAGCCAAGCTCTTGTTCTCGTCCCCCTATGGCTTTCCTGAGCGCATAATCTAGAACTATGATGAAGAGGTAGGGGGCTAGGGTGTCTCCTTGCATTACACCCGCTCGGATGTCAAACACCTCACTGCTGCCATCTGGGGTCACCACTTTGGCCCTTGTTTTTGCGTACATGGTCTCGATAGCCCGGAGAATGTTGGGAGGGACATTGTAGGCCTCAAGGATCTTCACCATCTTGCTTCTGTGGATAGAATCAAAAGCCTTTTTGAAGTCAATGAAGCACAGTACAGCTGCTAGGTTGTCCTTTTTCACCTCCTCTATTAATCTCCTTAATGCCAGGATCTGTGCTACGGTTGTTCTCTCCTCTCGAAAACCATTTTGGTTTTCTCTCAGGTGAGGGTCGATGGCATGCCGTATCCTGTTCAGTATCATTCGGTTGAAGACCTTAGCTGTAATACATGTCAGGCTGATGCCTCTGTAGTTGTCTGGCTTTGAGAGGTCTCCAGCTTTAGGCACCGGGATGATGTTAGACAGAGACCATATTTCAGGTTGCTTGTTGTGCTGTAGAGCATTGTTGCAAAAGTCTAGGATGAGGTTGTCTAGGTCGCAGTTCTTCAAGACCTCTGGGGGTATGCCATCCGGCCCAGCACTCTTTCCCTCTCTCAGGGTGGATTTTGCCCTGGCGAGCTCGCTGGTTGTGAAGGGTCCATCGTCGATGTTCAGGCCCTGGAGGACTGTCGGTATATTTTCCTCCTCTCCCTCTTCCACTGATGTTCCCAGGAGCCTCTGGAAGTGGTCGAACCATGTTGCCACCCTCTCCTCTGGGCTGTGTCCTTCCACCTGGCCCTCCTTGGCCCTTTTCCGCCCTGTCATCTCATTTATTACCTTCCAGGCCTCCCCGTATTGCCTTTCACCTTGCGCCGCCTGCACTCTTCGCACACTTTCCATCACTTCTTCCCGAGAGACAGTGGGATGTATAGACATGGGATGCATAGCGAGTATCTAGCACTAATCTCTTAGCTCATATGCCTATGCAATAGTAGCCAACTCAACTGATTCTGTATCCTCATTATGTCCTTAGTGAGGGAAAAAAAGTCCCAAGGAATCCCATCACGGGAAAGTTTTGAAAACGACCTACCTACCTTCACTTACTATACACTACACTATAAAGGAAAAAATGACTCCCAAAAAATCTGCTTTAAGTGGGATGTGAGGGGTCAAACTAGGGGTTTTTAATTATTCTGAATCCATTGCAAGCATTTGTTTTGCATGAAATACATTCCTTGGGCTAAAAACGGACCCCAAAAGACTGTGAAAATTGATGACTCATCACTAAACCATCGTTTTGAGGGGCCATTTCTTGCCCAAGGAATGTTTTTCGTGCAAAACAAATGCTTGCAATGGATTCAGAATAATTAAAAAAAAAACCTTGTTTGACCCCCCACATCCCACTTAAAGCAGATTTTTTGGGAGTCATTCTTTCCTTTATACCCACATAGAAAAATGGGTCTGGGCCAGTTATGGCCCACATAAACCACTTACAGTTGGCCCACATACCGCAAGGAATGACGGCCCAGAGATGGCCCCATCATGGCTTGCCGGAGCTGGCCGACTCATGGGCCGGCTCCGGGCCAGCTGTGGACGCACCATTCTGACCCAGGCTCGGCCCAGAAGTGGCCCAGTTCCGGAAAAAAAGGTCTGGCTCAGTTCTGTCCCACACTATAGTGTAGTGTATAGTAAGTGAAGGTAGGTAGGTCGTTTTCAAAACCTTCCCGTGATGGGATTCCTTGGGACTTTTTTTCTCTCACTAAGGACATATTGAGGATACAAAATCAGTTGAGTTTGCTACTAGTGCAATTTGTCCTAGGTTTAGCCTAATTCTTGACTAAAATTACTAGACTAAAAGGTTTTTGGGCTTTTATGCCTTTATTGATAGGACAGTAGACTGACAGGAAAATGGGGGGAGAGATGGGGAGTGAGACGCGGCAAAGGTTGTCCGGATCGGGAATCGAAACCGGCGACGTCACGTCGCTAGGCATCCATGCCTAAGTGTTATGCGCCTGGACCAGTAGGCCAGCGGGCGCCCCACGTCCAGGACTTCTTTGTCTGTCTGGACTGTGATGACTGGGTTAGGATTAGCGAGGCAGGCGGTAACATAACAAAACAGGCCGGTCGTGTCCGGAGAGGCGCGTGAGGGTTCTGGGTGCATGGAGAGGTGCAGCTCACTCACATTCGGAAATCAGTCGGGACTCTTCTGGTAATGAAATGTGGCTTGTTCTGTACAAATTAATATATTCTTGCCGGAAAGAAACTCGCCTGGGCTCGCCATGGTTTATGCCTTTTGATTGATAGATTGAGGTATTTATTAGAAGTTTTGCATAGGAAAAGGTACAGTTTCATGACAGTACAGTTCACTGATACAATGTCTTATTTGGCTTATTTGTTATTTTCCATTGAGATCCTTAATATTCTTATATAAACTATGCCTAAATGGTTAAGCCTAACCTTATTCCTGACCTTAACATCAGTAAAACGGTGCCAAAACCTAACTCTATTCCTAATCTTTCTTAACCTCAGAAAGCGTAATCCTAAAGTTATTTCTAACCTTATTCTCAGTAAAACAAGATAAAAAATAAAAACTCTTCTCTTTGTGTGCATAAAACCTCAGAACAAGCCGTTCTCCCAGCCCACGCTTGCTTATGGTTAATTAATTGGACTGAATGAATTGAAATGAAAATTAAATACATTTTACTGAATGAATGAACCCTTAATAGATGAGAGCTTTTAGATAAATAACTAGGGCTGTCACGATATGCCTAATCCACAATTCGATTCAACTTTCGATTCTATGGTCACGATTCGATCCGATTAGATTTTCGATATAGGATATACTTTAAAGGGGAAGACCACCCATTTTCAATATTGAACTATGTCATTAACCCATTTAGGCCTAACCTATAGAATAGGGCTAAATCAGAAATTAGCCTACAAAACAAATATGTTGATACATACTGTACATACTGTAAGCCCCTCCCAAACAGCAAAATGTGTTCCCGGCCTGAATGGGTATACCTTAGAGGAGTTGTGTGGAAATTAAAAAAAAGTTCCCCCCCTTCTGTGTTGCTTAGAACTGAAGGATTGATTTTGGGGTTTGTAATGTAAAGTACAACTTGATGACATCACACCGTTGTACTTTACAATACAAACCCCAAAATCAATCTTCCAGTTCTAGGCAACACAGAAGGGGGGGAACCTTTTTTTCTATTTCCACACAACTCCTCTAAGTTATATTAATGACATAGTTCAATATTGAAAATGGGTGGTCTTCCCATTTAAACCTACTTTTTTTCAGCACTGAGGGCTATATGGCTATTCATTTAGGCTATTGTCTTGATTTATAAAGAAAAAACACTTGTTTCTCAATAAGTCACTTTTATTTGAATAACAAATGGGAATGAAAATAACAAAAGGTTTAACATAAACAATATAAACTTTGGGTTTTATGCCCTAACAACTGACATTTTCATGCACAGAAGTGAATCATGATTTCGATTCACTGAATCGAACATCAATTTTGGTTCGATTCGAATCGGAATCGTGACAGCCCTATGATTAAAAGATGATTTGAAGCCATAACGGTACCTGTGTTGTTGTGTTCAACAGCCATGGCTACAGGTGGAGGACCAGTGCCTGGCCTGGGGCCTAACCAGTGTATGACCAAGGTGCAGCTGACCATCTCCTGTGAACATCTTATGGACATGGACGTCTTCTCCAAGTCCGACCCCCTGTGTGCTCTGTACATGAATACCTCAGGGTCCCAGTGGTATGAGGTTGGTAGTAGTGTGGTGGCAGAAATGTATACGACTGTCAGTATATGTGCTAAATGTTAAAATGGTAAATGGTGCATTTATATAGCGCCTATTGTGCTTTACATTCACCCATTCACGCACATACACTGATGGCAGAGGAAGCCATGCAAGGCACCAACCTGCTCACCGGAAGCAACTAGGGGTTCAGAGTCTTGCTCAAGGACTCTTCGACATTAACTCAGGGGGAGTCCGGATTCGAACTGGGAACCCTTGGTGCTCTAATGTCGGTTTCTCTACCCCTGAGCTATGCCGCCCGCTATAGGTGTATTTGTCAATCCTTTCTATGCTAAAGTTGAGTTACTTTCCACAAAAGACTTAACTTGACAACAGCTGCCCAATGCTTACTCCTATGTCACCAGTCCATATACCGTATGTAAGACTTCTGTAAGAACCAACATGCAGCTATTTGTGGTCTCCTGTTGTATAAAGAGGGGCTGGCCTGACAGTCAGGAGCAACACTCGCATGTGTGTTGTCTCAGAGAGCTCTCGTTTTTGTTGTTATCAAATATATTGTTTCATATTCACTCTACCTTTGCGGAAATTCTATACTGGTCGTTTACTAGGCTATACTGAAGTAGGGTTCATAATTTCTACTACAGCAGCAGACCAGAGGGGTTAAAAATCTACCTTTTTTATGTGGTTTCAGTAAACAGTACAATGATCATGTTTCCATTGTGTGCTCTGAATTCTAAATAACATTTCATTTAAGAAATATATATTTATTTTATTTTCTCCATGGCAGTTTGGTCGCACAGAGATGGTCCTGAATTGTCTCAATCCAAAGTTCTCTAAGAAGTTTGTCATGGACTACTACTTTGAGATGGTGCAGAAGCTGAAGTTCTGCCTCTACGACATCGACAACGACAGCCATGACCTGGGACAAGCCGACTTCCTGGGGGAGCTGGAGTGCACGCTGGGCCAGGTGAGAAGAAATGACCTGACAAATAAGAATAGTGAAGAGAGAGAGGAGAGTGAAGGGATATAGTCCAAAAATGGTAAATGGTGCATTTGTATAGCACCTTTATCCAAGCTTGGCGCTTTACATAAATTGTGCATTACATTCACCCATTCACACACACATTCATACACCTATGGCGGAGGAAACCATGCAAGGCACCAACCTGCTCACCAGGAGCAACTAGGGGTTCAGAGTCTTGCTCAAGGACTCTTCAACACTAACTCTGGGGAGCCCGGATTCAAACTGGGAACCCTTCGGGAATCCTCCGTGTTCTAATGACGGTTTCTCTACCCTTGAGCCAATGCCGTCCAAACCCATGGCGTAGTGGTTATGTGGTTAACGTTTACATTTAATTTAAGGCAATTAGTTGATGCTTATACAGAGCAATAGCATCGGTTCACTTAGAATGCCAACATTAGTTAATTTTTACAGGAAAAACTTTTTGGGGGCTAATTTAGTTTTATCGAACAGGAGACGCATTTGGGTCGGGACAAACCAATCAGTCTCGGAGTGTGATTTAAAGACTATCACTATCAAGACTATCATTATATACAAGTCCTCTTTATCCAGTTTAGCCTCCATCCCTTGTGGCTGCTGAATAAGGAACAGATCAACAATAATTCCATAATAAAAAAGAAGCCCTCAAAAATGTGTAGGACAGGAGGTAAAGTTAAAACAAAGTTTATTCTATAAAATAGCCAACATGTTTCGACTGGTTAAGGTCTTCATCAGGGGCAAGAACTGACTGGTCGAAACATGTTGGCTGTTTTATAGAATACGTTTTTGTTTTAACCTTTACCTCCTCTACTTCAGTGCTTGGAAGTGTATATTCCGGTTGATTCTAGAATCACTGCACACTTTTAAGATTTTTTTTATCTCCTGCAAGCACCCGGTTGGCCTCTATTTTTCTATGTGAATATTTCCATAATGTTGGCTGCAGCCTGAAAACATAATGGCTTTGTTAGAGCAAAATTGGTGACCTACCAACTTATGTAACTCAGACCAGTGCAGCCAATAGGATCTAACAAGGGACAATGCTTCTAAAAACAGGATTTGATCACATAAATTCATGATATTTGAGAACGCTCGTCCAAATGACAGTTCTTTTCATGGACAGTGGAACTGATATTATATAATAATGCTCCTGGGAAACACTCTTCAGGTATAAACTAGGGATGTCCGATATTATCGGCCTCCCAATATTATGGGCAGATAATAGCATAAATCTTTAATTTCAGAAAATATCTGTATCGGTTTTTATGCATGCTACCAAACAAAAATCTATAGCAGAATAATCAACGTGTTTGTTTTACTGTCTGTTGCATATCTGTGAGGTCTGAACTAGTTATTATATTGATGTTATCTATTTTATTTTATTAGATACAGTATATGATATAATTTACTTCTGGTGATTGGTGAATATATCGGTATCGGTTGATATGGGAATCGGAAATTAAGAGTTGGACTATATTGGAAAATCAGATATCGAAATAAAAAAATGAAACACCCCTAGTATAAACGCTGTAGTAGGATGGTGTCGCTTCTCCAAAAATACAGAACACATGGTGGCACATTGTTGGCTTGTACATCTTTTTGACACCATGATAATTATAGAGTATAAATTAGTCTAGCTGTCCCAGACATCATTCCACCTCTACAAAAGCCCATTCAACCATACATCCAATGCCTTCACCATACAACATGGATTATGACAGGAAGCCTAAATTAAGATTATGAAAATCTGCACTATATACTGTACTAAACCGGCTCATTAAAAATAAGAATCAGTGCAACCCTTTCAAAAATATGACTTTCTCTGAGGACCCCCTGAGATAGTCTAGTAGCCAGAATGTGAACCAAGACATTTTGAGTACCCTAAAGTTTTATGTTAGAAATGTTCAGTATGGGTCCCCAGCATGTAAAAACCACCGGATGCTAACTTGTATATGTTGAGCAATTTTCATAATCAGCCGCTAAAGTTGGTGTCCCATTAACTTTACATTACAGGAAAAATAAGCAAAAAATTAATCTGCTTTAAGTAGCATATGAGGGGTCTAACTAGGGGTATTTCATGATTCTGAATCCATTGCAAGCATCCGTTTTGCATGAAAAACATTCCTTGGGCTAAAACGGACCCCAGAAACATGTGAAAAGTGATGATTCGGCACTTTTCATCACTAAACCAAGGCCGATTTTTCGCCAAGGAATGATTTTCGTGCAAAACGGATGCTTGCAATGGATTCAGAATCATGAAATACCCCTAGTTAGACCCCTCATATGCTACTTAAAGCAGATTAATTTTTTGCTTATTTTTCCTGTAATGTAAAGTTAATGGGACACCAACTTTAGTGGCTGATTATGAAAATTGCTCAACATATACAAGTTAGCATCCGGTGGTTTTTATATGCTGGGGACCCATACTGAACATTTCTAACATAAAACTTTAGGGTACTCAAAATGTCCGGGTCTACAATACAATCCCAAATATCTGATCTACAAGCTAGCTCACAACATGCCACTAATATTATGAGTTTGTGGATCTGCTATTTTCGCTATTAAAAAATAAATAAATAAATAAACCAATACCTAACCGATTAGTTTGATAAACTGCTGCACCCCCAGGGTATACTATCCTCTTTACTGCACTAATTTTATGTTTCTAAATTCCCAAATCACTTAGATTCTTAGAACAGAAAGTACATTATTTTGTGTCCAGGTACAGAGCACTCTGACTTACTTATATTTAAAGGACAACTTTGGTTTATTTTAGATTTGCATGCAAGTGGCTAAATATGTATTTTTAGACACAATAAGCCGATTCCCAAGATGCACTGCAATATTTCATGGGCAGATGTGACTTATGGGGGCTGGTGTAAATAGTAACAAAGAAATTGCCGCCTTATTGTGTCTAAAAATACATATTTAGCCACTTGTATGCATGCCCCCAGCCCCCCACCCACTGAAATCAAAATACTAAAATCGCTAAAACAATAGGAAGCAGTAAATTAAAACATTTTAACACTCATATTTTCTCTAATTACAATCTAATATGAACCCTTGTTGTAAAAAAACAAAGTTGTCCTTTAAGAAATACAAGATAGTACAATATAGGCCTAGTTGTATATCTTTTCGGAGGTGTTTTCTCTTTTAGCATAGGTGCGTTGATTCAAGTGAGCCTATGTATGTCGCTGTTCCTTTGATGGTACTCCAGCGATTTTTCTATCTGCTTTTTGTTCCCAGATTGTGTCCTGTAAGAGGCTGACTCGACCACTGCAGCTGAAGGACAACAGGCGTGCGGGTCGTGGAACCATCACAGTGAGTAGAATCCTCTCTGGTACATCTTCACTCTGATGACTATATCATTATAATATACTGTATGTATCATTTCACTTTGTGTCTCAGGCTGGCCAGCGGACATATTATAATCTTAATCATAAACAAATGTGCCCATACAGTATAATAGGCATGTCACTATGACTCAGACATAACCATAAACAAACCTGATACGCTCATATATAGGCATGTCACTATCTGGTTGTCTAGGACAGGGGTTCCCAAACTTCTTTGTCTCAAGCACACACACACAACGCCTCGCGGCAACACCTCGCATCGCGAGGCGTTGTGTGCTTGTAGATCGGCTGTTTTCACTAGTTTTGTGCGACAGTCTTGTATGATGAAGCAGGGCTTTGCTTTACCAAAAGACGTACACATTTGAAACTTGGAGATACGAGGTTTCTGCCCAACAGAGACGATATTTTAGTGATTATGTTGCGAGGAAAACGTTGAGATCATAGCTATTTTGGTTAGAACTGACAGAAAATAACTTTGTACTTCAAGTTTAAAATGATACTAAATATTATTTGAAGTGTCCAAATAAATTATCTCACGGCACCCCTGGACTACTGTCACGGTACCCCAGGGTGCCCCGTCACCCACTTTGAAAACCCCTGGTCTAGGATATGGATTATGGTCCATCCACCAATCCAACCGATATGCCAATATACAGTGTAAGTGCATATACTAATGACATCAGGGGCATAAAAGGGACACAGTCCGGCGTGTCAGTGGGTACTCTGACACTATACAGTATGACTCAGACATATTGGTCGGATCGGCGGTGCGACGTAGGTGTGAGCTCTTGTTCTTCAAATCCTAAAGAAAAGTACTTTTTTGAGAGTTGCTAACCGCTCCAATACGTATGTTATGCCCATACATGTGTTTTTTTTCCTAAGGGTTTTCCCATTGGATGACGTAAGTTTGACGTAAGCTTACCAAGGGTTTTCCCATGGGGTTATACTGTAATAACTACACATGACATGACATGACTTCACAGCATATCAGTATTTGATACCATGAGCACAGCTCACTTCTTGGGATGGGACGATACGATATGAACATTTCATATCCTGATTATTGTGACAAAAAAAAATCACCATTTACGATATTATCGCGATAATCAAAATCCATTATCCTTGGGGCAGAACGTTTGCCAAAAAGTAGCCGATCTACAAGTGAGCTTGTAGATCGGCTACCTTTTGGCAAAGACATTTGATAGAGAGTGAAAAAAAGACTGTATCAAGTACGTATATTATAAGTACCTTTTTAGCAATTATAGAGGGTTTAAGAGGTATATGCAGCTCGGCAAATAAAAGGTGAATTGATCCCAGTGCATGACGGAGGACGATATCACGATAAATTAAATCTCCACTATACGATTATCGTGAGTGTTTTTTTAACACGATAAACGATAATATCGCTTATCGTCCCATCCCTACTCACTTCACACGTGTGTGATTCTTTTTCAAATAGCGATAATAGCTGATCTACAAGCTCACAACCTGACGTGTTGTCAAAGCCATTTTGCATGGGGGAAACTAGCTAACTAGTTTTAAAGGCAGCCAAGCCATTCTCAAATAACTGATTTTAAATGAAGAATATTTTCTTTTATAGATCTGTGCCGATGAGATCACCGACAACAGAGTGGCGAATTTTGAAGTATTTGGCCGGAAACTGGACAAAAAGGTACTGAAGTTTATTTGTGACAGTGACAGCTAAGGCTCACGACAATAAAGATGGGATTTATGGTTCTTTGAAGTGAGCCGGATCTCTGGGATCCGTTCCTTTCAAAGAGCCGTTCAAAAGACTCATATTAGTTACTTGCCACTTTGTAGATTTTGATTATAATTACAAATCACTTCAACCCTACATACATTTCGGCCATATATACATTTTGGCCATTTGAAAATAGCCAATCTACAAGCTCACAATGCGTTGCGACACATTGTGAGCTTGTAGATCTGCTATTTTCAAATGTTTTCTTTTTTTTCCTACATTTTATTCTTCGGAAGTCTTGTGAAATGGGACATTTTGCATAAGGAGTACTTTATACTATTGGTACTTTAAGTGCATTTTGATACCAATACTTTTGTACTTTTACTCAAGTACATTTTGATTCCAAACTTCTACTTGTGGCAGAGTATTTCTGCATTGCAGTATTGATACTTTTACACAAGTAAAGAATGTTTCTACTTTTTCCACAACTGTTCATTTAGAAAGGAACAGCTCCCTATACTGCAAACCCGATCCCATCGTTCATTTAAAAGAGCCGCTCAAAAGACTCGATTCGTTCACGAACGTCCCATCTCTACACAACAACTTCCTGTCATTATTAACTTGAGCTCATATCTTTTCAGTATTTGTGGTGGTCAGACCCTTTCCTGGAAATCTACAAGAAGACAGAAAACAAATGGCAGCTGGCCTACAGAACAGAGGTAAACAAACTATAAGTACAGACATGCACACTCTGGCCAAGTCTGAAGGACTCTAAGGCTGGACTCACATATTTGCGTGAAACATCTTCTCCGTATCGTCTGAGAATGGCCACTGGGGGCGCCGTACTAATGCATTGTCAATGGAAGGTTGTTTGGTTTTTTGTCGTTGCCGTGTCTCTAGCTCAACCACAGCATGTCTTTTGGCCAAGAGACACGGCAACGACAAAACACCAAACAACCTTCCATTGACAATGCATTAGTACGGCGCTCCCAGTGGCCATTCTCAGACGATACGGAGAAGGTGTTTCACGCAGCTGTGTGTGGAACGCCTAATAAGAGAGCTCATCACAGGGACACATGTAAACAATATAACAAAAAGTTAAAGAGGTGGTGCCATAGTTTTATACTTTTTCTGTTTTGTATGTGTCTATGGAGTTGACATTACCGCACGCATATTTAAGGCATGGGGAGGTAACCTATGTAAATCAACCTGCGTTGTGCGGCCAGTGCAATTATGAAGGTCTCTAACTGAAACAAATAGCGCATATCCTTAGACGTGCTTTCTTCACCTTTTATGCGCTAAATGACATGTTTATGCCCACATGAGACTGGGCGGCAGCCTTGCTTCACAAGAAACAGCAGATATAGGCCTATTTACCCTATAATTCAGCCACATTTCTTCATTCTGGTCTGATTAAAACAAAACAAAAAATCCATTCCTTCTTCTGTACCAGTCATATGGCTCCCCCATGAAAGATATCACGCTAATATGGGACTTCGGCGATTTCTTTTATTTAATTATTATAGGTTGGCAAGAGCGGATTGCTGTAATTTGTGCATGAATACTGTAGATGGCTGGTGTCGGCATGGAAAGCACATTCACAGGACCATGGATGGATCTCTTTCAATTTTTAAAATCGCTTCATAATTGCCCGATCTATGAGGAATCAATCTGCAGTTTTGCTTTGCTTCATATAGATGCGTGATCGCTGTTCGCGATGCGTCATGCCAATTTAGCCAAAGAAGAAAAAAAAAGCTCTCGAAGCACTATAGGCTATACATGGCATGTTGACAGCTTTTAGGTCTAAATATGTTTTTTTTTCGGACACACATGTACAGTATATGTGCTACAGTGCGAGGACATGCAGCAGCCGGGGGCATAATACGGGGGCTGCCATCACCTTGCTGTAGGCTGATGAATGAATGAATGAATGAATGAATTAAACGGCTATAGTCCAATTCTTTTACATCTCTGTCATTTTTGGTCAAATTTTACAAATGTAAATTTCTAAATAATAAATGAAATGTATTTATTATTACTGTACTCAATATCAAACTAAATCAGGTGGGATATGTTTTATTTCGTTTAATTAGGCGTACTGGTTCCATCAGATTCTTTTTTTTTTTTTTTTTTGGCAGGAGGCCGCAGTGCCTTTCCGTAGCCTATTAATTAATAGGCCACTATACGTCCATTGTTCACTCAACAAGGCCAGCCTATGTCACACTGACACGCTGGCATGAGATGAGAGAGACAAATAGATGTGTGGACGTGACAAAAAAAGTATTATATTAATATAGCCTTCTCTCTCTCGCTCTCTCTCTCTCTCTCTCTCTCTCTCTCTCTCTCTCTCTCGCCTTTTTTTCTCTATATGCAAACAATGTTGGTTCTAATAAAACAGACCTTATTGAGTGTGAGATATTTATAAGCATGATATCACTGTGATATGTGAATAAGCATTAGCCCCCCCATCCTCTGGTTTTATGCCAGTTAAATGGAATGACGGACGAGCTTCTGATTGGTGAATGTACCTACCACGGTCATGCCATCGGTTTCCTCAGGAAAGCACGCCCATGAATTTTTTTTCACGTGGTGAGCGCACAATTACGATCATCGCAAATCACATAATCAGCTGCT
The DNA here is from genome assembly GCF_963921795.1 of Nannobrachium achirus. Lineage (NCBI taxonomy): Eukaryota > Metazoa > Chordata > Actinopteri > Myctophiformes > Myctophidae > Nannobrachium > Nannobrachium achirus. The sequence continues at coordinate 19,795,818 of NC_137828.1, read as the reverse complement.
GATCGTTATTCATGCGTCAAATGCGATCGTCGGCAGTCGGCAACTCCTTAGCACGGCCCTTGATTACCGTTTTCTTAATAGGGCCCTGGGCCTCAAAAGGCCCAGTCGAAAAACACAGATTAAATGACATCATAGAATCATCCCCTCCCCTTTTACTATACACCCAACATTGTGGGTGTGGCTAACCTCAGCTGGGCACCAGCCACCAGACAACCAGGCATACTTAATGAACTGGTGGGTCCACACACAAAAAGATTTTTAACACTTTCTTTACACTTTTTTTGAAAATGTCTTCCTCATAGTATAATCATAATGCCTGATCATCATGTTTTAGTAGGTAAAAGAATGATGGCACTGCATCTTTAAAGAAAAGTGGAAGAAAGAAAGTTAAAGTTCCTAGTCCTGGGGAGTGATTTCAGTATTGAGGATTCCATAGGGGTTATTTCTGACATCAGTGCAGATCCGCAAAAAATACATTAAATAAGGGGGAGGTGTAGCGATGGCCGCAGTGTGAATGACAGTCGTCAAAATGCTAGATCAGTGATCTCCAAACTAAAAAGCATTTTTTTCAAGATTTGAGTATCTGAGTTGGCCAGACTAGCATAAACTACAACAGAACTTCAGAAGATACTTATGCATGGATTGGCGCACACATTCAGTGAAGGCAGTTCGGAACTTCAGGGAAACACCCCAAATATTGGTGTGTGCAGTAGCGCTTTGGGGGCCGGACGCGACCGGACGCCGTGTGGCCGAAAATATTTCCCCACATGCACGCGCACGGACGGCACCGAACGGTGCACGAACGCGAGAGCCGCGACCACCCCGCGAATCCGCGATAACTACAAGCAATACTTTAATCAGTGGCTACTACTTTGCATAACAGGTTTCTAGTGGTGAATGTGTGAGCGTCCTCAAGCCTCTATTCATATGGATATATAGCCTACTTTAACACCTAGGTTTCCAGCTGTGACTGCATGTGCATGTGTCGATGTGTGTGTGTCCTCATACATGGCTCCATATTACTGTGGTAATTAGTGTTTGAGATTCGTTCAAGGCAAACTTTGTTTCTCTATCCTACTGTAGCGCTGTATTTTCTAAATGAATTAAAAGAAAGTAGAACATAAAATCTTAAGTAACAATGCAAATGTAATTAAGACTAGAAAACTATTGTTTTCCCACCATTAGATCTGCTGACATCCTTTCTATCTAAATAGCCTCTAGTGGCGCGTGCACGCGCGTGCACGTGACGTCAATAAATGACCGTCCGCCTGGGAAAAAAAATCCCAAAGCACCACTGGGTGTGTGCCATGCTTCATATTTCAAAAATCACTTATTGGGACATTGGGACATGGCCTCTTGCAAACCTTCTCCAAAATAGCTGTCTCATGTGTCATCTCTTTCAATTAAACCCAGTTCCATTCCTGCGTTTTTTGGATGCATAAAAAATGTATTGGCCATTTAAAAAAAAACGTAATAGAAAAATGCATCATTCTGTTTGCAAAGACCTTCACTGTTCCTTTCTTACTGCAGGTGGTTAGAAACAACCTGAACCCAATGTGGAGACCCTTCAAGATCCCCCTACATTCTCTCTGCGATGGGGACATGGAGAGGCCAATCAAGGTACAGCACACGCATGTCTAGCAATAATCTGTCATTACGATTTACATATTTATTTTAAATAACAAACCATGTAAAATGCATCTTAACATAATAACAATGCATTTCCCTACAACCACAATGTCTACTACCTCTGGTGTTTTTAGTAGAGTTTGTAATGGCTTAGGTTAACATTGTACTCTAACATACTAATGAACTGAATTCACGTGATTTTCATTCAATTTTTTGACACTATTCCCACCTTTTTGAAGCAAGCTTTTCACGAAGGGCCATTTGCCTGCCAGGCTGGATGTGTGTGTGTATGCCTTATTCCCAGAAGGTGCGCATTTTTCTTTGTCCTATTTATTTCCACCCCAATTATGTAAACTTTAAAGCTACAATCTTATTATTATAATAAGATTATTATCATTATAACTTATTATAATGAATAAAGTGTTATTTTAAACAATCTGTATGATTTAGAACAGTGGTTCTCAACCTTTTTACATCAGAAATTATCGGTCTCTCCAAGTACCTCCATAATAACTGATACATTAAAATATAGGTGTGTAGGCCTATCCCATCCTATTCCGCTATACACAAGCCAATAATTTGACGATCGGGTCAATAGGACCGATTTAGTTAGGAATGCCACAAAAACAAAAACTTCAGCATGATTTCAAAGCTCCATGGGCCGTTAAACCAATGTTGTGAACTACTCCTTCAACTCCTGCAGTTGTCACCCAAAATACCACAGACACTGAGACAGACATTGAGAGCCTTTTTCAACTGAAGAGCTTGGTCAGAACTACCAATATAAATATTTCACTCCACTTTTATATTGTTCCTTCTTTTTTGGGAGACCCCCTCTGTGTACCTCCAGAGGGCGTCTCAAGTACCACCAGTGGTCAGGGGCGTCACAAGGGGTAGGAAAGTGGGACTGAGTTACCAGGGCCCAAGGTGGAGGGGCCCTAGTAACTTTAGCTATTGAAAAATAGCAGATATACAAGCTCACAGCGCGGCACCGAGTGCCGCGCTGCGAGCTTGTAGATCTGCTATTTTTGAAAAGTTGTGAAAATGTGTGAAAATCTTTGAATATAGCCTATGTATTTTTTAAGCGAACATTTCTAACTCAAATTTTTCTTCTGGGGGTCCCTGGAACTAAATATTTTGAGATCGGGGTCCGTGGCCAAATACATATCATCTTGGGGGTCCTTGACATAGGTTTCTTGCACACATTTTCAAGATTTTTCAAAAATAGCAGATCTACAAGCTTGTATATCTGCTATTTTTCAATAGTTAACATTCATGGTGGCCCGCAGTGAATCCTTGTACCCAGGGCCCAGAATTTGGTGTGACGCCCCTGCCAGTGGTTAGGTCGCAGTTACTATGAAAAGCTCCACCGGCAGTCGGTCAGTCTGTCACGTCACACTTTTGCCCTACTAGTACTCATGTCTCCGCCACCGTTGGCCCTATCAATGCCAAACTTTGCACACACACTCCTTGGATGGCAAATCACAGCCTCCACCACTCATTTCTCGTATGCCCCTCTTATAGCGCCACCATCAGGCAGATTTTTGCAAAATATTTGGACACTGCTCATACAGATTTTGGTCTAAAATCACGCAAAGCGGTACACAAAGTATCTCTAAAGTCATGGATCTGTCCCATATTTCCCATATTCCCTCCTGATTGGCTACGATTACCTTCTAAAGTTTGCATAATGCAACCTGATGCTTATCTCCCGATTAGGGAGTCTTACTGGTACATGTACCACAGGTTGAGAACAACTGAGATAGAATGTTAAATCTGCTGTAGGTGATACTTTTTAGTTTAAATAAGTGATCAATATTAATGATTGCTAGAGTGTTTGTTCAATACCAGGGACGTCTTCCCATCTTTCCAGCTCTTAAGTAAACACATTTCCCTGAAATTAGATCTTCTAAAGAGCTGGAGAGACAGGAAGACCCTTGTTAAGATAGCTCTCCGCTGCTACAAGAGTACAGATTGCTACAGACTGGCAGTCGAATTAAATAAGTTAAGATATCAGGTTAGAAGGTGTGAAATGCTGAATGCACCTGAGAGCCGACACCGACAGACAGGCTACTATGGTGCTAAACATGATTTATGGCTTAATGTCTTTTTCAACAACAAGCCCGCTGCTTTCTGACGGTCGAAAGGGGAGCGTCTACGGTCGTAGGGAAGTGTCTAAAGCCTAACAATGCTTCCCTACTACTTGCAACCCGACGTGACAGTGTACCCAAACCCAAGATTTTCAGCATCAGACGCTTTCTAACACTTAACATCGGTGCGGCGGAGAGCTACCTTTTACAGAACAAACACTGTTTAACAATAATTATAATTTTCACTGTTTGCAAATGCATGGAATTTGTCCTCTGTATTTAACACATAGAGAGGAGTGAGCGCTATGTGTGCAGTTAGGGGTTTTGCTCAGGGACACCCAGTGTTGCATTGCTGATTCAATGTTTGGGGGTACGCAATCTTCATGACGTCACACGAACATCGCTCAACTCCTACTATACAGGTCTATTGATATGCATACAGGCTTGTTTCTTTGTTAAAACACCCTGTTGTGACACTAAAGCGTTGTCGAGGTGTGAACTTGGGGATTTTTGGCATCAATGCATGTCCGTTTGCGTGAGAGGCGTGACCCCTGCTCAGAAAAGATAATTCAACACTGGGGACACCGGGTACCGTATGTTTCCCAGGTGGCTTCCCATGTGACCCTGTAATATAAATTAATATAACTTCAGTGGTTGGAGTGTTCCTCTTCTTTTGAGAAATGTGGACTCTGTGTTGGGTAGGACACATACTGGTTGACAGTGTCATCAAAGTTATTTGGAGCAAGGCCACTCCAGTAGGTAACCTGGTCCTTCCTGCAGCCGGCAGGGGTTCCAAATCGACCCCAGGCCCTTTTCTGCATCATGTCATCACCTCTCTCTCTCCCACCTTTATGGTCTCTCTACTCACTGGCCAACATTGTTTTGATTTGATCTTACAGTTCTCAACAAACATGATATTATTTTTATTGTAGTTCGGAAAATTGCAATTACATCTCTTTGTCGGGGGAGGGAGACGACTGAAAAAAAACCCCACAGATTGTAGCTTTAATTTTTTTTTTTTTTTTTTAAGTCTTGTTTAATTGACAGATTGTTAGTGATATATTGATTGTATTGACATTGGTTCTCAGTTAATAAGGTATGTTTATAAATGGCAGTGGTACGGCTTGTACATGCATGTTTAAAATAAAAGCATGAATCTATTATTTTAATAGTTTAGCATTGAATGCACAATAGCATGCTATGTTTATACACATGAAACACAATTGTATACATGAATATAAAATATATGTTGTAGCCCCACCCCCACCCTACAAGGTAGGGGGTCCCTGCTCCATCTCCCCATCAGATTGGGGGCTCCTGGCCTGAAAACGTTGAAGACCCCTGTCTTAGGTGGTGGCAGTTGCCATCCCCTCGTACCCCAAATGATCAGATTAATAGTAGTGTGCTGTCTGCATGAGTTAAATCATAGCAAAAGTCAACCATCCATTACTGGATCTTTTATCTTGTCATCTGCTAAGGTTTTCTGTTTGCCACCAGGTGTTATGTTACGACCATCACGAGAATGGCTCCCATTCACTGATTGGAGAGTTTGAGGCTACACTCCCACAAATGCAACAGGGAACTCACCTCTCCCCGGTGAGTGTGTATGTACTGTATGATAGCATGTACAGTTTCATGAACCTCGTCCTCTTCCAACATAATTTCAATTGTAATTACATTTATTAATGATTATGTATTACTATATTATTCATATTTTATTTATACATAATAATAACTACTAATTGACACAAACATGGGTCTGTTCTTTTTCTTCCCTAGGCTGAATTTCCATGTATCAACAGAAAGAAGTTGCACAAGAAGAGAGGCTATACAAACTCGGGGGTCATAGGCATCAAGCAGTGTCAGGTAATGCAGTTATTCCATCTGCCATGCAGCTTTGCTTCTGAAAGGAGAGTGGTCAGCCCTTGTAGTTGCTTCAGTTAAAGGACAACTCCTCCCTAAATAACATCTAGGCTCATTGTACTTATATTGATCCAAAACTACTGTCCATGGGGTCTATTAGGCATAAGCCTATTGCTTTTACACCATTTGTTGCGGTCAAAAGTGATTTTCTTACTATTAGTTGTCATTACAAACACATCCATGCCTTGGTTGTCCCCATACAAGCTGCCACACACTGCTAAACAGATGTTAGGCTTTTATGTGTTTTGCCAAGTCCCGGAAAATACACGCTGTGATTGGCCAGTACAGTCACTTTGATTGGCAGTTTTACAGAATGCTCACCCCAAAACATGATTTATGAGACTGTGGCGGCTTGTGTGGGATAACCAAGGCATGGAAGTGCTTGTAATGACAACTAGTAACCCATTCATGAAAAAGAAAAACACTTTTGACCGCAACACATAGCTGGGTGGGTTCTGCTGGGGAAACTGGACAACAGGGCCATTTTTGCCTAATACACCCCATGGACAGTTTTTTGGATCAAAAGTACGAAAATTAGCCTAGATGTTATTTGGGGGGCGGAGTTGTCCTTTAACACTTTCCCAGCCTGGCCAGAATGGCTTGTTGTGGACTAGCCGGACATTTCTATCATTGTATTATGATCTGAGACATAATATTATGATTATAAACATCAACATCAACGCGTGCCTTCTAGGATGGCAACGTTCTTTTTTTTTTTCTCTTCCGTCAATCCCCCGGTTAAAACTCACCACGAAGTGTCTCATCTCCATTGGCATATAGTGGGGATTTTGGCCGAGTCGTCTTCCCCCCCCATGCGTTTCGCGTGCACGATCCGTGCAAATCGAGATAAACGAATGTAATCCAGTCCGTATGAAGCCCCGATCTCAACTTCTATCTGGTCGAAACCATAACCGAGAGATGCTATGCTAACGCCTTCTCCTACAATGAAAGTGAACGGGAAATTGGGTATAGAGAAGGGATAGTGACCAGAAGCTCTTCCGGTGCAAGGGTTGAGAGAATGATCCTTTTAGACCAGCCGAAGAAGAGACGGAGGACAGCTGCCGATCGTTTTTTTGTTGTTGATAATTATCATTTATTTCGGTTTTAACTTTTTCCCTGCCAGATTATTTATTTATTTATTGGGTCTGGTGCCATCAAAAAGCAGCTTACCTTTGCGACGTTATAGTAGATAGATAGACATTCTTTTTTTTTTTTTTTTAAGTGCCTGGTCTGCACTTTCGCAGACCAGGCAGCAGAGGGCGGCGTCATGCCATTAATGTGAATTTGTCCGGTCTCGCTTGCCATACATTGAGAGCACTCACTGGCCACAGAGCCTCAGGGCCAGAGAAAATCAACACGGAAGAGAATTGGTCTCCGTTGATGTTAACGCATAATGGATTTTTAAGACCATCACTGCGGACGATGTGATTACAGTACACGGCGGCGCGACCCCTCATCAGCTTAAGGACATCAACAAGGTAAACGAACGAACGGCCGTATTGGCGCGGCGCGACCTCGAGAATTGGGGCGAACGGGAACGTCCAAAGCAGTATAAGAGTTAACTCACTTAGCGCCGAGCGACTTTCGGGGCGACTAACTAATGATGGCGTTTAGTGCCGAGCGACTCGGAGCGACTTTTATATAAAAGCATTGTTTAAGCTTTTAATTTGGGTTGATAGACCGGAACGGTTAGCTTACCTTCGACTAGCATACAGATGAAAACCGTGAAAAAAAAGGATACGATTATGACGTCACCTTTAAGCCATAGCTTCCTGTTTACGTAGGCCTCTGTTAGCCGCTAGGCTCAATGCAAACCATCCGACCCTCACGTAGCTTCACTAGGTCGGATTTTGATTCGGAAACTTTCTGTGTGGCATCTATATACGTTCCGATGCCCATACCAATGGTGGTTTGAGACGATCAAGCACGAATTGAGCAGTATTGAGCTCAAATGGCGGCCCGCGGCCTGTCCATTGAATGTCAATGGAGAGCATGTCATTGTACCATCCTGTTATGTCCTGAACCTCGTTTTTTATTCTGACTTAACATGGGACCATGGAAGGTCTATGGGCTATGGCTCACTCTAGTGGTCATCTTGTGGCATTCGCAGGCACGTGTACCTGGTTATGTAATGTGATTTTGGGGATTCAATATAGCTATTTCCTGGCGTTATAAGCGCAGATTCATATTGAAATCTGGCTCGCTCGGCGCTAAGTGAGTTAATGACCTAGTACGGAAAATTCCGGTCGGCTAATTCGAGTACAGATGAAGTACGGTTTAATCCGGTTTTAATATTAAGTGTGGCTCCACGTGGCTGAGAAAGAGTTAATGGTGAGATGGGTTTATAATCCTACAGCGTATATCACTTCATGATGAATTAATCTGATATTTAACCTTTCAGGTGGTGAAGGAGTACACCTTCCTGGATTACATCATGGGAGGCACTCAGCTCAACTTCACTGTGAGTTTATAAATATCACAAAACCTCCCCTATGTAGCCATGCAACAACACCTTGGTGTCCATGTAGGAAGGGAATATTATCAGAATAATGGCAAATCTGGGAATAAATTCCTTACCAAGAAAAACATTCCTTTGGCTACAAACGGCCCCCGCAAAACTGAAAAGTGATGACTCATCATCACTAAACCATCGTTTTGTGGGGCCGTTTTTCGCCCAAGGAATGTTTTTCGTGGCAAAACAAATGCTTGCAATGGATTCAGAATAATTAAAAACACCTAGTTAGACCCCTCACATCCTACTTAAAGCAGATCTTTGGGAGTCTTTTTTTCCCCTTTATATTAAGTGAATGAGACGCAAAGTTACCCCAGCTGTCGAAGATTCTCCTACCTAGGGATTTTGAATTTCAAACTTTGTTAGATGTATTTGTTAGACTCAATCTGGCAAGCCATCGTCAAAGAAAGGGGGATACCCACTCGGTCTGTCCCTCTTCCTTTGAAGCGTAAGCTATCATGACTGTCTCGAGAGAATGGTTAGACTAGACACCTTTTACAGACACATTGGTGAAGACATTTCTTGGTTAGGAATGTATTCCCAGATTGTATTAATATCCTCTGACTAATTGTGTGTTTGCTTCATACTGTATATCCAGATGGACAAAACTACACTTGCACATGTTACATTATGTATGAGTTTGAACGTTTGTTTGACTGAACTTTATTTTCCAAAGACGTGTACTGATTTAATTATTTTTGACACGGTAATGTATTTATATCCAGAGCAGTGGGTGTGCTTGGGGTCGTGTAAAGGTGACGGTAGAAAGCATGTCTGATGGCATGGGAATGAGATGCTCAAAGATTGCTGTTTTACAAAACGTGTTCACCAGTGTGAATCAGGCAGTGTCTCTTTCTCCTCTTGTTGACAAGTTCAGAATGGTTTCCTCAAAGGAAGCCTTCCTTCACTAAAAACACAAATTCATCCATTCCACAATGCTAACAATCCACAACAACCCACGGTTATGCTCAATGACTTCAGTCTTTAAAGGGGAAGACCACCCATTTTCAATATTGAACTATGTCATTAATATACCTTAGAGGAGTCTAGGCAACACAGAAGAAGGGGAACCTTTTTTTATTTCCACACAACTCCTCTAAGGTATATTAATGACATAGTTCAATATTGAAAATGGGTGGTCTTCCTTTAAATACTAAATCCCACCAGGCAATATGATCAATGCCCTACCAGCCTATAGTCAGCCTACATTAGCCGACTGAATGTAATTTGCTTGATTAATTTTCACACAAAGCAAGTTTCGGCACAATTGTTAACGTAGTAAAATAGTCTAGGGCAGGGGTCTTCAACGTTTTCAGGCCAAGGACCCCTTAGTTGAGAGAGAGATGAAGCAAGGACCCCCACAACCTGTTAATAGATTCCATACAGTTTCATTGATTGACAGCACAATCATCAGTGTATTTTGGATTCATGTCAATTTGTGTCTTCAGATATTTAACCACTTGAACTGTCAATACTTAATAAAGTTGACTTTTCACTCTACTAGTCTGCTCTTTTTCCCCTCTAAACCAAACCTCTTTCCCGAAAATAGACGATCTACAAGCTCACAACGCCTCGCAGCGTGAGGCGTTGTGAGCTTGTAGATCTGCTATTTTTGGCTTAAGTTCTCAGAATATGGACACTAGGGTTCAAGTGGTTAATATAAAAAAATTGAAGAAAGGTTTCTATCACACAAAGATTTGGAGGACCCCCTAGGGGTCCCGAACCCCCTGTTGAAGAGCCCTGGTCGAGGGAGTTTGGTGCATGTGTTGGAGCTTTGTGGTCAGACTGCCATCACAATCCAGATCCATGACTGTTAAGCCCTTTGCACACAGGACAGTTGCGTTTTTTTCGTTTGCGGCATGAATAAAACGCATTGGATTTGGTGTGCAAGGCTGTGCGGAATCGGCGCTGCGGATCCAAAAAGGAGTCATAAAAGGAGTGATGAGTTTTTTACCGCATGCGACAAGACGCACGAATCGAACTGAGTTCGATCGAGACAAAAACGCACGGCGGCAGCCACTCGTCGCACGGCTAATTCGGAGCCGGTGTGCATGAGGTCATAGAGAATCATTGTTTTCTTTTCAAAAAATGATATTGTCCGTTTTATCCGTGCGGTTAAACGCGCCTGTGTGCAAAGGGCTTTACTTGTATTTGGTCCTTATGACAGATTGCCATAGACTTCACCGGCTCCAACGGGGATCCCAGGACCCCTCAGTCTCTCCACTACATCAACCCAGAGGGCTACAATGAGTACCTGACGGCAATCTGGGCCGTGGGCAGCGTCATCCAGGACTATGACAGGTGGCACCAGATCTTTAACTTTTTAATGCGATTACAAATGTGAAATGTCACTATTTTCTGTTTATGGCCACTCGAAAAATGTATTCTACCATGTAGCCAAAAGGTGGAAAATAAATAACTGTTGTTGTTTATCATGAATATATTTTTTCCACTCACTGTTCTTACTGTTTCTAATGTGCAGTAACAAGATGTTTCCTGTCTTTGGCTTCGGAGCCCAGATCCCACCTACCTGGCATGTATGAGATGTTACAGAATTGTATGATTTGTTAAATGAATGAAAACCATGATAGAATAGTTTCATTCTTATTATTCAAGTAGAACACTAATATACTTGTGGAGGGAAAAATCTGGATGTTTTTTCTCACTTTTTATATATTTGACTGATTTTACACTAATATCCAAGGACATAGGAATGTCATATCAAAAAGTTGATACCTGAACCATTGAAGTTAAGACATGTATTTCAGCTCAGAACCTACCAGATGGTATTCCATCCTTTTTTCTTTTATCCTTTTCCTTTTTTCTTTTTTTATGTTTACAGGTGTCCCATGAATTTCCTATAAATTTTGACTCTTCCAACCCATTTTGTGCTGGTAAGTTTAACCCACACTGCTTTCATCTGTAAAATGTTAGTTTTTGACAATGATCAAAAATAACAAAAATATACTGAGCTCCTAGATAGCTCGGAGATAGGCCATTTTCGCTTGTCCCATGTTGGTGTATAGCAAGGGTCTTCAACAGGGGGTCCGGTCTCAGAGTTACTTCTACTGTGATAGAAACTTTTTTTCTCCTTTTTTATATTAACCACTTGAACCCTAGTCTGGTAGGATTCACCTTGAAACATGGGCTGCATATTGTGTAGTGTTTTTGGTTGGTTTCTGTTCTGGATGTTTTGAAGGTTTGCACAGGGCTCTACTTCCAGTATTGACCCAGCTCAGATTCTGAGCCTGGGACAACTTCCTGCCCAGGAATGTCATAGTTTTAGCCCAGAGGTTCTTCTCGCCCCCCTAGTGGCGAGAAAAAGAACCTCTGGGAACTCAGATTGCTTGAACCCTAGTGTCCATATTCGGAGAACTTTAGCCCAGATCTAATAGCAGATCTACAAGCTTGTAGATCGGGCTATTTTCGGCAAAGAGGTTTGGTGTAGTGGAAAAAAGAGCACAATTAGTAGTCTACAGAGTGAAAGTTTATTAAGTATTGACGGTTCAAGTGGTTAAATATCTGAAAACACGAATTGACATGAATCCAAAATACACTGATGATCGTGCGGTCAAACAATTAAACTACATGGAATCTATGAACAGGTTGCGGAGGTCCCTGCTTCATCTCTCTCTCAACTAAGGGGTCCTTGGCCTGAAAACGTTGAAGACCCCTGGTGTATATTGTTTGGCATGAAGTTCACACGTGTGTGTTCTTTTAGGTATAGAGGGAGTGGTGGCAGCCTACCAGCAGTGTCTCCCCCAGGTGAAGCTCTTTGGTCCCACCAACTTTGCCCCGGTCATCAACCATGCCGCCTGCTTCGCCAGGCAGGCATTACAGCAGAACTCTGCCTCCGTGAGTAGCCCATCTTTTCCATGATACAGTAGGTGGGATGAATTTAAATGTAGTGGATTTAGGGATTGCAGCTTGGATAAAAGCGTTTGTGATGGTATAAAATGTATGGTGCTGAAAGATGCATAACTCATCAGTATATAGATTAGAGATTCATAAAAAAATATATATATATATATTGAGATAGATATAGACATATAGCACCCATAATCATCACACGGTGGAAATTTCCCACTGGACTTCAAGAAACACTTGACTTAAGAGGGTTGACATTTCTGTATTATAAATCCTTGTTTTGATCGGTCTCGTGTAATATTTTGAGTTTTAACATATGGACTTTTGACATTCATGAGCTGTATGCCATAAAAATGTAAACAAAAAAGGATTTGAATATTTCACTGCATGCGCAATGTATCTACAATATATGAAAGTTTCAAATGTTTCATTATATTACAGAAGAAATTAAACTTTACTACACAATATTATATATTCTTTAGATGAATCTGTATATCCACAGCAGTATTATGATACGCAGGTATGAATGCATATCCATAGTATGGTGCATACAAAATTACTATGTGAGGTATTGAATCTATTGCTTATTTACTGTTTACAGTTTAGGCATTTAGCAGAAGCTCTTAATCCAGAGCGACTTACAATGAGCAGGGTAATAAATACATCAATACAATAAGCAAGGTAATACATCAACATCAATACATCAATTGCAGAGAAATGTCAATCTAGAGAAAATAACGCAGGTAGACAAAGCACCTAATCAGTAGAAAACTGTATATAAAACCTAAGAATGCTATCCATCTAGCTTTCATGTATGGTCATTGAGGGTAGGCAAGTGCTATGGGCTTAGGTGGAGTGAGTCTTCAGGCCACAGTGGAAGCTAGGGAGTGAGTCTGTCGTTCTAAGTGCGACAGGGAGTTTATTCCACAGTATTTAGTTGTCTTATTTCTGCTTCCACTCTAATTCTTCTCCACCGCAGCAATACTACGTCCTGCTCATCCTCACTGATGGCGTGATCACAGACATGGATCAGACGCGCACTGCCGTGGTGGAGGCCTCGCGGCTGCCCATGTCCATCATCATCATCGGGGTGGGCGACGCCGACTTCGAGGCCATGGAGTTCCTGGACAGCGACGACAAAATCCTGTACTCGCCGAGGGGCCACCCCGCCCTTCGGGACATCGTCCAGTTCGTGCCCTTCAGACAGTTCCAAGTAAATAAGCGCGACATGATGGTTGGTAGAACATTTTTATTTTGAAATTTCACTAGAGCATACATGGACAACTGGCGGCCCGGGGGCCACATACGGCCCTGACCTTCACTTAATGCGGCCCTCAGGTTAATACCGGAATGCTGATATTTTAAGTCCAATGTATTTGTATTTAGGTTCATGAAGTTAACATGAGTATATAGGCTAACTAAATGCGTTTGAAATTGAATCAAAATGTTACATTTCAGGATTCCAATTTAAAAAAGAACAAAACATAATTCAGGATTCCAATTCAAAAGAGGCTTCTTTTGTATGAGTTATGACAAAAGTAGGACGTAGCAATATGCAATGTGGCCCTCTGGAGTGAAGGTGGAAATATAGTGGCGCTCACCATCATCAAAGTTGCCCACCCCCTGCCCTAGAGGAATTTCACTAGCCCTTCTAGCCCAGCTACATTAGATGTAAGGTGGACCACCATAGAAGTCTTGAAAGCATTAAAAGAAGAAATTGATCTAAGTGACAAGGGCAGGGTGTTTTTTGGTTTTGTTTTGTTTTTTACTTAAAAACACGTCTACTAATTTCTCTAGAAATGCTGCATGGGCACAATGAAAGAAAAAAAAGATGTTGAGTATGTCATAAAGAATTAGTTAATGGCTCTTAAAAACTGTTTTAAGTACCGATATGTAAATAATTAAAGTAAAAACATTTTGAAAACAAAACGTAACCAATGAAAATGTCTCCTAGCTTGGGGTACATTCTTGGTGTAAAGCCTGCTCACTGGCAATATCACACTTTACTCCTACCCTAGCGTCTCTATTTTGAGGCCAACATTCGGCGAAAATATTTTTGATAAAGATATTTTTTTATTTTTTTTTATGTTTATTTGACGGACAATACAAAAAACAATATATCAAGTTATAAAAACATTAAAGCATTGTATTTGGGGTTTATAGCCGAGGCTAATTTGCAACCCCAGTCCCTGGTTAGGCCTTTCTATACAAATATCTACCTAGTAAAACATCTATTACAAAATGGACATGCATGAAGCTCTAATCTAAACAAGTTCAAAAGCAATAATATTTCCAAATTCCAATCATGAAAGCAGTGACATTAACATTCTGAAACATACCTAACATTAGTGTTCAAAGCTTTGGTTTGAATTTAACCAGCATGGTGGAATTCCACCACTGGAATTTGGTAGAAGGAGAAAAGGACCTAGTATAGACCCTGTGGGACCCTGGTCAGCTAAATATATATATACAGTATATATACACAGTTTAAATTGTTGTTTGATTATACTAACCCTATAATCAAAGTACCCTGATGGTTTCCACATCCAGGGACATGCATTCGGGTCCCCATCCAGGGCCATGCATTTGGGTCCCCATCCGGAATCAATGGGGGTAAATGTACTATAATCACATTTTTGTCTTAGGAATGCGACAAATACAAAAGAAATATTATTGAACTCAAGTCTCTACCAGTAGTAATCAATAGAATAAAAAAATCATTTTTAAACTTGGGTAGATGTTCTTTTGCAACAGCTTTTAAAATGAATGTGTTGTTATGATTAGAGACTGTATACATTGTTAAGTTACATTTTACCTCTAAGGTTAAAGACACACCAAACACTTCACGTCATCCCAGAGGGCCCATCTGATCTTTCCGATGTCTTATCTTGTCATTGCAGGCGAACAGGCAGGCTCTTGCGCAGAGCGTCCTTGCAGAGTTGCCAGACCAAGTTTCCTCCTTTTTCAACTTGTACAAACTGAAACCTCCCAATGAATCGGTTTTCTCCACTCCCTCCTAAGGGTAAGGATCGATACATAACCCAAAATGTCAGGTTTATTTTTTATTTATGTTTTGTATGTGCTGTTTAGCAGAGTTTCTAATGGGACCATGGCCAAGTCATTCTTTTATTCGACTGAGTCTCATTATGTGCTGAATTAAAGAATCTGCAATATTGTTTACTTGCCTTTGCAAATTTCAAAAGGGTACTGTTATGAATTGAGCTGCGTTTGGGTTGAAATGAAATTATTGTTTTGGTTTGAAAACCTGAACGCGATCAACTGCTGGTGGTTTATTTTTGCATTTGATTAATCTAGTTATTTCAGCTGGGTGAATATACAGGTAAGTTTCATTTACTAAAATAACTGAACTGACAAAGTATTTTTGTTTTCTTCTCAATGGCAAGGGCTTATATTTGATATGCAAATCCTTTGTGCGGTTTTCACGAGTGGTTAAACTCGGATGAGGAAGAAATCACTAATACAAAAAAGGAGGAATAATATTTCTCTGATAGACAGAGTCTACCTGGCAGCCCTTCTAATACGAATGAATCAATTCAGTGGAAACTACAGTTTGTACAGATAATTGTTAATTAAAAAAATAACAACTAGGACATGATGTGATGGTGTACCAGGCATTTTCTTAATATTTCTCTTCTCTTTCTACAGTGTGTCGGTGAACATCGTTGTTCAGCTGTTCGACAAGTTGTCTCTGATATACAAGAACTCCAACGGGAGAAGTCTGGAAATGAAGACAGGACCTGGATCTTCAAGGCGTCGACCTCACTTAGCATGGCAGATATCTCACTGTGTCTTCAGAAGTTTTACCTTTAGGGTCGCTGCATGACCACTCTAACCTCAAAACATCATCGCATTGCCTTTTATGTACAGTACACACCGAATGTCTTTAAGATGGAAAATAAGAATTTACATGTATACAAATGTATGCAGACAAGTCATGGGGTAGACTGGATTGAAACAAACGTCAGCTTTTTTTGCAATGCAAAATATTATCCTTTTTGTGTACAGTATGTACACACACAAACAATCTTTTATGACAAGACAATGATTTGATTGTTTTGCTTGCTTTGTTGCTTTGTAATTGTTTAATTATACTGTGCATGTTCTCAGGGTTGGGTTGTAACTACTGTATGTAAAGGGGGAGGGGGGAGTAACTATAACGAGGCCATATTTCATACAGACAAATGTTCAATTACTAATTTTATATTGTCAAGGAAGCTTGATTTCATTTTTTTTTTATTGTTTTTAAAATATGGCAATTTCTTTTCTCATGCAAGGTGCAATATTTCCAATGTTTGAATGCAAGAGTATTATTTTATATAATATATAATGCATGGGATTGCTTTAGTAATTACAAAAATATGCCATGTAATTTGTATTATTCAGTAGACTGACTGTATTGTATTGTGTAAGACTGTTGTTCTCAAACTTTTTCATGTCAACGACCCCCAAATTGAGACTTTGAAAAGATTTGCCAGGGAAACCCCCCCCCCCCCCCCTCTAGTAGTGATTCCCAACCATTTTATTATGATTGTGATTCCCAGTTTGACATGCATTAGGCTACGGACCCCCATTTAATGGTATTTATATCTCTGAGATCCCAATTGTTAATGTAAAATCAATATTAACTCGGAGAGTGTACAAATCGAAGCAAATGGACCCGATAGGGTCCATTTATACCCTCCGAGTTAGTTACATACCCATATAAGGATCCATTTGGTTCCTAACTTATAATTTAGCTGTGGTCCCCCTGGAACTCCCTTAAGGACCCCTGGCCTGGGGATCCCCGGATCCCACTTTCAGAACCAATGTTGTAAGACAGTGGTTCTCAAACCTGGGGTCATGTAAAAAAAAATGTCTCACTCAACGGTAAACAAACCAACATAAGTGCAAACATACAGCGTATCTGCACATTTATAAAGTGACAATTTAAGGATTTTCAAAACCGTTTTAATACCAAACTGGCCAAACTCAAATATGAAGTAAGGGCGTTGTGAGCATGTAGATCTGCTATTTTCACAATATTTAATTGTGGAACCGAGTCACATTAAATGTAATCCCTACAATTCCAAGTGCTTATTTAATTGTCAGGGTGGGGGTCCGCAGCTCAAATATGTTTATTTTGGGGGTCACGGCCTAAAAAAAGTTTGAGAACCCCTGCAGTACACCATTGGTTGGGTTCGGGTGCCTCTGTAACATACAAACAAATTCGGTTCCTATACTATCATTTAGCTGGGGACCCCCTGGGACTCCCTCAAGGACCCCTGGGGGTCCCCAGACCCCACTTTGAGAACCAAGAGCATAGCAGTGGGCATGGTTTACTGGTGCCAACCAAAAATCTCCCGTTCATTTTCCCCATAGACTCTTACAAAAATATTTATAACAATCATTTTAAGCCTAGAACCAAGCCATCCAGGATGTCAGTGAATCATGACCATAACACCTTTGATTCTGTAAAAAGAACATTTTGAAAATCGCTAAACAAAGGGTATTTCTTATTACATGTAGTATATCAAATAATTGAATATTATTTTCTTTTCTTCACGGGATCAAAGCTTTTATGGCCATGATTCACTGACATCCTTGATGGCTTGGTTATAGGCTAAACATTTTTGTAAAAATCTATGGGGAAAATGAATGGGAGATTTTTTTTGTTGGCACCAGTAAACCATGCCCACTGCTATGCTGTTCGGGTGCCCCTGTAACTGCCAAACAAACGCACCCTCAGAGCAGTTGTGACCCCGCCCACCACAGCAGTCTTCCTGTCATGGGTGTAGCTAACAACTCACTGTTGGACTGAACTGAAGAGGGTGAGATTTGGTTTTCTTACTATTTGTATACTTTTTGGTGACATTTTAGCACGTTTTTCACTACGTGTACGTTTAATGTGGTTATTTTATTGTGTCTGGAGTGACATACATTGTGAATGTATATTGTTTTTGTGGCCGTTATTCTTCTAACCAGACTAACGCAACGCTAAAGTGGCTGAATGCATTTTTGTGTGTGTTGTGGGCAGACCTCCAAATATAAACAAATCTTTGATATTGTAATAATAATAGCCTATGACTCATTCAGATAATATGTGTTTTGTGTGTCATTGTGTAACGTTACCGTAAACAGTGTTTTTGGATGACCTAACGTTATTATTGTAGTTTCTTTATTTTTGTTTAACTTGTCTAATTGCCAAGGCCATGCAGATCTGAGTCCTAACGATGTTAACGTTGTTCTAAATGACGACATATTTTCCATCATCGTTGTGAAATCACTTGATTGACCACATACAGTACACTAAGCCTTACTGGTTTGTATGTATTTTGTTACTAGTTTAACAGAAAGTGGTGACACTCGCATGTTGTTCTGGATGAAAAAGAAGAGTAAAAGTGATTCCAACCAATAGTAGGCCGTTACATTTGTGTGTGTGTGTGTGTGTGTGAGAGAGAGAGAGAGAGAGAGATTCATTCATTACTTTGTTAGCAGTTCGCATAGGAAAAGCACATGACAGTACAGTTCAGATACAAGGTCTAATAGGATGTAAAACCTAAGAAAGCACTATGTTTGTTTACATTACATTGGGGTCATTTTTACTCAATTCAGAGTGTGTGTGTGTGTGTGTGTGTGTGTTTTTACATGTTATCTGCCACAGCTTGCATACAGTATGATTGTGATAGGCCAACCAAACAGTGTTAATTTTTTACTTAATAGGACTAAAAGCAAATGATGTGTTTGTTATTCAAAAGAATATTAAGACTAAATCATATTTGCTGTCAAACACTTTGCTGTTAACACTGCTACCAAATGACAAAAAAGGTCAATCACGCTTATCAATGATTAGGTCATCTATAGAAGGGAAAACTCAACTCATTCATTACTTGGTTTGATTGAGGTTAGTTATTAGACGTTTTGCATAGCTACAGTTTCATGACAGTACAGTTCACTGATACAAGGTCAACTTAAAGGAAACTCAGGTAAGGCAAAGCTTATTTCCGTTGAGATCCTTCTCATTAACTCATATAACTTTCAATGACAGATGGTTAGAACACAGTACTATGCAGTAGATAGCTTTAGCAAAAAAGAAACACTTGTAAACAAAAGAACAAAAAAAGGATTTACAAATAGAAAGGGGAGGGTGAGGTTAGGTTACGTTTATTATTACCAGTTTTGAGCGGCTTCCGCCTGTAAGTGGTTTTTCAGGGCGGTTTTAATGGATGTTTGGGATTGGCACTCCTTTAAGGCCTTCTGTAACGCGTTCCACATTTTGCTGGTATATCAGGAGAACGAGTTGACCCTTTGTTTGACTCTGGGTTGAACATGAGCTGTGGCGCTGCCTCTGGTGTTGTAATTGTGGACATCCTTGAATGTTTTAAAAGTATTTTGTCAGTTGATTTGGATTTGGTGGTTGACTCAACATCATGACACCACTGTATTGAATGCAGGCTATAGTCCATGAACAAGAACAACATGATGATGCACAGCTTACACTGAAAGAAGGGCGATCATCACCTGAACCTAGATGAATGAAGAGTGGTGTGTCTAAATGGGATCCAGGAGATATTACAATAATGTGGTGCAATGTCACTTCAAGTTAGCTATACTGTTACCACCTAGTGGTTATGATAACCACTGGCTAAGGAAATGTGTGCAAATGAATATATGTATTTTTAAGCGAAACAATTGTAACTCAAATTTTGCTTCTGGGGGGTCCCTGGAACTAAATATTTTGAGATGGGGGTCCTTAGCCAAATACATATCATTTAGCACCACTGAAATAGAAACATAGGTTTTTCAAAAAACCTTAGAAGGATTTGAAATATTCAAAGACAGACACATTTTCACGATTTAAAAAAAATATATAGCAGATCTACAAGCTCGCAGCGCGGCACTCAGGTAGGTTAAGGAGGTAGATAGATCGACCCTCTTGCAATTGAAAGGTTCTAGGTTTGATCCCTGACTCCTCCTGGTTTTTTAAACAAAGTGTCCTTGAGCAAGAAAGAGACTTAAACCTACATGCTCCTGAAGAGCATGCATCATAGTTTGCATTGTAGTTTCCACACTTGCGTCATAGTTTCCATGCATGGTGTAATGCCATCTTGTAAAGTGCTACACTGCAGATTATACACCATGTCGCATTTACTAGTAACTCACCAAAAATTAAATCCAACTAGATTATTTTGTGTATCAGAGGCACTAGACCAGGGGTCTTCAGCAGGGGGTCCGGGACCCCTAGGGGGTCCTCAGAGTTACTACAGGGGGGCCACCAAATCTTTGTGTGATAGAACCATGTTTTTTACATTAACCATTTGAACCCTAGCATCCCTATTCCGAGTGGAACAGTAGCCAAAAATAGCAGATCTACAGTACAAGCTTACTACAAGCGTTGTAAGCTTGTAGATTGGCTATTTTTGGCAAAGAGGTTTGTAGAGGGAAACTAGAGCAGACTAGTGTTTGACGGTTCAAGTGGTTAAATGTCTGAAAATACACATTACTCCAACACGATGACAGTGCTGTCAAACAAGTCAGCGCTGTCTAAGAAATCTATGAACATTTCTAATCTACAACACAATGTTATACAATATGTAGTGGTGGGGGGGTCCCTGCTTCATCGCTCTCTCTCAGCTAAGGGGTCCTTGGCCTGAAAACGTTGAAGACAACTGCACTACTGTTTTTCTTTAATATCTTTTCGCTGGCCTTTGTTTTCTGTCAAGCAGGCAGCACAAGTGTTTTGAGGAAGGAAAGGAGAGTTCGCACACTGTACAGTATCAGCAACCAGGAATTTATTACAACCCTGTCTTCAGTCTTCATCAGGTTGACCTGATGAAGACCCGTTGAAAACGACGAAACGTAGTACCAACTTAGTTAGAAATTCGTGGGAGCTCATATACAGTGTGTGAACTCTCCTTACTTCCTCAATGTACGTATTTATTAGTTCAGCTTCACCTGTGACTTTTTTTGTGATGTGCTTGTCCTTCCGGATTCAGCAAGTGTTTTAGCATAAAGTGAGCGATGTTTTTCCTTCCATTGTTCTCAAAATATCCTTCTGTTTCTATATAAATAAAGAGAGAGAATGATATCCACAACACACACTATTACTATCTATAACTCTAAATCAGGGGCCTTCAACATGGGGTCCTCCAAATCTTCCAATCCTTTTTATATTAACAACTTGAACCCTACCCTATCCATATTCTTAGAACTGTAGCCAAAAATAGCAGATCTACAAGCTCTTGTGAGCTTGTAGATCGGCTATTTTCGGCAAAGAGGCTTGGTGTAGAGGGGAAAAAGAGCAGACTAAGTACAGATTGAAAGATCACGTTTATTAAGTATTGACGGTTCAAGTGGTTAAATATCTGAAAACACAAATTGACATGAATCCAAAGTACACTGATGATTGTGCTAAACTAGGCCTTTATGGAATCTATGAAAAAGTTGTGGGGGTCCCTGCTTCATCTCTCTCTCAACTAAGGGGTCCCTGGCCTGAAAATGTTGAAGACCACTGCTCTACTCTAAATCTATAGTTTTAAAATGTGAACAGCAGCATCCACACCTGAAATATATGAAGACGGCAGTGCAGTGGTGAATAATACTAGTCGTAGTTACGGACGGGCGCCCCGGCCTTAACCAGGGCCAAAAGATGCAGCTGTGTTTATCTCTGCTTGTAAAACAAACCAAAAACCTGTTTCAGTGTACATACCTTGTTGTCTGACTCGTGGGTGTTTTGTCTGCCCTTGTTGCAGGTGTAACCGCTGGTGTACGTCGTGGGCTGTTAGTGTCTCTGTGACTGTGTGTCCTACCTACAGGCGGTCACCATGGCAGCTGCGGGGCCTCAGTTTGCGGGCCAACAGAGCGCCGCACAGTGCATGACCAAGGTGGAGCTGACGGTGTCCTGCGAGAACCTCCTGGACATGGACGTGTTCTCCAAGTCGGACCCTCTGTGCGTCCTCCTGATGAACACCTCGGGGTCCCAGTGGTATGAGGTCAGTAGGTCAGAATATATACGCTGGCAGAGATAGCCCTGCAAAAAAACGCATTCCGCCGTTCTGACAACACGCACCAAACACAAGCAAATACAAAACCTTTGGCCTTGCTAGCCTCGCGTAGCCAGGCTTACTCATCTGCAAAGAGAAAAGCCTGCTTACGACGCGAGGCTTACACGACATAGAACGGTGCTACTTCCGTTGTGAGAATTTCACCGGATGTTATTGTTTTTTTTTTTTTCACAGTGTGGTGTATACCTCGCTGGCCAAAAAAAACTGTTCTACTTCTCCCGACCGTTTGGTTGCGCTCGTAATAAACAATATCCAAACAAAAACATGGATTTTTGACAAAGTTACACCTATTAAGAGTGAGTTAAGAGCTCCAATCTATTTAGGTTTGTTTCGCTGGTGGATGTAAACTGACCTGCACTGCGTGACGTAACTTCCCTTAACCGCAGCACTTCCGCCACTTCAGTTATGCAGGCCACAGTGGATATTGTGGCCAGGGTGTGGCCTTGCTTAGCTTGAGAAGGCTACTCAATTTGATTATTCTGTGTTTATTGGAAAGCCCTTTTTAAGCCAAATGCTTCAACCACTTAAACCTGGTTTATGTTTTTGTTGCATGACTAATTATACTGTGTCTACTGCTGTAGAGTATCACGATACTGAACAGCGGTATCACATGATAAAATCTCCGCCAGGAGATTCATGCATTTGGCCCTGTGCGTCTGTCTGCACCTAGTCTTGCATACTACTACTAGGGAAGGCCAATGAGCGTCATATTTCACAAGCACACTGCCAATATTTCCCCACTCAAATGGGTCAGTTCAAATGGGTCACTGAATTTACATTTTTGGAAGAATCTACGCCGGGTTCAAAGTGGTTAAACTTTAATATGGTAACGATTCGCCTGGCTTAAACATGTATCTAAAGCAGGGGTGGCCAGCGTTTATTTCCAGAGGGCCATGCTGACTTCGATAGAGTGAGTGAAGGGCCACACATTTGCTTTATTTTTCATTTTATTTTTTCCCCCCGCTGGTATCTATGTTGTAGCCTATACTGGAAACGGATGTATAGAAAAAGAAAAAAGGAATGTACTTAAGAATATTGTAACCTTGTTTGAAAAGGTGTCATATAATCCCATGAGGGATGGGCCACGAGGTGGCATGACACTCAAATAAAATAATTCATTCATTCATTGTACAATTGAATTTGAAACTTGAAACACATAGTCCTGAATTATGTTAAAACTGCATGTATTTGGTAGACATGCCAGAGTACTTTACAATAAGTTAGGCTTTCACAACTTTAAATTGAAACTGAAATGTTTTCAGCTGTACTGTAGGCACTACTGTATCACTCTGGTCTGGTGTACTCTGGTCTTATACAATAAAAGGATGGCTTGCATAAAACCATCCACTTCAATGCTGTATCAACTAAATGAGCCTATACATTTACACTGTATCTTATCTGATATGCACCACTCCCTATATGTCCCTGATAAAACACATTGCATTATGTTATAAACATGGACTGTTTCACTTTCATTATGATATAAACATAACACTTTGAGTACATACTGTACGGGTGGAGAAATGCAGGTATAGTACTCAAATGTTAAATAATTATGGTACTATTAATTGGAGTTGATATCATAAAAATCTTCTCAAAACCATTTTGGGGTTATTTTGTTGTTCTTTGAGGACTTGGCGGGGTCAAATTGAGATGGCCAAAGGGCCGGGTCCGGCCCCCGGACCGTATGTTGCCCATGTGTGATCTAAAGTGTCATATCATAAACGCCACGAAGTCAAAAAGGATCCAAAGTGAGAAAAGATGTTTGAAAGAAAAACAAAGCACTGACTCTCTGATACTTCTGCTTGCATCAGTTGGGCCGCACAGAGAGGATCGACAACTGCCTCAACCCAAAGTTCACAAAGACGTTTGTCATCGACTACTACTTTGAGATGGTGCAGAAGCTGAAGTTCTGCATCTATGACATCGACAACGCCACCTACGACCTCGGTGATGATGACTTCCTGGGGGAGCTGGAGTGTACTTTGGGCCAGGTGAGCATCTATTGTATACATCAGTGTTTCTCAAACTTTCACATTTCAAGGTCTCCCCTTAACTCTGTCAGTGTACAAATGGAACCAAATAGACCCGTTAGTCAGAGTTACAGACTTGTATGGGTCAATTTAGACCCTCATAAAGGAACCCACAGAGTCCCTGGAATCCACTTTGAGAACCACTGGTATACATAACATCAGTTTGCATTTGTTCTTCACCAGTTCTTGGATATTTTTAGCTCCATTAGTAGCAGAAATCTAAAGTCCAGACCGCACCAATGCAACTATTCACAACTCCTGTAATAGATTAATTTAAACCTCACTATAGTATAGAATAGAATTTCCACAAGGTAGAGTGAATATGAATACAATATATTTATTTAACAACAGAATGAGAGTTCTCGAGCGACACGCATGCATAGTGTCCCTCCTGTACTGTCAGGGCAGTCCCTTCTTATAGTGTCACAAGAATAGCTGAAGGTGTGTCTACTAGACAGTGTCTATAGATACAGGTCTATTCTTACAGAAGTCTTCCATATATGGACTGGTGACTAGGAGTAAGCATGGGGCAGCTGTCCGGATGGACAACTGCTGTCGAGTCAGTCTTTTTGTAGGGAAAGTAACTTTAACTTAAACATTAGTGAAGCGTGAGAAATACACAGCACATATTGACAGTCATATAAATTTCTACTACACTCCTAGCAACAAAATAGTTTGAACTCCTTGCAACTACCATTGGATATAATTGTTGCAAGTAGTTGCATGTTGCCTTAAGAATGGCACTGGGTTAGGGTTAGGGTGAAACTCAATGAACAGCAAACCTTGACTCAGATACGATGTTAAAAGATAATAGAAACCGTGTATTTACAGCGCTGTAACAGTCACACACATGTACATCCAATCATACATCCTACACCAAAGACACACACAAAAGACAGAGCTCTCCCTGACTGTCAGCTTATAATTGGCTAAAGAAAAACAATAAAACATTTGATATCCTCTACGTAGCTGTGTGTGAATCGTAAAACAAAGGCCCACTCTTCTGCTGGTGGGACCTTCAACCTGTAGCGACTCCCTACATTCTAACCTTATCTACAGGTACGACTTGTTCTCAGCTTTCAAACTCAATCTAGCAACAAAAGTATTCACTATAGCTGCTACATAATAATGTAATTTCGCTTCATCACTATCCATCATGTTGGTCCCCGACAACATATCTTTGCCATGGGGCGCCCGTTGGCCTGGTGGTCAAAGCGCATACCACATACTAGGCTATGATGCCTGCTGGCGTCGCCGGTTCGGTTCCCAATCCGGACGACCTTTGCCGCATGTCATTCCCCGTCTCTCTCCCCATTTCCTGTCAGTAACTGTCCTATCAAATAAAAAGCCCAAAAACAAATCTTTAAAAAAAAAACATATCTTTGCCATAGGATTCATGCTCCCTGGAGGAGACCCCATGACCCCTGGCCTTTCCTCTAGGGCAGGGGTCTTCAACAGGGGGTCCGGGACCCCTAGGGGGTCCTCAGAGTTACTACAGGGGGGACGGCAAATCTTTGAGTGATAGGATCATTATTTTAAAATGAACGACTTGAACCGGCGCATCCCAATTCTGAGAATGGACCGGTTACAAGCTCACAACGCCTCGCATTGCAAGGCGTTGAGACTGAGCACTTGTAGATCGGCTATTTTTGGCAAATAGGTTTGGTGTAGTGGTAAAAAAAAAAGAGCAGACCAAGTACATAGTGAAAGGCGAAGTTTAGTAAGTAACGATGATTAAGTGGTTAAAAGTCTGAAAAGAAAAAAAACAGACTGTTGACAGTTCTGTCAAACAAGTTTATGAATCTATCTATGAAATCAATGAAAATCTGTATCACACATTTACACAATATATGTAGAGGGGGTCCCTGCTTCATGTCTCGCTCAGCTAAGGGGTCCTTGGCCTGAAAACATTGAAGACCCCTGCTCTAGGGACACACACAGGTCACAAATGTCACAATATCTCAAAATGTAATGGGCCGATTGCCATGAAACCTGTCTGTAAAAACTACTACCTGCAGCCTGGCATCTAGGGGTTTCTAATAGAGCTTATAATCGTGTTATTCTGCAAAACATGTCAAGACAACGCATGAATGCTCCCTATAAATGTGTTGCTCTATCGCAGTGTTTCTCAAATGGGGGTACTGTACATGTACCCCTAGGGGTACGCAGACGTACTACAGGGGGTACTTAAGAGAACATGGAAAATTGAGACCTGCATATGAATGTGCTGCTCTGTAAAGCCTAAACCAAATTAAGTAACAATTTTGACTAACACAACTCTTACTGAATAGAAAACAATAGTGCTGTAGCTAGTAGCTACTCACTTTTATTTTCAACATACCGACATAAAAACAGGACTTTTGATGTCCGTATTCTCTAATCAAAATGATGTTGTCGATTAAAGGGAGTACTTGGGTTCAGCAATTATGAAAAGAGGGTACTGCTGCCTACTATCTTTGAGAACCTCTGCTCTATCGCATACAGAAACATGCTTTTACTCAACTATGAGTGATATCAGGGAAATTGGGAAAAGCATCAAATCAAAAGCTGGCAGATCCAGTATTAGTAGCATTGATAGCAGTTCCTGGTGTTTATGTGTATTCATGTGTTTGTTCAGATTGTGTCCAGTTGTAAACTGACGAGGCCTCTGCTCCTGAAGAACAAGTCGCCTGCAGGCAAAGGCACCATAACTGTAAGTAGCTTTCGTTCATATTCATTGTGTGCAAGGTTGGTGCTTGTCGAATGAATGGATCTGATAATACTTACAGATGCTACAAACTAAGTAAAATTAAAGCAATAAGCCACAAGAGGCATGTGGTTACCTGGTATTTTATAACGGCTGAGAGGCGTGGTGTGACACGAGACGAGGCCATGTGTCTCCAACCCTCTCAGCCGTTATAAAATACAGGTAACCACATGCCTCGCGTGGCTTATTGCTTTTCTAAAACGGTTACAATATGGCAACATGAAAAATCATAGACATGTACCAATTAAAACTGTTCTATTTCACTAATAATTCACTACAAGGTCTGCAAGAAAGTAGTTCCCAGATTTTTTGCCAACAACACAGGTGCAGATAATTGGTGCACTGTGGAAAGAAATAACATACCTGGGTTTGATATAAACTGATTCAAGGTGTGGATTGTAGTCTCATATACCACAGCAATTAAAGGGAAACCAGCCAATCAGAATCAAGGAATGGAACTAGCCGTTTTAGAATGTGTGTCAAGCGGTCAAGCACAGCAGCATGCTGTGATATGTTGTGATCCAATCCACTGTCAAATCATTTGCATGTACCAAGGCATTTATCTGTGGGTCGGCGGATCAAATCCCGGCTCTTCTTGTCCACATGTGGAAGTGTCCTTGGGCAAGACACTGAACCCCACATTGCCTCCAATGGGTCGGTCGGTGTCAGCTTGCCACCATTGGTGTGTGAATGTGGGAAGTGAGGACGCTGGCGTCAACTGTTTGCCGCCTCACCTCCCAATGCGTGAATGAGTGGACCGTTGTAAAGCGATTTGAGTTTGCAACTTAGCTGCATCTGTAGTGTTGTGCATGTTGATTACATATCTAATGGAATTGTTTGTGTTGTAGATCAGTGCTGAAGAGAGAACAGACAACAGAGTGGTGCATTTTGAAATGGCAGCAAGGAAACTGGATAAAAAGGTACACTTTTTGGTACCTTTGAGGATTTTGTTTAAGTGTTATGTTGGAGTTCTCTGTTATTGCAGTGTCTTGTTTATTTTTATTTTTATGAAGGAACTATTGAACTTGTATCTGATCTTGAAAGTCACTTTAGTGAATAATCAAATATATGATATCAACTTCTTGTTTTTATCGTTCTCATTTGTAGGATTTCTTTGGGAAGTCTGACCCTTTTCTGGAGATCTACCGGCAGACAGGAACGACATGGCAGCTGGCACACAGGACAGAGGTGGACTAATGCATCATAGACTAGTATATTATGTCACAGAGCCTATCGTCACTGTCGGGCTATTCTTGCGAGGCCAGACTGTTGACTCCTGTGATTTGAAAATGCTCCCGTGGCCGTCATACAGTCTGGGTGACCGGGGGATGAGTATCCGGCTAAAGCGGAAGTGAAGTCTCCTCCCCACTTCCATTTCGTTTTTAACATCGCGCTCAATTATTCTAATATAATACAAATCATCTAAGCATATTTAGCTTGCTGCTTTGCAGAAATGACAATTTATAATATATTTTCATGAACGGAAATGCCAGCTTCCATTACTCGCCGTTCAGAAGCTGTAGTTCCAGACTCTATATAGCATTCGGAGATTGTGGAATAGTGTCTTTTGACTACTGTCGGGCAGAAACCTTGTATCTCCAAGTTTCAATTGTCTACATTTTTTTCGTAAAGTAAAGCCCTGCTTCATCATACCAAGACTGTCGCACAAAACTAAATTTAAGATATTATAAGATATATAATTTATAGGACCTTGCAAGCTAAACTAATCACAATAATCTAATTTAGGGGGATTTAGGGCCAAAAGTACTGTTTAATGTGCGTGCGTTCTATTATGAATCTGGCTTGACTGACTGACTGCTGTTGCTGCTGCAGACAGTAGACTAAATCTATAGCTGATAAGACACAGGCATGTGGTTTGCCCATGCCTTATCTAATATAAAGTGCCTGACTGACACTTCTTTTGCTGACATTCAACTCCTCTTAGCCTCATATAGTTGATTGCTTGTGAATGAATGGTGCTCGCATTCGTTCTATCCTAAAAGACATCCCACATGGACACTTTGCTTCTATTGAAGTGACATTTGGGTCCTTCATAAAGAAACGTTACATTAACCATGGTGTAGTGTGCATTAATCACTGTCCTGTGTTGTATAGGTGGTGATGTACAACTTGAATCCAACGTGGAGACCCTTCACTGTCCGCCTGCAATCTCTCTGCGGAGGAGACCCCGAGAGTCCAATAAAGGTACACACACACACACACACACACACACACACACACACACACACACACACTTACACTCACAAACTTGGTTTACTATTAAGTGGATCTAAATGTAATCTATTGCAAACGGAAATGGGAGTTATATTCATAAAAATTAAAAAAGCTTCCCTCATTCCCTCGAAAAAGTAATCAATGCATTTATCACTTCACGACTAGATTACTTTAACTCCCTGGACTATACTCTAGTCTGGACTCAGCAAAAAGGCTATCTCTCGCCTCCAACTTGTCCAAAGCTCAGCAGCTGGCTGGCTGCCAGTGAGTTTTAGAATTGATTTTAAGATTTTACTTTACAACTTTTAAAGCCCTGCAAGGTCTGGCCCCCAGTTAACATGTTAGACACGCTGGAACCATACAAGCCTGTGCACCCTCTCAGGCCTGTAAATAGGGGTCTCCTGACTCCATTTACAGCCAACCTCGTCACCAGGGGTGATCGGGCCTCTGGAACGCCCTACCCCAGGAACTGAGGGACGCACACTCAGTAGCATTTTTGGAGCTGTGTGGAACACAAGCTCCCTATACGTGGCCGTGTGTGTGGGTCTGTCTGTCTGTCTGTCTCCGTCCGTCCGTCCGTGTAGCCTAAACTTCGGCGCGTAACTAGTGCCGCACCATTTACGCCACTCGCGCAATATATACATCAAAATGTGCGGCTCGGCCGGGAATGTTGTTCTATTACCTTTCGTTCCGATCCGCCTTACCATGCCGACGTAATCGGCAAAAAACAACGCTTAATTGTCCCCATTGACTTATAATGGGACAATGCAAGAAATCACTTTCAAGTATTTTTCTCTCGTAAACCATAGGAGCTACAGTTTCAAACCTCGGAGAGGAGATTCATAATGATTTTAAGAATGAATCGAAAAATAATTACATCACTCGGCCTCATGGTGGCGCTATAACGGCCCACTTTACGTTTTGCCCCGTAACTCTTGAACCGTAGATCGGAAAATTAAAATTCTTTTTTCCCTGGATTCCTTGGGTCAAGACGCATCTCCCCATATAGGCCACGCCCATTTGCGCCAGGATAGATTTTCCGCCATCTTGAATTTTCTCCAAAACACACTTTTTGCTCCTTTTCCTACATATTTTCTTCAAATGTCACAAAAATCGGTACACATGATCTAGCCTGCCCTGAGCATCAACTGCAATACACACACACACACACAGCTCCACTTCGAACAGAGGTTCGATTTTTTTAAAACGCTTCTGAAAACCTACCTCTACACCAAGGCCTTCCGTTAGATCATTTAGTCTATTGTTTTTATATTATTCTTTTTTATCCATTGCTGTAATGATTTTATTGTTGTCTATTTCTATGCACTGTAGTTTATTTGCCACTGTAAAGCACTTTGTAATGTTGTTTTGAAAAGTGCTTTATAAATAAAGTTTATTATTTTTGTGTGATTTGTAACATTCTATAAAGTTGGTCCTTTGTATCTCTTGCCTAGTCTTATATACAGCAGGTGTCTAGTGCCACTGGTGCATTGGCTTTTGTGAATTAAGTGTTCTGTTAGGACAATTAAGCCAAGCAGGCGTAATTATTAGTTGATGTGTTTTCACCCTTTTTAACACCTCCTTAAAGCATGCTTGTGAGGAAGAGATGCTTCCCAAGCGACCGCACAAGTGAGTCAACCCATCCTCGGTCTGTGTCTGTCGTTCACATGAAGGATGCTGTGTCTGTGATATAGAATCAACGACTGAGTTTATAAGCCTCGTATCCAGCAACCGCACCCATGTTTAACTGTAGATGGGTCACTGTGTCCGCCTCAGCCATCCCCCATGAGCGTGTTTTGTTTGAGTCTGCAGACAGCAGCGACTCCACTCAAAATGACTGCTTTTGTCACCAGAGAATTAAGTCTTCTCTGTTCCTAATGCAGTTTGCCTCCAGATGTGTGCTGCTGCTGACCTATTTTTGTCTTTTATCCTTGTTGTTTGTTGTTGGCACCATATGGTCTCCAATACAACTCAGTCCCAGGCTGGGCTAGTTAGTTAGACATTACTCGTAATGTTGCTTTTCCACTGCATGGCAACCGCTCAACTCAACTTTACTCACATTACTTGATGTTCCCCTGCAGACTGTGCAGATAGTACTGTATATTTAAAAAATAATCGCCCAGGGGCAAATGGCCAAATACCCGCCGGGGGTCTGACACCGTTTTGCACATCAACCGCCATTCAAATGGACACAAATACATAATAGCCGCCCGGTTCTTTTAACTCACTGAACGCCATAAACGTCTATTACGTCTTTGATCCTTAGTGCCACAAACGTCTTTTACGTCTTTTTAATTAATCAAAAGTTTTATCATTTTTTCATAATTGTAATTTCAAAAAAATCGCTCTAGAAGTTAGCCATGAGCCTCCGTGACCGGAGCGATACGGCCGATTTGACTGTAGCACCAGTGTAACACAGTCCGACGGGAAATCGGTATAACCGAACATTGGTTCCGGCCGTTTAAATGTTATCTTAAAACGTTCGTTTATACACTTCCCGTGCTTCCCTGACGAACTATAAGTACTCCAAAAACTCAGAAAAATCACACGAAACCAGCGGTGCCATCCATTTGGCGATTGCTATCCTTGATCGCGATCGCCAGGGCTCTGAAGTGTGTAGCATGCTAGCTAAAAGGCCTGGCCAAAATGTAAACAACAAGGCCCAAACCAAAAAAAAGATGGACGTCTTCTTCCTTCTTCTGTTAGTTGATCAGATAGTAGAAGACCACCACCTGGTGGTTTTCACAGGCCATTGCACTCCAGATTACACACAGGCCCAGAGACAGCATTCACATATGATGATGATCAAGACATCTTACACATGTTCTATTGAAGCCCAAATCTAATGATAGGATATATATATATAAATATACATGTTTTCCTTTGTAAGAGGGGTAGTGTGGCTTTCGATAGAAGCATAGATTTATATATGTAATTTAAGTACAAAATATGATTTTGGCCCCCATAAAAAGGCAAAATTAAACAAAATGGCTGGCACCAGTTTTGTAGATTTTTAATCAAGGATGGCATTCAGTGAGTTTTAAACACTGGGGGTTCGAATTGATTTTGCTAATTAAATGCCTGGGTTGCTATTTGGAAAAAATACGGTACCTCAATGTAGCTGGTCGTCCAACCAACCCCCCGCATAAGAGAGTGCTAAACAATGCTAAAATTAAAATGAAAGCTAATGCTGTCTTCATCTGCACAGTCCATGATATATATGTATTCTTTCTGAGAACATTTTAACCTGCCGATACATAGCCCAGTCAGTTGCTGAATATGGATTCATGTCACATTTAAAACGGCTCGCATTGTAGATGCATTTGTGTGCTCCCATGCAATATAGTTGAGTCCAGCATGACGCAATCACGCTAGTGGCGATTCTATCTGACCAATCAGTAGTCTGCCGTGTTTACATGTCTGTCACCTTTGGTTTCACTTCAGCTCGCTTGAAACATCAGTGTACTGTATCTAGGTGATACCAGAAAAGCGTCAGGTACTTTTACCCAACGGAAAACCAATATGACCAGTAGAGTTGAGTGGAGTTGAGACGGTACCAAGCAGTGAAAAAAGTGTCCTAAAATGTACAATACGCACAAAACCCATTCAAATTGGAAATCCAGCCTCCTTTTGGGATACACTGTACAACGTTGCTGTATAAGCACATGTGTGTGTACTCCATCACACGGATTCTGTACCAGACTAGTGATAAATTAATGTTCAAATTCAATCTAACTAATGGTTGTTTCACATAATCTGAATGGGGGTCTGTGTATTCTAGATAATGGGTTCCTCTTGCCTATGCCCATTTTCTGTTTAGCTGGCGTGTGTGTTTCCAGATCTAGATTTGGTTTTGTCTCTCTCATAGTCCACCGGCAATGCATTTTAGTAGGATTACATTCGATTTTAAGCTGCTGTCCTATTAGCATGGTTTCTTTTTTCTTTTTCTTTTCCTTTTTTTTGATAGTAACTCAATTAAAAGTGAGACTGCAGTGAATTTCATATTTCAAGCCTCTTGGAGATCCAAGCCATTTAGGCCGCTGCAAGCTTGTAAGACCTGCTATTTTTGAAACGTCGTGACAATTGTGTGCAAATCTTTGAATATATATATATTTTAGAGTGAATGTTTGTAACTCAAATTTTGCTTCTGGGGGGGGTCCCTGGAACTAAATATTTTGTGATGGGGGTCTGCGGCCAAATACATGTAATTTTGGGGGTCCTTGACATGAAAAGGTTTGTGAACCACTGTCATAGAAACATAGGTTTTTCAAAAAACCTTAGTAGGATTTAGAAGACAGAGGTCAAAATATTCAAAGACTTGCACAGATTTTCAAGATTTTTCAAAATTAGCAGATCTACAAGCTCGCTGTGAGCTTGTATATCTGCTATTTTTCAATAGCTAAAGCATAATATAATGCGTAATAATGTGTACCCGGTCTAAATGGGTTGAAAGGATGAAAATGTTCTGTTTTCTGTACTCAGGTGGAGTGTTACGACTACAACAGCAGCGGGTCTCACGACTACATAGGAGCTTTTAATACCACGTTTGCCGAAATAGAGGGGGCAACACAAGCTGTTGGAGGAATGGTAAATGCAGAGGACACATTTCACCTACTATGTGCATTGTGCAAATATACAGTGACGAAAAAACACCCCAAGGAGTGGGTGGGGAGTTGTGTGTGCATGTAATACTGTAAATGTGTACTGTATGTATTTTTTATGACTTTTCGGACTAAGGCCAATTCTAAAAACGCCTTCTAAATCCTTACCTTAAGTGTTTGGAAACTCATATCTCCAAGTTTCAAATCTGTATGTTTTTTGTTTTTTTTTGTAAATTAAACTTCTACTTCCTACTTCATCATACAAAAGTGTCGCACAAAAGCAGTGAAAATAGCAGATCTACAAGCACACAACGCCTCGCGGTGCGAGGCGTTGTGTGCTTGTAGATTGGTTATTTTCACTATTTTAAATTGTTTTTCTTTTCTTTTTTTGGACATACAAGGTTTCCACCCGACGACTAAATATTTATTAAAAAATTACAAAACATAATGTTGCGATATACTATACTGTACATGGCAACAAGAACGACAAAAAGGGTTCCTGTCTTAGTAAAGGTACTGTATGTCAATCAACGATTCTTGTGCCACCTGTATCATAACAATCCTCTCTTAACTTTCAGGCAGAGTTTGAGTGCGTCAACAGTAAAAAGAAGCAGAAGAAGAAGTCGTATAAAAACTCTGGTGTTATAATTATAAAACGGTGTCAGGTAAGTTTCAGTGTCACTCGCCTTGAAAGATCCGCTCGCACCGAGCACTATAACTTCCACGCTGATGAACGATAACGTTCTGTGAACAGTGGCACCAAACAGTCTGTCAAAGTTTGTCTAACAGTCCAGCTGTGTAAGAGAGACAGAGAGTGATATCCTCTGTGGCGCTGAAAGACACAGGCAATAAGCTATTAAGGATAAACTGACTCTGATTATGAATTATAAGGAGGCTCCCTTAGATCATGCCAGATACCCTACAAGCCATCATATTCATAATCGTCTCCTCATCTCTGTTAATAATAGTGACATAACTACCACTGAAACTGCAGAGGATGATCAAATGTGTTCAAAACTATATTGTAGGTGTCCTATCCAACCACAGGATCTACATTTGTCTATAGTGTTGGGAGACCACTAACATCTTCTACTGTAGATTGGTTTAAAATAACATTTTATACATTCAAAAGTTATGGATTGCAGCTTTTATTACCAGTGTACCAGTTAACAGTTTTACTGCCAGATGTTATTATTTATTTATTGGGTCTTGTGCCAGCAAAAGCAGCTTACCTTTGCGAGTTTTTTTTTTTATTTTTTTTCCTCATTACATAGTGCACTTTGGTCATACTAGCAGTAGAGGGCAGCCTCATGCAAGAATTAATGTGAAATGGCCGCGACCGGCTGCCGTCCGTCAAGACCACTAAATCGCTACAAAGCAATAGACCCAGAGAAAATAACAAGGAAGTGTTTTGTTACTCCATTGATGCTAACGTCCAGTGGGTTTTTGAGAGCACTTTTACGGGAGATGTGTTAACGTTACACCCGCGCGACCCCAGTTTACAGACATCAAAACAAGGTACAAAAGAACGAGCCAAAGAACGTACTATTGGCATCGCGCCGCCGTGAAAAATGGGGCGAACGGGAACGTCCAAAGCGGTAAAAGAGTTAAGGAAGACAACTGGTTTGGATATAAAATGCCATGGTTCAGTTGATCCATGGAATCTACTGTAGTTCTATGAGACTGAGTCTTGCATTATGAAGTATGGTTTGAATGTAAGCTTGTTTCTTATGTGTCCTTTACTTTAATTCAGGTGGTGAAGGAGTATTCTTTTCTGGATTACATCATGGGAGGCTGTCAGATCAACTTCACAGTGAGTGCTGCGTTCAACACCATCAGGTGTTTCAAACACATTTTTGGACACTGCTCCTACAGATTTTGCCTTAAAATCACGCAAAGCGGTACACAGTATGTCAGTAGAGTCATGTCATCAACATGGATCTGTCCCATTTAGCGCCAACATCAGGCCGATTTTTTTCAAACCCCTACACCCAGGAACAGGAACCAATGGCACTTACAGGCCTATTTGTGTATACATGTGAACTGACGGTCGCTTATCTCCCGATTAGGGAGTCCTACTGGTAAAGCTCACAGCATGAGCTTGTAAATATGCAATGTTCTTTTGGTGAAATATTTGTGTGTGCATCTGAAAACAGATATTTTTGAATAATATGTGATTATTGAGGCTAATTTGATTCTTTCTTTTATTCTTCCTTGATTTTAATGCTCCATTGTGAGATAGCCACTACTGACCCATAAAGAAGGAGATAGTAGACTTTTTATTAATCCCACAGGGGAAATTCAGTTTCAGCTTCACCCAGAAGATGGAGATGATGAGTGCTTGGGGAAGAGCTGTAAGGGATTAGTGTCCTGCTCAGGGACACTTTGTCATGTCTTACTGGGCGGGCTGAGATGTCAACCGGAGACATTCACATTAGCATACAGCCTCTATTATGGCATTGTGTGTCCAAACAAGCCATTCACCTCCTACTCACACACTATTATTGCAGCCAAAGCAAGATAAATGTGGATACTCTACCCACTTTGAATGTTATCAGCACATTAAATTGCCATTATCAGCTGTAATCAGGACCATAGATTGAAGTCAGTATTGACATACTCTATCTATTCAATGGCACAGTTGGTAGTTATCATTCATTTGATCATGGCTTGTTTTCCCACCGTCTGCCCCTACCTGCAGTACTACTGTTTTAAATCATTCTGTCGCCCGTACAATATTGATCACTACAATGTGTTATGATAACATTTCTAGCGAGATATGTGTATTTTATTTCTGTTTTCTGGTTGGTGTGTACTTCATGGGGGAAATGTAAAGGATGACTGTGTACACATCAATGAGATCATAACTGCTGACTGAATGATTTAAAATGGTAGTATGGACAGCAGACTGTGAGAGATTAGCCATGATCAAATGAATGAATGGATAACTATCTGCGGAGCCATTGAGTAGGTGGAGTAGGTCCCTACTGACTCCAATCTATGGTCCTGATTACAACTGATTATAGAGAATTTTGTGTATGCTTAAAGGGGCACTCCACCACTTTTCAACCTATGTTCATATAATTGGTCCTCACTCAAAAATAGCTTTTCTTTTTTTTTTTTTTCCTTTTTTTTTTCTCAGAGGAGGGCTGTGGGCAGGTCAGAAACCTATCGTCTTGTGACATCATCGATTGCCAATCCAGTTTATAGAAACTGCAGGCTTTCTATTCCTGAAAAGTTGCAATTTTAAAGTGGAAGCCATTGTTCTCGCGATAATAAAAATCGAAATATCTTTTTCAAAAATATTGATTACATTTTTTTTTTTGGGAAAATGATGATGTCACAAGACGATGGATTCTGAACTTCCCACCACTCTCCTAGGAGACTTGGACTGAGTAGAATTTTTTTTTTGATATTTTATCATGAACATTAGTGAGGACCTATTATATGAAGACAGGTTGAAAAGTGGTGAACTACTCCTTTAAGCATGCTAAGCAAAATCAGGGAACGCTGATGCCCCATAGGGATACAATAGCAGAATAGCAGTACATTATGTAACTTAGTCAGTCAAAATCACAGGTATTTGAGCTTAGCAATACATTGACATGTAACTTAGTCAGACAATCACAAGAGCTTAGCCAGACTGATCGTGCAAGGTGGA
This sequence comes from Nannobrachium achirus, assembly GCF_963921795.1. Lineage (NCBI taxonomy): Eukaryota > Metazoa > Chordata > Actinopteri > Myctophiformes > Myctophidae > Nannobrachium > Nannobrachium achirus. Next base: position 19,758,460 of record NC_137828.1, on the reverse strand, counting down.
GCCTGGGGTGGAGGAGGCAGCTAGCAGCGAATGTTCAGAAGTTTCGGAAACCAAGCATAGGTAGAGAAAGCAAGCTGTAATTAAAGGGGCCTTTCCTGCTGAATGCGAGCTTTGATTGGAGTATGACAATGTGACGTAAGGATCAGCTGATATGAGAATATGGAATGGGAAAAGAGCAGACTGACAGTTGACTACAGCTAGGCGCGGCAAGACTCTTGGGTCTTGCATGAACTAACCCTGAAGCTACATTAGCACACACAGAATATGTTTTGATTTTTCGGACACGCACATGGTTTCTGTGCTTCCGTGAAAAAGAAGCGAGACGGGGTGTGCGAATCCATGAGCAGTGTGGGATGGGAGCCCTGAGGAGCTTAGAGTTGGCTGGCTTTTATTTTGGCTACATGCTTTAGAAAGGACGTGAACAAAACAATATGGCTGCTTGAACATGTTTGTCATTAATATTATGTCTCATTGAAACCTTCATACAGTATACAGTATATTACTTTCAAGCCGGTTGACCGTCAAAGATAATTGCACAATGCAGTTTTAAATTGGTGCTTGTATACAGAAACTCCCTGTTTAACACTCCTGACACAGCTGGGAGCTGCTGTTTTTGAAATGGGGCTTATTACCCACCCACATGAATACTGCTCCATCTGCTCTGAATCTCATGATTCCTTGGGGACGATCACACCAAGAAAACCATTGTTGTCTCCACCAGCCGAAGGCATGGGGGAGAGTATGTTTTCCTCTTCGTCCGTCCGTGTGTCCGTCCGTGCGTGCGTGTGTCCGTGCATCCTCGCAGTTTGTGACCACCTAATCTCAGTTGCCGTTGGCCCGGTCGCTGCCAGAGTGAGCACACACATTCCCTGGATGCCAATTCAGAACCTCTGCCCTACATTTTTCAAATGGGCCTGTTCTAGCGCCACCTAGTGGCCGATGTTTGCAAAACACATTTCTGTACACTACTCTTACAGATTGTGTCCAAAAATCCTACAAATCGGTAGGCAGTATCTCGACAGTCATGTGATCGACACGGATCTGTCCGATTTTGCATATTCCATTCTGATTGGCTAAGATTGGCTTCCAAAGTTTGTAGGATTGAGCCATTTTGAACAAAATGCCTCAAATGCAAACGCAAAGTGCAATTATCATGAAATCGCGCGCACACACACGTTCCCAAAAATAACACAAATCAGTACACAGTATCTCTATAGTCATGTGATCAAGTCTGATCCATCTGATATTTCATATTCCATCCTGATTGGCTAATATTAGCTTCCAAAGTTTGCAGGATTGCTCCGTTTTTGAACAAAATGCCTGAAATCATCAACGCAGCTTGCAATTACCGTGACATTTGCCACACATATTCCCACTATGTCAAGGAACAAATGCTACCCTTTTCACATTGGCCTGTTATAGCGCCACCAGCAGGTAGACTTTTAGCAAAACACATTTTTGGAACACAATGCTTCAAATCATGCATGCAGCGTCCGATTGCCATGAAAGGTCTAAGGTGAAGAACATATGCCACCCTTTTTACACTGGCCTATTATACAGTAGCACCACCAGGACGCCTGGCCTGGTGGAGACCTGTGCTCGGAAGAGCACTGCTTCCTGTTGTGATGCATGTTGGTGTGGTAGGAACAGTGGAAAATGCTTAAGTTTGATAATTAGATTTTTTTTTTATAGATATTATATATCAAACTTGATATTAAGATCTTAATATCAACTTTGATATATTGTCACATGTGCTGTTTTGCCAGGGCGTTTTTAACCCATTTAGGCCCTGAGAAAAGCCTTAAAAACCTATGGCCGATTTGGAAATTACCCTGTTTTTCTGGAAAACGTATTACTCAGCCTCTGTAGCAGTTAGAAACAACATTCCAAAACTATTATATAGCTTAAACCTTTGGCTTTCATAGAAAATGTTCAGAAAAAAGGGTTGCTATGTGTTCCCGGCCTGAGGGGTAAAAGCAACAAAAAATGTTCCTGGCCTGAGGGGTAAAAGCACAAAAATGTGTTCCCGTCCATAATGGGTTTAAGCACCTGTTGCAACGTCTCGGTGTGATCACCCCATAGAGTGGCATACCTGTTATTTATTCAAAATTAAAACTTACAGTATATCATTCTAAACCATTTCAAATCAACCCCTCACCATGCAGATTGCCATAGACTTCACCGGCTCCAACGGCGACCCCAGAACCCCCAGGTCTCTCCACTACATCAACCCTCAGGGCTACAATGAGTACCTGTCAGCTATCTGGGCCGTGGGCAGCGTCATCCAGGACTATGACAGGTAACTGACCGGTGTGGTCCAAGAAGTATACAGCTGGCGTTGTGCACACTGGTAGCAAAACTATAACTGACGAAGCAACAACATACAATATCTTATATGTCCCTGCTTCATATGATAATGTCCAGAACACACGTTAAAGGACAACTTTGTTTTTCTTTTTTACAACAAGAGTTCATATTTTAGTTAGTCATTAGAGAAAAGAAAAGATGAGTGTTAAAATGTTTTCTTTCTATCGTTTTAGTGATTTTAACTATTTTGATTTGCATGCATGCCCCCAGGTTGGGGGCATGCGTACAATTGGCTAAATATGTATTTTTAGACACAATAAGCCCAAGCCCAAGATGCACCGCAATCATTCATGGACAGATGTGACTTATGGGGGCTGGTGTAAATAGTAACAAAGAAATTGCCAGCTTATTGTGTCTAAAAAGACATATTTAGCCCCCACCCACTGAAATCTATAGATATTTTGTGCTACTTCCTTTTTGAAACGTTGATCTTACTCACTGTACCACAGTTTCCTGTTTGTTTCCCCATACAGGATTGAACAGAGTTTGACTATTGTGTATTGTGTGAATGATATTGGCTTGGCACACAGTGAACAAACAGATGCAGACAGAGTGTATAATAGCTACCGTAGCATAGTTTATTAGCTCAGTGATCAAATGCACCTGTCAAGTGATAAAGCATTGTGGTAAAACGGAATGTTGTCATGATATCGGTTTTGTAGTAGCTGATTCATTTTAGATATACAAGCAGTAGGTTGTTGGCTTGTACCTGCTGTAACGTCATGCTCTGTCTTGCCTCTGTAGCGACAAGATGTTTCCCGTCTTCGGCTTTGGAGCCCAGGTCCCTCCCACAGGACAGGTACTGAAATGCTAAATCTGTGTGCAAAAAAACACAAGTTTCCCATAGACTGTTAAGACCTGAAAAATACCTAAAAATGTCTTCTCAATCCTAATGGTTTTATGAAAAACGTTTCTTTTTCTGTGGTGCTCAGACTTTTTAATGTCAGGAAGTCCTATAGAAGTATATGTATTTGACTCGCAGACCCCCATCTCAAAATATTTTGTTCCAGGGAAGCAAAGATTTGAGTTAAAAATGTTCACTTTTAAAAAATATATATTTAAAGATTTGCACAATTTTTCATGTTATTTTTGAATAGCCAAAGTATAAAAAATAATGTTTAAGATTAAGATATTTATGTGCTATTTACTCCAATTTCACAATTTACTTTTTGAACTTTTAATTTGTGCTTTCTTCCACAATACTGCTGACTCTGTTCATTTAGAATGCTTTGGTCTGTTCTATTGATGCCTAAGGCTGATTTGTGACTTTACAGGTTTCTCACGAGTTCCCCGTCAACTTCAATCCGTCAAATCCATTCTGTGCAGGTAGGCCAAGTCAAAGCCAACTGCCAAGACTAATTCTGGTTTTCTGGTTTACATATGTGTGTGTGCAAATGTAATAATACATTATTTTTGAAGTGTCATACAATTTACAATTTTGGCATTTAGCATTTAGCTATCATACATAGCCTAGGTAAATGGGTAGATGTGGTGTATTTTGTGTTGTGTTTTAGGTATCGAAGGGGTAGTGGCTGCCTACCAGCAATGTCTGCCCCAGATCAAGCTGTACGGTCCAACAAACTTTGCTCCAATTATCAACCACGTGGCCCACTTTGGCAGACAGGCTATCCAGCAGGAGACCGCCTCTGTGAGTAGAGGGAAACAGTCCTTTGTCTGTTTGTGCCTTAACTCATTTGACACATCTAAACAATAACTACAGTATGAGTTCATACTGGGATATAATGTGAATGAATGTCAAATGTGTGATGATATATGATATGGATTGACGGATAGACGGATAGATGGATAGATCAAGGGTCTTCAACAGGGGGGCCGGGTCCTCAGAGTTACTACAGTGGGTCCTCCAAATCTTTGTGTGATAGAAACTTCTTTCTCCTTTTTTATATTAACCACTTGAACCCTAGTGTCCATATTCTGCGAACTTTTGACCAAAAATAGCAGATCTACAAGCTCACAACGCCTCGCGCTGCGAGGCGTTGTGAGCTTGTAGATCGGCTATTTTCGGCAAGGTTTGGTGTAGAGGGGGAAAAGAGCAGACTAAGTACAGAGTGAAAGGTCAAGTTTATCAAGTATTGACGGTTCAAGTGTTTAAATATCTGAAAACAATGAAACTAGGCCTATATGGAATCTACGCAAACTGGTGTAGGGAAGAGTGGCAAGCAGTCCTCACTGGCAAGTGAGCAAGTTTGTTACAACAGCAGTGACACAGAGGAATTAATTGGCATAAAAGGACTAAATTGGGGCAAAAAGGGTACAGATAATTGTCTACTCTAGATTTATAAAAAATAAAATAATAATGTGTTCACCTAACTCTTCTCTTCTCCTGGGTTTGCAGCAATACTTTGTCCTGCTCATCATAACCGATGGAGTGATCACAGACATGGACCAAACGCGCAGCGCCATCGTCAACGCCTCGCGCCTGCCCATGTCCGTCATCATCGTCGGGGTGGGCGGGGCCGACTTTGAGGCCATGGAGTTTTTGGACGGCGACGACGGTATCCTGCGCTCGGCGACGGGAGAGTCCGCCATGCGAGACATCGTCCAGTTTGTTCCCTTCAGACAGTTCCAGAACGTAAGCGACAGCAGTAGACATCACAGGCTTCTATTCACACATACTGTACTTGCACGAGTGCTGTGGCTTCTTGATGTGACTTGTGTCTAAGGCTAACCTCACTGGCAACTCTTTCCTTGTATCCCTCCTCGATGCCTATTTTATAGGGATGCATGATATGGAAATTCTTGGCCGATACCGATACCGATGTTAAAAATAACTATTCAGGCCAAGGACCCCTTAGTTGAGAGAGAGATGTAGCAGGGACCCCCACAACCTGTTCATAGATTCCATTCATTGTTTGACAGCACAATCATCAGTGTATTTTGGATTCAGGTCAATTTGTGTTTTCGGATACGTATTTAACCACTTGAATCGTCAATACATAACTTGACATTTCACTCTGTACTTAGTCTACACCAAACGTCGTTGCCGAAAATTGCCGATCTACAAGCTCAGCGTGAGGCGTTGTGAGCTTGTATATCTGCTATTTTTGTCTAAAGTTCTCAGAATATGGACACTAGGATTCAAGTGGTTAATATAAAAAAGGATAAATATTTTTCTATCACACAAAGATTTTTGGAGGACCCCCTTTAGTAACTATGAGGACCCCTAGGGGTCCCGGACCCCCTTTTGAAGACCATTGATTTAGCCGATAGCCGATACTGATACCGATATTTGATTATTTAGTTTTTGGTGTTATTATTTCCCCTTTTGGGAGTGGATGGGGGTTAATGCATCTGTCTCGTACTGTCTGGACGGCCGCACCCTCACCAAGAGTTTGTGAGAGGCTTCATGTTATTACAGAAGTTACGAGCACAGCTTCAAGGTCCAGCCCGACCCAAAGCCCGACAGATACGTGAAAAACTCGGCCCGAACCCGTCGCTGGTCAGGTCGGGCTCGGGCTAAATCTTTAAGCTCTAATCTACTGTATATCTCATTGCAGGCAGGCACTGCGGCTCTTGCCCAGAGCGTACTGGCAGAGCTGCCTGACCAAGTGGCTTCCTTCTTCAATTTATTTCAGCTGAAGCCCCCCAACGACTCCAGGCCATCTTAGAAATGTACAGTAGGATTATCCCACCATGAGTCAGCTTACAGTGCCCGACCCTCCCTGCTCTGCCTGTGTGCAAGGCTGCATGGCTTTAACCCCATTAACCCTAGCATCCACATTCTGGGCACGTCATAATCAACAAACCTTTTGGACGAACATTATTGGTAGAATGCAGCAGCCACTTAGTTTTCTTCTTAATGTTTAAAGATGCAGTGCCATGATTCTTTTCTCTGCTAAAACATGATAATCAGGTATTATGATTATACTAGGAGGAAGCTTTTTTTTCCAAAAAAGTATACAGAAAGAGTTAAAATTTGTTTTTTTATGTGGCCACACCCACCAGTTCATTAAGAATGCCTAATAGTCATGGTGGGTGTTGAACCAGCTGAAGTTAGCCACACCCACAGTGTTGGGTGAATGGTAAAATGGGAGGGGATACATTTATGATGTAATTAAATCTGTGTTTTTCGACTGGGCCTTTTGACTCAGAGGCTTTCAGCTTTCAGGAAGTAAACACAAATACACGGGGAAGACAAATCTGCACATTATAAGCCCACCCGGTGGTCTATTAGAATAATGTTAACTCCATAGACACATACAAAACAGAAAAAGGTACAAAACTATGGCACCACCTCTTCAATGTTTAATCACTTGTTAACTCATTTATATGAATGTATATTTATATGTTGTCTGTATCTCATTTTATATGTGCACTTTCATTAGTATACGCAGTTTTGGAGTTTGTGTGATCACTGTGATCTATTTAGCCTACTACTGTATGTTTGGAAAGAACTCTTAACTAAAGTGTTGCTTGTAGATGGCTGCTTTTCTCTGCTTTCTAGGAAACAGTTGGCCTGTTTCTGTGGTTTTACAGTTTCCCAAGCTACCGGTGTCTGAAAAAACGTTAAATATTACCACATGCAACCCTCCTCCTTACTCAAACACATACTCTATCTCTGTCTCTCTCTCTTTCTCTAAAGGCTCCTCAAGAAGCGCTGGCTCAGAATGTCTTGGCTGAGGTTCCGGGTCAGGTAATGGGTTTCTTCAACACCATGAATCTGAAGCCACCGCGCGACGGCCCCTTCGCAACAGCCCCTCCTGTGGTGTCCTGAAAACACTCCCAACGACCTACTGTAGGTCCATTCATTCACTGTACCAGTATGAAGGAGCACATCGTTTCTGGAATTTCAAAGAATAGGGTATATGCACATACGCCATTTTGTTCTACTTCCGGGTGTCTTTCGACTTCCTTCACAGGTGTTACCGATGATACTAATGAAGGCTCTGTTCCATTCTGGTCAAACAGAGTCAGGGTGTTGACATTGTGCATGTTGGCTCATTGGAAACACTCCATAGCCAACATGAGCCTTAATTAGTGTCATCAGTAACACCTGTGAAGGAAGTCGAAAGACACCCGGAAGTGGCACAAAATGGCGTATGTGCATATACCCTATTATGTCCCTGAATGAAGCCAAGGAACCTAACCTTTCATCAAACACCAGTCCACACTCAACACTAGTGACTGATTTGCGGGTCACCGGGGTTACCCGCCCAACAGGGTGGGCCCAACAGGGTGCCCGCCTATTTACCCAGCCGACATGGGTGACCGGTGCTCACCCAGCTATTTCACCTACCCCAACATTTCAACACAGAGAGAAAAGGTCTGATCCTAATCTGGCCAAATTGTGGACTAATTCTGGGTTTACCCAAGAGACCTCTGTGGGTCACAAGTTGACCCACACATCATTAGTCAAACATATCCATGTCAGTATCCGTGAAACTTTAATGCATGTATCTCAGGATCTCCTCTCTCATAGCCTTGTAAATCCCCACCAATCGCATTTTGGGGGGTGGTTTACGAGGCTTCCTCTTTCACTGCATATTTCAAATCTGCATTTTTGTAAATATACAAAAGAATTGGCTGATTCCTAAATATATTTTTTGGAATCAGGAAATCAATTTCCGGATATATATCGTGGATATGTTTTGGGCTCTGAAAGCATATTGTCTCCATTGTTTGTATATTATTCTTTCTTCTTCATTTTGCACGTATCCATCCAAGCATCGCATACCCAGACAACGGACTGCACTTTTCATCCTGTCTGCAAATCAGTTCAGTTTTTTAAATCCACATCTGTCTGCCTGGTACTTTTAGCTCAGGCGCCCCATCTTGGCTTCAAGCAACTCCACGTCAGCAACCAAGCATGTCATCCCCAGACAAAGGTAGCCTGGCAGCCAGACTGACCTGGATTCACTCACACGTTCCTCCACAGTATCAGTCTGGACTTCAGCCCATAGGGAGAGAGTATGAGAAATCTGAAAATGACCGGGCCAATCAGTGATGGCATTTCCACTGAACAGTGAAATACACTGATTGGTCCAGACTGATACTGTGGAGGAATGTTTGAGTGAATCCACGTTATCAGTCTGGCTGATGCCAGGCTAAAGACAAAGGACCTCCATCCTCAGAGAAAAAGCATGTTTTCCGTCTCGCTCTCCTTCGGTCTGACAATCTTTCGTTTTTCATAATATCTAGAAGTCACAGAGAATCTGTCAGGATGGTAACATTCCTGGATCAGCCTTTACATTTAAAATTCACATCACATTTCAGTTCACTTTTTGTCTTTAACTCAGCTAAGCATGGTAGTATAGTTATAACGAATCATAATATAAAGCCACTTTCATATATGTGACTTAAGTGCCAGCAATGTTTAGTTTTTGTCCATTTCACAGCATGAAGATGATGTGTAATTACCACACATGTTGATCCAGTAAGGCTGGACCAAATACACTAACTAGCCTTAAAAATGTTTACAATTAACAGGACTTTGATATACTAATGCGCTTTCTTTTTAAAAACATTTATTTTACACACAACGGTGCCATTTTTGTTAGTATAAAGAATGCTATTTTGTACCTCGGCTGCTGAACAAACTTACTCTTAACTTGGTTATTTGTGACATTTAATCCTGGGTGTTACTGGCATATCTGAATGATAGCTGGTGCCAATTTGTTTGAGATTCTAAACTTTAGAAATAGCGGACGGTACCCCTTTGTGATGATGGTAGTTTATACAGCATTGTTGAATACTGTGTTGTTTCAGTGTATCGACAGGTATGGTTTCATTTGTGGAAGTATACTTTTTTTTACTTTTTGTAAATTCAAACGCAATGATTACGTTTATATTTCCATATTGTGGCATAAACACAATATGAGGACCCCCCCTCGAATGCGAGATGCGGCATCTCACGGGGCTTATCCTCTTGTGAAATTTCAAATTAGACAGACTCTACATATTAGTTCTAAAACCTTTTAACAGAGACAAAAGAATATTATTATTATTATTAGTTTTTTATGCGAAAAGTTTTTTGCAAATAAATGACTGTTAACCGTATGGTGTAACACCTTAGTATCTTTGTGCAATGATGCTGTTATTTGTACTAATATTACCACTGTGCCATTTACATCTACATTGTTAATTGCTTTATTTTATGCACAGTAACTAAGTGTCTAACCCTTCCAGTTTGGGAAGATAAACTGGATATAATATCTTGGGTATTTATTTTATTCAGTATTCTTGCAAAAATGATGCCATCTCTCACAGTAACTCTTATTGTTTGCTAATCATTGTTGCTGCTTCTTTGTGATCCCCTCCTATTCACTGTACATTCTGCCTGTTCTTTAATTAAAGGAACAAAAAACCTTCAAACTAAAGTCTACTGCACTATCTAATCAATAAAATTGTTTGTTTATCTCATCCTGGATTTGAAAAGAGGTGTCTTCCTTGCTGCTGCATACTATTCTCTTATGTGAGGAGAAGAATCACATGTAAGCAGAGATTTACAGTGAGTGTTGTATCATATACTGTAAATGTATAATATAAGAATTTAAGCTGAGGTATAAAGCAATGAGCATAATATAAATATATGTAGGTTGAGGTTTGCAGAACACCAAAATACAAGAAGAATATGTAGGCAGATTTTTAATATAATACAAATACCGGAATACAAGTAGGCCTATAACTAAGAATGAAAGCTGAGGTGGTGTGGCTCTAACCTTTTTAGATATAGTATATTTAGAGCAGTCAATGGCAAGTTTACACAGAGCAAATGAGGACAACATTATTATATGGTCGGGCATTGCAGATAAGCTCGAGGATATGTTCCAAGAAGTCTACATAGGGGTAACAGCCTGGCACAGGCATGTACTATTTTAAATTCCATGTTGGTCCAGGGAAAGGGGGTGGGTGGGTTTGTTTTTCTTCTTTTCTTGTCTTGTCATTGTTGTTTGAGTTGCTGTATGGTGTTTGTACATTTATCTTGTGATTGTATTCATAATACATTTGTGTATCTTCTACATCATGTAACATTCATGCTTTGAATAAAATAAAAAAGTTGATAACAAAAAAAAAAAAAGAATGAAAGCTGAGGTATATAAAGCATATTATTACTGTGTAAGGATATGGGGTTAGGGTTTACACCAGGGGGTCCCAGATATAGAAATGCCATTACTGTACATGGGGGGTCTGTAGCCTAATACATGTCAACCTGGGGGTCCCGAAAATCAAATGGTTGAAATCAACTTGAAAATCACTGATAGAGCTGTAAAAAATCTTCTCATATTATAGGGTTCCCTGGCCTATCTTTTCACATGGGGGGGTCAGTGGGTTGATGACATGACAAGTGTAAATTTGAGGGTCCTTGACATGAAAAAGTTTAAGAACCAGTGAACCACTGGTATGGGCAAAGCCCAGGTTATCTGTAGTGCTGTAGTTGGTAGGTGTAGGGGAAACGGGGAGATCCGTGATAATAAACGAACGCACACAAGTCATGTCAGTAGCTCCGCCCCACACATCTAAACCATCTGCCTGGAAGATTCTGAACTAACTCCGCTACTTAGTCCGTTTATTTATATACCTATGTAACGATTGAATTGAACGAAGACTTCTCCGACTGGTGAGTTTGAGCGTCATTTAAACGTTATTTGTAAAGTAGTAGTAGTAGTAGTAACTAGTAGTAGTTAGTAGTATAAATTATACAGTTATCTTATCAACGGTTCGCGGTTCACAGACCACACCCACAGTGTTACTGTTGGAGTCTAGTAGGTCCCATAGCCCAGAGGGACGCTGTGATTACATGACTGGTTGTCACTGGCAACCAACTTGCTGTAGCTAGGCTAATGACTGTCATTCAAGAAAATCAGTGGTGGAAAAAGTACTCGATACAGAAATACTCTATTACAAGTAAAAGTCCATAATTCAAAATTGGCTTGAGTAAAAGTACCAAAGTATTGGCATCAAATTAAAATATACTTAAAGTACCAAAAGTAAAGGTACAAAACGTCACGATATAAAATATGGCTACAAGTGATTTGTGTATGTTTTATCATATTATAATTAGGGATGCCCCGATCAGGTTTTTTTTGCTCCCGATCCGATACCGATCAAATATCATTGCTTCCGATTCGATCCCGATCTTTCCCTATCCGATCTTTTGGCAAGGCATTAAGAAAAAAAATTCTATTCATTCTATCACTTAGTGCAGCACTGAATCAACAAATTAAAAACAAAGCTTATGAGTAGTGTATAGTGATATAGGCCTACTAGTGCAGTGTTTCTCAAGCATTGTGCAGCGGACCTTTGGTGTGGCCTTTGAAATTTGGCAGTGAAGTCACGATTTAAGGACTTTTAAAACCTGTTTAATACCTCAAAAAATTAAATAAAATAGACCATTACAGCATCAAAAATAATCAACCAACTATATAAAAACTGGTAAAACACTGGCCAGTTTTAAAGTTGAAACAAAATAAGTTAAGAACCAATTAACCAGTCTGCTTGAAAAGTATGCATCTGTAGCAGCTAGTTGACACTGCAGAGAGACATAATTGCCTTCCTTTGATCCATTGACAAGGGGCCAATTATTACTTATTGGCATCAGCTGCCAGCTGGACACAGAGTCTGACACAATCACCTCCCCTCTGCAGGGCTGTGTCTGTCTCATTTCTCGATTGAAAATGATTAAGGATTACTGTGATTATGGTAAGCTTACATTTCATATCGCATTCACCTTACCTGTAACTTTCAGTACTCCCAGAAAATATTTTTTTGAAAAAAAAAAAAAAAAAAATCTATATTTTTTTCCCGATCTCCGATCTTAAAAAAATGACCATATCGGCGGCCGATCCGATCACGTGATCGGGCATCACTAATATTAGGGGTGCAACGGTTCACAAAATTCACAGTTCGGTTCAATATTTTGGTGTCACGGTTCGATAATTTTTGATACAAAAAATGAACAGAAATGTCCTTGATTTATAAATATATGTTTATAACTAAGTGGGCTCTGCAGACCCCTAGGGGTCCTTGAGGGGGTTCCAGGGGAATGTGGATGTGGAGTTGTATTGTATTGTTCGGTACAGGGTAATTCGGTTCGGTACACCCTCGTATTGAACGGTTCAATACCGGTACAAGTATTGTTGCACCCTAATATATATATATATATATATATATATATATATATATATATATATATAGCCGAGCTGAGTGTGCCGAGCAGAGTGTGCCAAGCCAAGTGTGATCTACCATATAAGCTCACAACAGTCGACGAGACACGACGAGACATGCGCTTGTATGACGGCTGTTCTCAGCTGTTCTCTACAATCTTACCAGATGCTTCCCAAACATAATTCTACAGTAAATTCCCGCAGAGACAGGTGGATATGGTGTGTTTTTTCTTTATGCTGTTGTTATTCCCTGAAGTCAAGAAGACCTTTCCAGGTCTGAACGTTGGTTTCTATATAAATAAATCCTGCACTGTGGCTACGAGTGTGCAGCCTTCTTCTTTTACATTAATAATCATAATAATACAAATTCTAAAAACGAACATGAAAAAACAATTGTGATACAATCGTGGATTCTGACTCATAACATGGTGTAGTGGCCCTCGTCACATCTAGTATGTTACAGTTGCCTAGAGGGTCAACTGGCGGAAAAGACGACACTTAAGCCATATCATAATAATACAATATCCAAAATTGATTATCACATATCACAATATCCATATAATATTGATATATTGCCCAGCCATAGTTTAGGCCAGGGATACTTAAATAGCTGAACCAGTGGTCCACATTACCAAAATGGCAAGGGGCCAGTTGATGAAATGACAACATTAATGATACTTGATAACTTCTGTCTTTCATTGGTGCCTTATATTGTCGATCTTACTGTAACAACTGACACTGTTTTCTGGCAAATTAAACATAATGGTATTGAATTTGCATGATGATATGAACTCATAAAAAGCACTGCTCACTTCGCTTCTTCTTCTTCTTTTTTTCTTTTCGATCGATTGATTGATTGGTGGGCCAGTCAAAATTGTGCCATGGCAATAATGCCTCCCCCTGGCCAGCCGGGGCGCCTGATGGAGGGGAAAGGAACTGGTTGGAATAACGTGTTCCTTCCACGCGCTACGTCCAAACCAGGGAAATCTCCACTGTCAGGTGAAAAGAAGCAACTTGGACTCCTCATGCATAGAAGGAAGCATGAGGTTGTCTCCCCAGGCGCGGCAGAGGGAGAGCAGAGCCCAGGTTTACCTAGGCAATTAGGGTGAAAAAATAGGTTACAAAATTGTGGGATAAAAATTATAAAGAAAAAAAAAAAGTGCCATGGGCCGGAAGTGGCCTGCAGGCCTGAGTGTGAGTATAACTGGTTTAGTACTGGTTTAGGCACTTCCTTCGGCTTATCAGTAGAACTATTGGGTCTCTGTTATTGACATGAAAGACAAAACCCTTTTGACAATGCGATAAAGAAATCTTTACAAATAAGTGAAAAGTAAAAAATAAATGATGTAACCAATTCAACTTTTCTAATGATTAACAACATTATTAACATTAACATTATTATTATTAATTTTCTCACATTAATTAAACACCTTAATCATACAATTCTCACTCAGGTCTCTAAATACATGCCAGAATAAGGTCAACACCCTTGCATTTACTGGTAGAAAGTTTGTTCTCTAAACATGTTGAGTTTGTTGACACGCCTTGGATGTGTGAAAGGCGTGGTGCGCTGTGGTTTTAACACCTCCGTAGAAGAGCTAAGCGATGGGACCAAAGTTTCCCCATGTACCATGACATTGTGGTCGGCTTAGTTTCTGGAAGCTGCTTGCATCACTTAGAAAAGCTGTGGTTTTAACACCTCCGTTTACTTAGAAGAGACTAAGCCAGGGGTCAGCAACCCAAAATGTTAAAAGAGCCATATTGGACCAAAAAAAAAAAAAAAAAATTTGTCTGGAGCCGCAAAAAATTATAAAAGCCTTATATATCGTCGTTGTCGGGTGGAAACCTTGCATGTCCAAAACTTCGTTTTGTATTTATCATTTAAAAAATTAACTAAACTAGTGAAAACAGCCGATCTACTTGTAGATCGGCTGTTTTCGAATGCGTACACGGCAACCAACTGTTGAACATTCTTTTCTCCTCCCTTGATGATTTATTCATATATTGTAAATATGTTATGTGTAATAAAGAACTGTTTTCATTACTTTGTATACATCTCTATACATATAATTAATATAACTAAGATTGTGCCAAAATATTACTATAAAAAACAAGTCACCATGCAGGTGCCAATATTTATGAATTCCTTCCCAGCTATTCTGTTTAAGGGTTAGGTTTAGGGGTTAATCCCCTGCAGATTTCATTCATGAAAATGAAAACTGTTACTATCTTTGAAATAGTCTGCCCATTTGATTTGTTTATGGACATTTGTTTTACATCCAAGCTTATGATATATCATCCTTTGATGGAACATATAGTAGTATGGCCTTGGGATATAAATATAACTGTCAACTATATACAAACTTGTGCTCTGTGGCCTGCACAAGAGGATTGCAAAAGACAAATGCAAAACAAGTTGTCTGGTTCTGTCTCAGCTATCTGTCTATCTGGAGAAGACGATGTTTCATTTATCCTTGAGTATCTAAAGGAAAAATAATCATCTGTCAAATTTCTGTATTGTTTGTCATCATTGTGTTATCTTTCCTCTGTGTGTTAATAAGCATGTGCAGCAGTTGTATCAGGTATAATGTAATCTTCTTCTGATCAGTGTTTGGATCTATCTGTATTGCCTTTTCTGTGCAGATCCTCACATATGTAAATCTGTCCTCATGAATAAAGTGTCAGTTCTTTGTTCACATTCTGGAGACACATTTGATACGTTGATTTAGATACAGACTTTTAAAGGGTCACTGCTTGTTGTGGAGTGTTCACATTCTGGAGACACATTTGATACGCTGATTTAGATACAGACTTTTAAAGGGTCACTGCTTGTTGTGGAGCACAGAATCGACATTTAATCAATCAATCAATCAATCAATCAATCAATCAATCACAGTCTGTCTGCCTGCTTATCATTATGCAAGAATCGACACACTAGCTCTGCAGCACACATGGTGAGGAGAATGATAGTTTATCAACCAAAATATTGATATACCCTTTTTTTCAGTTAAAAAGTCAACTTCAACGAAATGTACTTTATATATCTCTTATAACTCTATTTCTTGCTATTTCTTCACTTTCATTTCTCTGAAGTTCAATTTCTTTACTTTCATTTCTCTGAAGTCAAACAAACTATAGGCCTAATATAAAAACAGGTCATTGGCCACATTGTCAAATAATATATAAGAAGGAGAAACTACAACACCTCACGCTGCGAGGCGTTGTGAGCTTGTAGATTGGATATACAATGTTTATCTGTGGAACCGAGTAAAACTAATATAAATATAATGCCCTACTAAAAATGTAAATTGTGCAGGGCCCATACGTCTATTGGCCCTATCTTACCCCTTATGCCTAAACTTTTTTGGGTTTTTCGTACTATTTTGAAATAAACATTTTAAAATAGTGAAAATAGACAGATTGTCTCCGCCAGGCTGAAACGCGTAGATCGACTATGTTTTGCACCCTGTCTGTCCGTGTGTCCGTCAACAAAACTGTACACACATACTCCTTGAACCTTTATCCCGAATTATTCAGATGGGCCTGTTATAGCACCACCAGGAGGCTGATTGTGTCCACATATCACGCAAATTGGTACACAGTATCTCGATAAACAGCTATTTCAGATGTTCCTCAATATCAGCTTTGTCCCCCAGGCTTGGAAAACGGCAACTATTGTCCCAGTGCCCAAAACTGCTCAGGTCAAATTGCCAAATGATTTTAGACCAATTGCCCTCACTCCTCTATTAAGCAAATGCATGGAGTGTGTAGTGAGTAAGGAACTCTCACGTCCATGGACCCCATGCAGTTTGCTTATAGACCTAGAGGTGTAGAGGATACCACTCTTACTCTGTTGGATAAAATACAAAGCCACCTAAACAAGCCTAAAACATACAGTATGTCAGTGTACTCTTTATGGACTTCTCCTCTGCTTTTAACACTGTCCAACCCCATCTTCTCCTAAGACACCTGTGTGACCTGAACGTCAGTAGTAACCTCATTTTGTGGATCAAAACACTTACTGTTTCCATTTCCTCTTGCAAAGGTGCATGTACTTAACCAAAGTTTTCGAGCTGTTATACCAGCAGGCAGGAGGCTTAAAGTAGGCTACCTCTAGCAAAAAAGAGGGGTTACAACAAGACAAGAAAATGTTTAAATAGTTCCAACCCCTACAGCCCTTGATCACTGCTGTTATGGGATGCATTTTATATAGTTTTTAATGCATTTGTTGTATACTGACTAACTGCCTGTGTGCCAAAGATACATTTTCAAAATGTTATTGACGATAAAGTGCTCTTATCTTTTTCTCATGCTGAAATAACAGTAGACAGTGTGCAATCAGGATGTGTGAGCTACTGTATAAGACTAACATCTCTAAACTTGAGTCATATTATCTTCTGTCGACCTTGAGAATGTCATCCTTTTTTTTAAAAACCCCTTTCTGCAGTCTTGAAATGTGACAAGCGCTGTGCCTCAGACCCCTAGGGTAGATATACCCTCACAAAAAACATGCAGTAGCCTGGTCTCTACTGCATACCCCCATGGGCAGCTGGGGCGCCTGATGAATTAACTGGACAACGGCGCGCACGCGGATCGTGCATGATCAGTGCACCATCATACGATGGACATAAACGCGCCCACGTTAAAAGTAAAAAAAAATCGCTAAGTTCACTAATTTAGCTGGGGACCACTTGGAACCCCCTCAAGGACCCCTGATCTAAATGTGTGTGTGTGTGTGTGTGTGTGTGTGTGTGTGTGTGCGTGTGCGTGTGCGTGTGCGTGCGTGTGCGTGTGTGCGTGCGTGCGCGCGCGCAGTATTATTTCTACACTATGTTCCAGCACAAAGATCAGAGGTCAACTACAGATACAGTATAAGGTCATATAAAACATCCTCAACTCAGAGGTTCTTTCAAGGACCCCCAGTTTGTCAGGCATGATTAGGCCATGTGGACCCTCCATATAACTCTGAGGCTGGATTTAGACTGCAGTCTAGCCTAAATCTGATTTATTTCTCAAATCCAATCTTTTGGCCTGACTGTTCACAGAACTTCGCACAGCATTTGCAAGTGACCAGATTGGATCTGTGTGTTCAGACTGATTTTAACAACATCAACTCAAAGCCGCCCTGCGTCGACATATCTGCTTTGGTTACCGTGGTAACGACGTAGGCGTCATGACTTTTCTCTCTGTGTTTTTACATTTTTTAAATGTCCTCTGACATTGCATATATTTGTGAACCCATGTTCTTCATGCCGTGAGATATGTCTTCATATATTGCCTTAATTGTTCCTGTACATTTCTCCCCCACAAAGTGCCAGGAGACGTTGAATGTATCCCTCTGTCCACTGAAAGCTGCTCGCTATTTCTTCTGTAGTGTAAAGTAAACTATAGGCTGAACTATTGTTTTATTTTCATTACACCCTCAAAATGCAATTCTCGGACATCAGTGGCGCTCAGGTCAAGCTGCAAGTGATGTTTTGGACAGTTTGACTGACTTGGTTGGCTTTTCAATGCTAGTTTAAGGACTGTGGGGTCGCAAATTCTCACAGTCCTGGTTTTTACCTCAGAGTGACCTTCTCCTAGGTGGGTTGCCTACCATGGCTAAGAGCCCCACCCGCCCTGACTGATAGCTCAGATTGCCGGATCTGAATGGTCCACATGCTGATGTTTTAACTCACTGAATGGTTCTAATTCAATACAAGTGGTTCTAATTCAATACAAGTTCTAAAGTGTCGAAGTTCTCACCTGAGTTGCTCTGTGTTGATTTCCACCAGCTGTGTGTCCCATGTTTCCTGTCTGACCCATGAGTGAGCTTGTCTTTTCACCTGCCCCACTTATATGCAGTTTGACATGCAAATTAGTTGGAAGATGTGAGAAGAGCCAGCCACTCACAGAGGCAGATGTGAAACAAAGGAGTTTCAGCTGAAACCCCCCACAGAAACCTAGCTCAGAAACCTAGTTCTAATTCAATACAATTCTATAATTCAATACAAGTTCTAAATGTCAAAGTTCTCACCTGAGTTGCTCTGTGTTGATTTCCACCAGCTGTGTGTCCCATGTTTCCTGTCTGACCCATGAGAACAGATGTATGGAGAACCGAGATGACTGGAAACAACGATGGAGGGCTCGGCTCGTCTGAGGACGACCTAGATAGATAGACTGACTTGGCTCGTTAGATCAGGTTACTGCGTTCAGACTGAGACACATCTTTAGAACTCAGATCTTATTCAGATCTGAAACCACCTCTGATCTGATTCCATCTGACCTGTCTGCATTTAGACTATTTTAAACAAATCGGATTCCACTCTTGATGTGGCACAGATCTGATTCAGGCTGGATTTGGCTGGCAGCGTAAATCTGGAGTGAACAAATGGAACCAAAATTACCCACTAAGCAATTTGGGGGTTATAACACGTTCAAATGACGTCTTCGCCCTAACCGGACGTATAGCTAGATCCGGTCTGTGACGAGTTTAAATTTTAAAGTTTTTTCACCGGCTATACATCACCGTCATTTAAACGCCTTTAGCGGCCCCTAGCGGCCGCCGAAAGTAGTGAAAATGTAGTGAAAATGATGGCAGCCAGCAGGCTTTAAAATCACTATTCCTTGGTTCTGAGAGCCGTATGCTACCTGAACCACCGCAGCTGATCGTATTTGTAATGGATTCTTGCACTGTTATTATTTGACACAGGGAGTCGACGGGATTCGAACTCTGGACCTTCTGACAATGAGACCTGCGCGCTACCGCTGGACCACGGCAACACGTTGTAATTTACATGTGTCCAGCAGCTATTAGTAGTTGATCGCCTCCCGCTGTTCGTTTTACATCGGTGCATTTTGTTTGACAACACAAACTAACTTTATATTGATGGATAGCTATAAAACGATTTTATTTAATCATTATCGTATGCTGGGGGTGGGGATGTGGCTGCAGTCTTGTGTGTTTGTCTGTTGGTGTCAGAATTAATTATGTAACTCAGAGAAGTAATAGGCTAGTATGCTGTCATGAGCAGTACCACGGCATTATGCCATTATTTATTACACTTTTAGAATTTTTCAAAGGTATTGCCAGCACGTCTTTTAGACGCCTAAAAGATGCGCAATGCTCAGTGGATGCAATTAAACTACAACTATTAAGGTAGAACCGGGATGAGATACTGTTAGCATCTGATAATGAACAACTTGATAAAAATGTATTTAAAAAAAAGATGGTCTAACACACGTTTGTCCTAAACCGGTGATCTATCGTTACATGGAAGCGTTCAGATGACGGCTACAACTCAACTAGACTATATAGTGAAATTGGCTCTTAAAATTACTTTAGTCCAATATTTGAAAACCAGGTGTGGATATTAAAGCTGTTTTTTAAATCAACAAGTGTGGAATAATGGATTAAATGTAATCAGCTACAATCGGTCTATAGACAGACTGACGATAGACGGTTCAAATGAGGGCTAAGCATAACCATTGGGCTAAATGACGGGTAGTGTTTACTGGGTAGGGATGCCCCGATCACATTTTTTTTTTGCTCCCGAACCGATCCCGATCAAATATTGTTGCTCCTGATTCGATCCCGTTCCTTCCCGATCCGATCTTTCGGCAATGCATTAAGGAAAAAGAAAAGAAAAATGCTTTTATGTTGTCCCTTAAGGTTTTTTTATTTTTATTTAAATAACAGTATCCATTCTATCCAAGCTTCTTTTTTCACTCAGTGCAGCATTGTATCAAAACAAATTAAAAAATAAAGCTCATCAGCTTATATATTTTTTAAATATATAAAGACAAGGTGTTTCCCGATCTTTTTCTTCCGATTCCGATCTTTTGAAATCGGCCCCGAACTCCCCCGATCCCGATCTCCCGATCCCGATCTGGGCATCCCTAATTGTGGGCTCGCCTGGAAGGCGAGCACACGTATGTTATCTTCATTATTTATTTATAGCTATATGTGTATCTCCTCAAAACTTTGGCGCGCTTCATCTCTTAAACGCTTACACCTTTCAACACCATTCAAATTTTTATGTGTTCAGCTTACTGAGGACAAGTGTGCTTGTATTTTTGGTTTTGAAATGTTTTGTAGTATAAATATAAAAAAATAAAAATGTTTAACTTTAAGCACCCAATGCATTTCCAATGGGTCCCCAGAGTGGAGAGAAGGATAATAGACCCATGTTTATGTTAAGGCGCTGTGGCTGCAGTGTTCACACTTCAGATATGCTATCTATATCATTGCGTTCACACAGGTCTGCTCTCTGATTTGATCCAAATGTCTAAGCTGTGTGATGTATAAAACTATAGTTATAGTTAAAACTATAAATAAATGTCCCTCTCCACTCTACTGATTACACAGCTGTGATCAAGAATCAAGTCCGGGCGATGGGATGTAAATCCCATAGCCATATATCCTAGAGCCCGCAGGGACAGTCAGCCATATTAGTGGTTGTTGTTGGTTGTCAGGGAGATATCAAAACCAATGCATTTCCAAGTCAGATCCACAAACACAATAAAAGCCATGCTCCACTCCTCAGTCTGGAGTGGCCACATAGAAGAACGCCTTGGTTATAGACATAGTGGAGGACATATGTGATCTGGGATTGTTAGCCTACAGTATATGCACTCAATATACTCCACTACAGTTGGAGTCCATTTGACAGTTGCTGGTTCCCAAACACAGAATCAAAAATGTAGATCTAGAACACATATAATATGTACAGTACAGTAAGGTTCAGTAGAGTACAGTAAAAGTACAGTAAGGTTCAGTAGAGTACAGTAAAGTACAGTAAGGTACAGAAAGGTACAGTACAGAAAGGTACAGTAGAGTACAGTACAGTAAGGTACAGTAAAGTACAATACAGTACAGTAAGGTACAGTAGAGTACAGTAAAGTACAATAAAGTACAGTAAAGTAGAATAAAGTACAGTAAGGTACAGTGGAGTACAGTAAAGTACAGTAGAGTACAGTAAAGTACAGTATAGTAAGGTACAGTAGAGTACAGTACAGTAAGGTACAGTACGGTACAGTAGAGTACAGTATAGTATAGTACAGTAAGGTACAGTACAGTACAGTAAGGTACAGTAGAGTACAGTACAGTAAGGTACAGTAGAGTACAGTAAAGTACAGTAAGTTACAGTAGAATACAGTAAAGTACAGTACAGTAGAGTACAGTAAAGTACAGTAAGTTACAGTACAGTACAGTACAGTACAGTACAGTAAGGTGCAGTACAGTATAGTAAGGTACAGTACAATACTGTAAGGTACTGTACCTTACAGTACCTTAAAGTATCCTATTTGTTGGGTTGGAACCGAGCCCACACTGTTTCGAAGGAACAGTATTTCTAGTTTATTTATCTATCAGTCAGTATCTCCTCAAAACTTTGGCGCGATTCATCTCCTACACGCTTACACCTTTCAACACCATTCAAAATTTTATGTGTTCAGCTTACTGAGGACACGTGTGCTTGTATTTCTTGTTTTGAAATGTTTTGTAGAATAATTATAAAAAAATAAAAATGTTTAACTTTAAGCACCCAATGCATTTCCAATGGGTTTAGTGAGTGGGGACAGAGTGAGACAGAGGAAAGGGACCCATGTTTATATTAAGGCGCTGTGGCTGCAATATTCACACTTCAGATATGCTATTTATATCATTGCGTTCACACAGGTCTGCTCTCTGATTTGATCCAAATATCTAAGCTGTGTGATGTATATATTCTGAGTTAAAACTACAAATATCTCTAAATGTCCCTCTCCACTCTACTGATTGAAACAGCTGTGATTAAAGGCCTGTCTGTCATTGGCTGTTCTGTGGTGCTGCAAAGTAACCAAGTACATTTACTCAAGTATATACAAGTACTTGTACCTACAGTACAATTTTGAGGTACTTTTACTCTACTTTCCATTTTTGTTACATATACTAAATACAGCATTTGACAGCTTCAGTTACTGTGTTACTGTGGAGACGTTTGCTTGTATTTGTCTTTGAGACATGTTTTTAGAAATTTTAGTTAAAAAGAATAAGGTTTTAGGATCCTGGGCAATGGGATTTACAGTATATATCCTAGAACCCGCAGGGACACTCAGCCGTATTAGTGGTTGTTGTTGGTTGTCAGGGAGATATCACAACCAATGCATTTTCAAATCAGATCCACAAACACAATAAAAGTCATGCTCCACTCCTCAGTCTGGAGTGGCCACATAGAAGAACGCCTTGGTTATAGACATAGTGGAGGACAGATGTGATCTGGGATTGTTAACCTACAGTATATGCACTCAATATACACCTCTAGAACACATAGAATATGTACAGTACAGTAAGGTTCAGTAGCGTACAGTAAAAGTACAGTAAGGTTCAGTAGAGTACAGTAAAGTACAGTAAGGTACAGAAAGGTACAGTATAGTAAGGTATAGTAGAGTACAGTAAAGTACAAAACAATAGAGTAAGGTACAGTAGAGTACAGTAAAGTACAGTAAGGTACAGTAGAGTACAGTAAAGTACAGTAGAGTACAGTAAAGTACAGTAGAGTACAGTATAGTAAGGTACAGTAGAGTACAGTACAGTACGGTACAGTAGAGTACAGTATAGTATCGTACAGTAAGGTACAGTACAGTACAGTAAGGTACAGTAGAGTACAGTAAAGTAAAGTACAGTAAGGTACAGTACAGTAAGGTACAGTAGAGTACAGTAAAGTACAGTAAGGTACAGTACAGTAGAGTACAGTAAAGTACAGTAGAGTACAGTAAAGTACAGTAGAGTACAGTAAAGTACAGTATAGTAAGGTACAGTAGAGTACAGTACAGTAAGGTACATTACGGTACAGTAGAGTACAGCATAGTATAGTACAGTAAGGTACAGTACAGTACAGTAAGGTACAGTAGAGTACAGTAAAGTACAGTACAGTACAGTACAGTACAGTAAGGTGCAGTACAGTATAGTAAGGTACAGTACAATACTGTAAGGTACTGTACCTTACAGTACCTTAAAGTATCCTATTTGTTGGGTTGGAAGCGAGCCCACACTGTTTCGAAGGAACAGTATTTCTAGTTATAATTGATATCTGTGAAGTAACTATCAACTAAAGTTTTCAAATAAATGTAGTGGAGTAAAAGTACAATATTTGGATCCGAGATGTAGTGGAGTAGAAGTAAAAGTTTTGGAAAAAAAAGTTTTTACAAATACCTCAAAATTGTACTAGTTACTTTACACACCACTGAAGAAAATGTTATCGATTCCTGGACCTTTAAATCTAGCCTACCGGTATATATAATTGTTCTCGGGGTGTGAACTTTTCATTCTTATACCATGGTATGACGGCATTGTGTATTAAAATACTTTTGTAAAATAATATGTCTAGTCTAGATTTGTGTCACTCGAGTCTAGTAGTGCTTGAGTGCTTGAGGCTCTGGCCAACTATTATATAGCCAATCACCGCACGAGGCTCTGGCCTGAACTGAATGGACAATTACATGTGGATGGGATCACTTTGGGTGGACACTGTATATAATTTGCACAAAGTAGTGCTGGAGGCACGTTAAATACTCCAGTTCAGTAGGTGGCGGTATTCACCTAGATACGTTGGTGACACCCGCCATTCAAACTATCGAAGAAGAAGAAGAGGCTCTGGCCAACTAGCCAATCACCGCTACGGTCCTTCCCGGCCTATGGGATGTCAGTACCTTTGTTATGACGCTAGTTTATTTCATCAGTGTTTCCATGACAGAAGCCCTGGGGCAAGGAAACAAGATCATTAACTCACTCACTCACTCACTCACTACACACAACACAGCCCTGTGTGTGTGTGTACGGCAAACAGCGGTGTCCATCTTTGGTAAGTAACTGTAATATTATGGTCACAGACTACTAGGATATCAAACATAGTCCTGTGGTTAGATGTGTGGTGCATGCGACAGGCTCGCATTTTCTTGACTGACATAGCCTGCTTTTTAATGTGTACAAGAGGAAACTGCTAGGCTTTCCTGTCTCTCGTCATTATGTTAAGATCATTTCCCTGACTGTGCTTGTTGTGTGTTTTGTGTGTTAAGTAGGCTACAGTACAGTACAGTACAGTACAGTACAGACATGGCTACGCAGTGTGTGACCAAGGTGGAGCTGACTGTCAGCTGTGACAATCTGCTGGATAAAGACATTGGCTCCAAGTCTGACCCTCTGTGTGTGCTGCTCACCAGCAGCTCGCAGTCCCAGTGGTATGAGGTATGTGATTTGAAACTTAATAACTATGTTAAATTGTTTTGTTTTAAAAGATGACTGCGTTTGTAGTTTGTGTGTAGGCCTACTGTATTTAGAGAGAACAGTAGAGCAGGGGTCTTCAACAGGGGGTCCTCGGAGTTACTACAGGGGGTCCTCCAAATCTTTGTGTGATAGAAACTTGTTTTTTCCCCCCTTTTTTATATTAACCACTTGAACCCTAGCCTCCATATTCTGAGAACTCTAGCCAAAAAATAGCCGATCTACAAGCTCACAACGCCTCGTGCTGCGAGGCGTTGTGAGCTTGTAGATCGGCTATTTTCGGGAGGAGAAAAAGAGCAGGCTAAGTACAGATCAAGGTATTGACGGTTCAAGTAGTGATTGTGCCATCAAACGATGAAACTATATGGTATCTATGGGTTGTGGGGGTCCCTGCTTCATCTCTCTCTCTCGACTAAGGGGGCCTTGGCCTGAAAATCTTGAAGACCCCTAGACTAGAGAGGACAGTAGAGATATCCATTGGGGAATGATGCTCAGACTCGGTCTGATGTAAAAACTCTGTTCAATTCTATTTGGAATACGAAAGCTAATCCTACTTGACAGCTACTCTAGAATATATCCCTTATAAAACTTAAACTGACTGTCAATATGTGGAATACCATTACCAACACTGATCCTATTATAAGTGATTCAACAACTCAAAACAACTATTAGAATAGAAGAGGACGGCTAATATATGATCATTTTATACTGTATGATATTTTTATATCTTTTTCCCTTTACTGTTGCTGTTAGGACACTGTTGTCCGTGGCGTGCTGTGATCACGAGGATTGCTAAACATTAACCATTAACTCATTCTGTGCCTATCCCGAACATGTTCGGCTTTATTTCAATCCAATACAATTTTTTTTTTATTAATTGACTTACCCTGAGCTGCTTGTAGAGTCGTGGGTGGTCCTGGCTCGTCCTACGCTAGCCAGCTAGCCATTTTACATGGTCCGACGATATATTCCATTAAAAATGGTTTAAAATACATTTTTGAGCCCCCCAATGTTCACCAAATGTTCAGCGCCGCTTCCGGAACGTAGTCCAGTGTGCCTATCCCGAACATGTTCGGCTTTTTTAATGAAATGAATAAAATGATCCGAGGCCTTCTGAAGCCTGAGCCTAAATTTAAAATCCAGTGGTCCAAATCCTGGGGAAGCCATGCCGGCCGTTAGCCGCGAACGTAGCCGCGAATCGCCGCCGAATCCAATGAAAAACCACATCTTTGGAGGCTTAAAAAGCCTTCATTGATAGACTTATGATCGGACAGTAGACTGACGGGAAATGGGGAGAGAGATGGGGAGTGACACGCAGCAAAGTCATCGGGATTCGAACCCGTCGGCACGCTGTCAGGCTGGCATTGTAGCCTAGGGTGCCCGGGCCACCGGCTAGCTAAACATTAACCTTTTAATGGATAATTCGACACTGAGTGAATCGATAGTGAGTTGCACTGCCCGAGTTTGTAAGTGCATATAAACAAAGGAAGGATGCTTGCTGTAGGAAGTTAAGATCAAGATAAGAAAAGACATGATGTGCTCATGTTGCAACCCGTGTCCCCCGTTTGTGTGTTTTGAAACCATAGCGTGAAAAGTTCCGTCCTTTCCCAACAGCTGGGCCGCACGGAGAAAGTGCAGAACTGCCTCAGTCCAAAGTTTGCCAAGAAGTTTGTGGTGGACTACTACTTTGAGATCGTCCAGAAGCTGAAGTTTGGCCTCTATGACATCGACAACAAGACGGTGGACCTGAGTGATGATGACTTCCTGGGGGAGCTGGAGTGCACCATGGGACAGGTGAGCTTCTGCTCCTTCTCCTGAAGAGTGTGACCTCTGATTAGTTATCCTCTGATTAGTGGTTCTCAAAACTTCTTTACCACTGTACCCCCTGGTAATATATATTACGTTTCATCTGATTGCACCCTGTCACCAGCACAACATTCCTAATACTGACACATTTACAAAAAAATAAATGTAGCCAGGAGGAACACTCGAGCCTATGCCAGACTCTGATCAAAAGGTGGAGGCTGGGTGGAGGAGGTAGCTAAGCAGCAGCAGATCCGAAGCTTCAGATCTAAGACGAGCAGAGTAGGAAAGGTTCTGACTGACAGCTGGTTACAGCTGCGGCGGGAGAAACTCACATGTCCTCCTGTATAAACTAACGCTATGCTTCATTAACGTCCACTTATCAATATAATGTAACGTTTCGCGTATCGAGCTGGAATCAAACCCCGGTCTCCAGCTCGGCAGACCGGTGAGTAACAGGCAACGCCAAGAGAGCTAGCTCCCTTGAAAGGAGCATGTTACGTCTGGGTCTTTTGCGGGGTCGCTACACTACCTCCTCTTTTCAGAAGCGCACACTCGTGCTTCACTCTTCACTTCTTGAGTCCCTCGCTCAAGCCGGGCACGCTCCTCCAGTCCTCAACCGCTTCTGACACCAATGTAACGTTTCGCTCACCGAGCTGGAGTTGAACCCCAGTCTCCAGTTTGGCAGACGGGCAGGTAACAGGCAACGCCAAGAGAGCTAACTCCCATGAAGGATTCTTTTGGTTGGCTTTAATATTTTGTTACATTACTGTATTGTATCGGAAGTTTTGTCACATGACTCACATCCCTAATATCTAGGCAACCATGCTGGTGGCAAAAGTTAGCAATTGCCATATTAAATTCACTTGTCCTAGACAATTTGCCCTCCTGGCCCCCAAACTGTGGAATATGACATATTATCTTGCTTATTATATTGATGTATTACCTGCTTATTTTAAGTCACTTTGGATTAAAAAAGAGAGCTTCCGCACACTCAGACTGTGCAAGCTTTCGGTCATAGACCTTCTTCAGGATGCCTGACCGAAAGCTTGCACTTTGCCTAAAACTGGAAATAAAGTACTTGATTGTGCACAGTCTTGAGTGTGCGGAGGCACCCTTTTTTTCATCTTGCTTACTTTTTGGCTCCAGCACCTCACCTGAATCCTGGCAGATGAGCAGTGTTTTTTTTCCACTATTGTCTAAATCGCTTTGGATTAAAAGCGTCTACTAAATGCCTAAATTGTAAATTGTAACCTGTTCAGCTGGTGTCATACATAATACCGCCACTCTCTTGTTGTCACACGTGTTAAAGTGCCAACATTCACAAGTGACCACTATTTAGACTTGGGGGAAACCTGAGTCCATATGTTGATTCTGCCCGCTTGCTTTGTAATCATGTGGGAGCCTGCTTTGGGTTGTATGTATGTATCGTTCTGCTACAGATAAGAGATTTTATCATGTCTAGGGCTGTCACGATTATGACATTTTACATGTTACATAATTGCCACTCAAATAATTGCGATTAACAATTTAATTGTGTTTTTGTCGTTGACAATTACATTTCTGTTTGACTTGTAGGCTTTGAAGTTGCACATGGTAGATATGACACATAACCTAACACTATACAAAGAAATTACTGACATATTTGACAACTTTATACTTGAAAAAGAACCTTGATAGTGGAAATAGCCGATCTACAAGCTCACAACGCGTCGCGATGCGACGCGTTGTGAGCTTGTAGATCGGCTATTTCCACTACTTTTTGACTTTTTTTTAATATATGAACATTTTTCATCATGGAAACGATTATGACGATTATGAAAAAAAATCACGATTATGTCAAATAATTGCAATTAGACGATTATGTAATAATTGTGACGTGTGCTGCTGCCTTTTGCAGGTGGTGTCCAGTAGAAAATATACCCGACCGCTGGTCCTGAAGAACAACAGACCTGCAGGGAAAGGGACCATCACTGTGAGTATGCAAGCAAGAAGAGGTGTGACTGTGATGTTATCACTAGGGGTGTAATGATATAGTAACTGAATCCATTTGAATTAGCAATGATCTACTATATCCAAGTATTTGTGCCTTGTATTTAACAATTTTAAGAGGGAATGAAAAAGTCTTGGTCTTTCGATACATGTGTGGTAATCTCTGTGTTAATGTCAAAGTGCGGGTTTGTCCATATGTGTTGTAATATAATGTCCATGTATTTGCTAAAGAATGAGTGTTTACTTATTTATATCCATAATAATAGATTTTTTCCCAATTAAAACCTGGTCTATTGACACGTTTCACACAGATTTAATGTCTTTGCTAAATAGTTACTGTATAGATTTTAAATCATTGAATCGAATCGTATCGTATCGCCATGAATGAACCAATATCGTCCATGTATCGTATCGTCAACCATGTATCCTGATGCGCATCGTATCGTTGTTCAAATGTATCGTTACACGCCTAGTTATTACTTGTACCTTTGAAGGGTGTGTGGGTAATGGATATTTGTCCAAGATTTGCTGACTGTACATTATTTACAGCAACTTATAATATGTCTGTCCTTGTATTGTATCTCCTATGAGGACATAAATAAATGATTAAATGTGTGTGTGCGTGCACGTTTGTTGGTGTTTTACTCTGTGTATTTCTGTCTCTCTGTAGATCAGCGCCGAAGAAATAAACGACAGCAGGGTGGTGAACTTTGAGGTGGAAGCCAGGAAGCTTGACAACAAGGTAAAAGACATCGGTTATAGCCTTTATTTTCTTGAGTTGAGAAAGTTGAATCGGAACGAATGGTCATTTGTTTGACACCAGGAAAAACCTGTTATAATAATAATAATAATGCATTGTATTTGAAGACGCCTTTCAGAACACCCAAGGTCGCCGTACAAGTCTAAAAACCGTCATTAAAAACAGACAAAGAATACATCAATATATATATTAAAATAATAATATATATATATAGTTAAAATAGGGGGAGTATGGATAAAGAATACATTAATATTTCAAAAGTGAGTAGGCCAGTTTGAACAGGTGAGTTTTGAGGTGCGATTTGAAGATGGTTAGGGAGTCAGACCGTGGGATGTGTGGGGGTAGGGAGTTCTCAACTTCCTCCTTATATTATTGCAGGATTTCTTTGGCAAGTCAGACCCATACCTGGAGTTCTACAAGCAGACGGAGACCTCATGGCAGCTGGCCCACAGAACGGAGGTAAAACGCATTGACTCATTCAGCTGACACTAGGATAGTTGTAGCTATATATAGCTGTAGCTATGCAGTCATTTGAATGGTATCTGTACAGTATACTGAATGTGTGCACGCTACGTGGTGCGTACTGTACTATACTATGTATGCATTATGCAAACAATGCAATCACCCTGAGGAATGTCCTTCCTGTAAATATCTTTTCCTGTCTTGTCCTTATCTTTTGTAACGGAACGTTTAAGGGCCCCCCCAGATGAACAGAATTCGTACGCAATGTTGTGGCATTTGAGGAATTTATGACTGTGGCGAGGAACAGCCCAAATTCGCTCACGAGGCACAGTTTTTCTCCTGTCGTGTGGAAGCGCCCGCCGATATGTTAATTAGCTTTTTTACGACCCTTTTTACAACCCACCCGACAGCAGAAAATATCAAACTTGCTTGAAAATCACCGCACAGCAGGGTAGAGATCCAACCGTGATCCTGTCGTGTGACGGGTAGTGAAGATATCGCACTAGGGTTGGGTATCGTCGGCGATACTTTTAATGGTATCGATTCACTGAATCGATACTATCGAGTATCGGTTCACGTAAAAACGAACGATACCTTGTTTCGATACTTTTGAATGCACCCCTTGCCGGTCGCATCTGTAACAGTTGGGCTACTGAAAGTTTAATGACTGCTTTAGTAGGCTACACTCGTTACTGTGAAAATAGAAGAGAATAGCCTATAATGTTTATTATTATGATAATGATCCAACATCTATAAAATAATAATTTTAATAATAATAATAATAAATAAAAAGTATCGAAAATGGTATCGAAAAAGGTATCGTATCGATTCCCAGGTATCGAAAAAGGTATCGTATCGATTAAAAGGTGAACGATACCCATCCCTAGGACCCAGTATGCAAATACATATGGGCAGGTTGATCACAGGCTATACTCCTTGACAACTGCTCACTTGTGGCCACTTCAGCAATCAGCGTGTAGTTGGACTCACTCTGTACACTGACCGCTGGATCCTAGACATGTGTTATGCTGTGTTCTGCACCTGCCCTTCATGTAAGGATGTGTTGAATAAGTGTTATTGGACCTGACCTGCCTGCCTACTTGTCTGCACTTGACTCACAGTGTGTACAGCTTTGAAAATTGACTATTGCCGCACTAAAGTCTGTCTGTCTGTCTGTCTGTCTGTCTGTCTGTCTGTCGGGAAAGGGTTAAAAACGTAAAAGAAGCGAGACCTTATCACTCCAGTCTTGGCCTCACTCAACTGGCTCCCTGCCACTTCCGAATTGATTTTAAGCTTTTAATGTTTGTTTTTAAAATACAAAATAGGTTGTCCCCCCCGTCAATGTTGGTAAAACGAAGCGAGACCATATCACTCCAGTCTGGCCTCAGTCCACTGGCTCCCTGTCCACTTCCTAATTGATTTTATTCAGCTAAAATGGGTTGTCTCCCCAGTCCCTTGCAGAACAGATAGGGTGTAGGGCTGCACAATATATCGTTATCGTATCGTTTGAGGCATGACCATGCGCAATATCAGTATCGCGAAATTCAGCGATATTGCGTTATATCGCCCTGGGAAATATATTGTCATATATTGTCCACACTTGTTATACGCATATCGCCTATAACAAGTGTGGGAACCCAATAGCACTTAAAATCAAGAGTGATGTTGACTTTGAATAATGCTTAGTTTACACTGTCGCAACACTTAAAACATTGAATATGAAATGTGTACAGTAATATCGTATCGATATCGAAATATACTGCTCAAAAAAATGAAGGGAACAAAATGTTCCCTCAATTTATTTGGGTTTATTTGAGTATAGTATACTGTAGTACTGCTCAAAGAAAGCTCAAAGAATTAACCTAACAGAGGTTAGGTTAAGGTTAGGTTTGGGTATCGAAAAGATGACACGTACAGCGAAATGCTTCCGGAATAACGTGTTCTTTCCACACGCTACGTCCAGAGTATACAAGACACGGAAACCGTAAATGACGTAGCTAAGCAGCATTTTTAATAACACCCAGCTGTAGGCGTGAAGTGTGAACTCACACCTATACATATTCATATACAGATAACCATCTGATAACAATCTGACTTCTCTAACGTGTTATTTCCACGCGCTACATCCAACCGGGGAAACTCCCCCCTGTCAGGTGATAAGATGTGGACTGCTCACTCCTCATGTATTGAAGGAAGCAGGCTCTGATCGGGCCTCAGGACAGGTTGGCAGAGGGAGAGCAGTGCCCAGGATTACAGCTTCGGCAATTGGCACTGCTTGAAAAATAGGTTACAAAATTGTGGAATAAAGAATTATGTTAAAAAAAAGTTTTAAGTTAGATTGCTTTACTTTCCACATCTAGTTTGAACAAGAAACACGGAAACTGCCATGCTCGACTCAAACATTTTCTGAGTATAAAAGGCACGGAAACCGCTGGGTGTTTTAATAACACCCAGCTGTAGGTGTGAATTACATATTCATATACAGATAACCATCTGATAACGATCTGACTTCTCTGGTGTGATATCCTCTTAATAACAGTTATAACGGTAATGGGTTGCACACAGAGTATTTGTATACACGACTTAATGACTGCTTTAGTAGGCTACACTCGTTACTGTGAAAATAGAAGAGAATAGCCTATAATGTTTATTATTATGATAATGATCCAACATCTATAAAATAATAATTTTAATAATAATAATAATAAATAAAAAGTATCGAAAATGGTATCGAAAAAGGTATCGTATCGATTCCCAGGTATCGAAAAAGGTATCGTATCGATTAAAAGGTGAACGATACCCATCCCTATATCGCACCGAAAAAAACTGTGAAGTCCCTCCTTTTTCCTTCCCTCTCTCGACTCTCCCTCTCTCTCTTCCGCCGTCCCCACTCACCAAACGGGAGGCTATTTTTTTTTTCTTTTCAATACATGCTACTCCACAACATCTCGGATCCAAATATTGTATTTTTACTCCACTACAATTATATGAAAACATAGCTACTAGTTACTTTGCAGATGTAAATTATTATATTGTAAAACATTTGCCTTTAGCCCCATTTTATAGACTATTTGAAAATAGCCAATCTACAAGCTCACAAAGCGTCGGGCTGCACTGTGACACGTTGTGTGAGCTTATTTTGATGCCCTCACTTTCGTAGCCTACTTTTACTCAAATGCATTTTGAATTCCGGACTTTAACTTGTAACAAAGTATTTCAATAATGCAGTATTGATACTTTTACCTAAGACTAGAAAGTGCTGTAGGCTATGATCACCTCAGCTGCAGCACATCATTATCAAGCCTAATTTATCTCCGTCCCGCGATGATGTTGCGTGCAGAGAATAGCAGAACTCCAAGCTCAGAGTCAAGTGCACACAGTGTTTCATTCATTTGGATTCCCTTTGTTTTATTGTCTTAATTGTTCACTCCCATAAAGCACGTTATTTGATTTGATTTAGTATATCCCAGCACTTGGTTTTATTTCGTATCGCTTCGCAGCGCCGAGGCGCTTTGTATTATAGCAGATTGTTGAGTTTTGAAAGTCACTTTAAAACAGTTCGGTTTTGCATGCAGGAATACATCAATGATCAGCGTCTTTGCGCACAGTGCACCATGCAGTTTGTGTGGTTATAGACACATTTATTTATCCAGAAACATATCTTTTATGGCTTTGTTTTATTTAGACCTACGGTTTGGGAGATTCAAGGCCAACACAGCTGACAGCTGCTGCTCTTCAGCGCTGCGAGGCGTGATTTATTTTTTATTTTTTTGTCTCGTCACGTCTCGCACCAGATTTCACCACAGGGTTGTCGGAGGAGAGGTCTTGTTGTGTGTGTGGGCCTGTCGCGCGTCTCTTGCACAGCGGGACACACGACCCAATAATCGTAAAGACTGAGGATGGTGTAGTGTGTGTGCTCAAACGATCCGATGAAAAAATTATAATATCTTATTGTAGGCGAAATCTCTTCGTCTGTAGAGGCTTTAAGGAAAGGAGTGGTTCTCATAATATTAGAACCCCTCCTTTCCTTAAACGTTCTGTTACATATTATGTAGTCTCGCATGGCCAACTGTTGCCTCCGCGATTTGGTCAAATGCTCCCGGCATACAGTCTGGTAAAGGGAAATAGAAACGATGAATGCGAGATGAAGCGGAAGTGAAGCCCCCTCGTTACTTCCGTTTCAGTCTCACATCGCACACATTTATCATTATATAAATAAAAATCATATAAGCATCTTTAGCTTGCTGCTTAGCAGAAATAACATTTTAAAATATATTTTCTTGAACGGTAATGCCCGTTTCCATTACTCGCCGTTAGGGAGCTGCTGTTCCAGACTCTATATAGCATTCAGATATTGTGGAATAGTTGTCTGGCTACGCGAGACTACATATTATGTAACAATGTTGTAATAATAGAGTAGATAATGAAATAAGCGTATTAATTTGTGGGGTGCTGGG
Source organism: Nannobrachium achirus (assembly GCF_963921795.1). Taxonomy (NCBI): domain Eukaryota; kingdom Metazoa; phylum Chordata; class Actinopteri; order Myctophiformes; family Myctophidae; genus Nannobrachium; species Nannobrachium achirus. The sequence goes on along the minus strand of NC_137828.1, from coordinate 19,724,254 downwards.
TTAAAATGGATCATAGAGTAAAAAAATAGAACCTGCACACTGATATGCTCCAATACAATTTGTTGTATTTTGTTTCAAGCCTGGGCTCTTCGTCACATCAAACGTCACTTGTACCACTACACCCACATACATAGAGACCTAGCCTGCTCGCTACATTCCGTGATTTGGTTTTGTTGGAGTGACAAAACCAAATCACGGAACGTAGCGAGCAGGCTGGCACCCAGGCTAATAGAGACCCACAGTTAACATAAGTTATTGATGCGTGGAATACAATAGAGCAGGGGTCTTCAACGTGTTCAGGCCAGGGACCCCTTAGTTGAGAGAGAGATGAAGCAGGGACCCCCACAGCCTTTTTGTAGATTCCATATAGTTTCATTGTTTGAAACTATAGACATGTAGATCTGCTATTTTTGGCTAAAGTTTTCAGAATATGGACACTAGGGTTCAATGGTCAATATAAAAAAAGGAGAAAAAAAACTTTCTAACACTCAAAGATTTTGAGGACTCCCTGTAGTAACTCTGAGGACCCCCTAGGGGTCCCGGACCCCCTGTTGAAGACCCATGCAATAGAGTAGTGTGTATCAGGATCAAATAATCAAATGCTTTCAGTGTTAAACATTTACATAATATAGTGCAACAGTGGAAAACACATGATTGCTGGAATCTGAATAGAATTGCATAATCGGGTAGCTTCAATCCTGGGAAACAAGAAGTTACAATAAGTGATGTATTTGGGACGTCCTCATTCATGGCTTTGGGAGACATTCTGTAGAATCAAACATATAAATTCAAAAGAATTGTGGCTGTAGCAGCCTGATCAGATCTCCTTCTCGTCGGGGACATCTAACATCCCTGACTGATTTCCCTTCTTGGGATAATAAAGGTATTTATCTATCTGATCCCCTAATGAAGCTATGTGATTATGTAAATCTATTCAGATTTCAGTAATCATGTTACACGATATGTAGCCTGGGATCGCTTCCAATTTCGGGCTTTTGATCCGGTCGGGAGCGGATGGCGTCCTAAGTCATTTTGTAGTCAAAACTGACTACACTTTGGCCGGAAATAGCAAAACAGAATCAGTTTTAACCCAAAAGAATTCCCCGCGCTCAATGACATCATTTTAGTACCTACCCAATAAAACCCTTGATGTGGCGCAGTTTTGCTTATTTTTTTGAAAAGTTTGTCTGGTATATCCATCTTTTAGTCCAAGTTGCAGCAACTGGCAGGACTACTAACACTCCTCTAGCATTTAAATAGGGATTGGGGAAAGAAACAAAGCGACGCTGCTTCTTCTACCATCCGGTCTAGACCGGATCAAACAACCTGTTTATTAAAGGAATACCAGGCTTTCCCCCGAGAAATCCTGGTGATGCGAGGTTACACGATATGTAAATGTTTAACACTGTATGTATTTTCTTATTTGACTATCATTACTCTACTTTTGTGTTGTAACACCCGCGTCACATGTGGGTGTTTATGTTGGCCCATGTGGGTGTGGTTGGTGGTGTGTAAACATGTGTTAATCGTCCCATTGTTCTTTTTGCTTCCATTCTTGTGAAAACCAGAAGGATTTTTAACCAAACAAAAGGGGAAGACCTGGTATTGCAGCTTACTGAACTTGCTTTGTTACATGACCACACTCTCTCTCTGTGTGTGTGTGTGTGTGTGTGTGTGTGTGTGTGTGTGTGTGTGTGTGTGTGTGTGTGTGTGTGTGTGTGTGTGTGTGTGTGTGTGTGTGTGTGTGTGTGTGTGTGTGTGTGTGTGTGTGTGTGTGTGTGTGTGTGTGGAAATTAACAATGTCTTGTTTTATCTCTGTTACAACAAGTATTTGAAACTTTGAAACAGACCTGTCTCATTCCCTTATCAGCGGACATTATTATTTAGATAGAACAGTAGAGAGATACAGGGTTCCCACGGTCATGAAATTCCTGGAAATATTTTGAAATTAGAAAAATATTTTTCCAGTACTGGAAAAGTTTTGGAATTGATCAAGGGTCCTGGAAGATCCTGGAAAAAATAGCTATGCATTGTCTTTGGTTATTGATTTTGTTAATACCTCTGAAATGACAAATTAAACATTGGCCAAATTGTCAAATATTAGAGGCAGAAATTGTGAAAATGGCAGATCTACATGCTCACCATGCCTCGCGTTGCGAGGTGTTGTGAGCATGTAGATCGGCTATTTTCACAATAAAACCGTGTTATACAAAATTCCTCAACTCTTAGTGCTCGTCAGGGTGCCGGGGTCCCCAGTAAAAATATGATTTTGGGGGTCACAGCCTGAAAAGGTTGAGAACCACTGCCATACACTGCCTGTCTTTGGGCACTGTGCATAGGAGTAAGTGACTTGTTATTGAGCTGAATTATTGTTTTATAGTCCTGGAAATTGGGTTAAATATTCTGGAAAAGTTTTGGAAATAAATTGGTAAAAATGTGTGGGAACCCTGGAGATAGTAAACTGAGGCCAGAGAGCGAGGGAATGTCACACACATGGACCAGCTACCAGACAGTGCACCCAAACACACTGGATTTATTTGATCAGTTAGCCAGATGACAGTCTGGCTGATGTGTATCTTCTAATCCTACTCTATAACATTATCAAAGTAAAAGCTGTTGTTGTCATAATAAGGTTTTGGCTTCTTTTCTTTCTTTTTTTTAATACACTGACTGAATATGGGATTACATGCTATAATAGTACGTATAAAGAGCTTTGTAAAATAGTAGAATCGAACCCAGTTCGATTCGTGCGTCTTGTCGCATGCGGTAAAAACTCATTGACTCCTTTTATGACTCCACTTCGGATCCGCAGTGTGGATTCCGCACAGCCATGCACACCAATTCCAATGCGTTTTAATCATTCAGCAAACGGAAAGAAACGCAACGGTCCTCTGTGCAAAGCCCTTTACAGTAACCTTGCGTCCAGGCTTTTTTGGAGAAAAACGGGCCGTTTGATCCTGTCTAGGAAACCACAAGCAGAAGAACTAAGTGGCGTCGCTTTGTTTTGGTTCCCCCCGTTTGTTTCCCCAATCCCTATTAAAATGCTCGAGTTGCCTAGTGTAGTCTTGCCAGTCGCTACGAGTTGGACTAAAAGATGCATTTACCAAACGCATTTTCCAAAAGCAAAACTACGCTGCATCAAGGGGTTTATTATGTAGGCCCTAAAAGTATGTCCTTTAGCGCAGGTTTGATAGTTCCGGCCAAAGTGTAGTCCTCTAAGGACTACAACATGACGTAGAGTGGTTTCCGCTCCCGACCGGATTAAACCCCGAAATGTGAAGCGATCCCAGGCTAGTCTTAGTTACCGCACAAATCTAGAAAATAAATGTAGCCTTGTGATTGTTGCTTTGCCTGTCCCTCTCAGAAATAGGACTGATTGATCTTAAGAAAATGTAAATATATGTAAAAATTGAGTTGCACACTGTCAATTTGGCAATGTATTAACTATTGGAAAATAGCAGATATACAAGCTCGCAGCGTGGCACTCGGTGCCGCGCTGTGAGCTTGTATATCTGCTATTTTCCAATAGCTTGTAGATCTGCTATTTTTGAAAAGTCATGAACATTTGTGCAAATCTTTGAATATTTGTATTTTTAAAGCAGACGTTTGTAACTACATTTTTCCGTGGCCAAATACAAATCATTTTGGGGGTCCTTCACATGAAAATGTTTGAGAACCACTGACATAGAAACATAGGTTTTTCAAAAAACCTTAGAAGGATTTAGAAGACACAATCGGGTCAAAATCAGGTCAAAATTCAAATGTTCATGATTTTTGGAGCTGTATGCAGCTCCCTATACGTGGCTGTGTGGGTCTGTGTGTGTGTGTGTGTGTGTCTGTCTGTGTGTCTGTATGTAGCCTGAGAGTAGCCTGACTTCGGCGCGTAACTAGTGCCGCACCATTTACGCCACTCGCGCAATATATACATCAAAATGTGCGGCTCGGCCGGGAATGGTGTTCTATTACCTTTCGTTCCGATCCGCCTTACCATGCCGACGTAATCGGCAAAAAACGACGCTTAATTGTCCCCATTGACTTATAATGGGACAATGCAAGAAATCACTTTCAAGTATTTTTCTCTCGTAAACCATAGGAGCTACAGTTTCAAACCTCGGAGAGGAGATTCATAATGATTTTAAGAATGAATCGAAAAATAATTACATCACTCGGCCTCATGGTGGCGCTATAACAGCCCACTTTACGTTTTGCCCCGTAACTCTTGAACCGTAGATCGGAAAATTAAAATTCTTTTTTCCCTGGATTCCTTGGGTCAAGACGCATCTCCCCATATAGGCCACGCCCATTTGCGCCAGGATAGATTTTCCGCCATCTTGAATTTTCTCCAAAACACACTTTTTGCTCCTTTTCCTACATATTTTCTTCAAATGTCACAAAAATCGGTACACATGATCTACACACACACACACACACACACACACACACACACACACACACAGCTCCACTTCACACGGGTGTGATTTTTAAAAATAGCAGATCTACAAGCTCGCAGCGCTGCACTCGGTGCCGCGCTGTGAGCTTGTAAATCCGGTATTTTTTCAAAAGTTAAAGCATAAATAGCAACAGTTGCATAATAATTTTTCTTTCTTTTTTCTTTTAGGTGGTACCAAACAACCTGAATCCAACATGGAGACCCTTCAAAATCCAACTTCAGTCTCTCTGTGGAGGCGACATGGACAAACCAATAAAGGTACGAAACGCACCCAGCCTCTTTGGCTCTTTTTGTATTGATCTTGGTGGAATTATTGATTTCTAACGATTAACTCCAGGGCTGGTATTTTGGTTTGCATGGCAATGCATTTACCCCTTTATTATTCTCCGTTCAAGAGAGAGAACTTCTGTCTGGCATATACAGATCCATCTAAAAACAAAAATTAAGTATTGTGTAAAAGTACATTTTCTTGAAACTTTAATATTTATTTTTGAAACTTTCATATATTCTAGATATAGTGCACATTCAGTGAATTATTCCAAACCTTTTTTGTTAATTTTTGGGGTGCTTCTGCAATGCTTATTTACACAATATTATATTTCTTTTAGATGGATCTGCAGTGGCTATAGAATAATCAACTGGCTTTTAGTGTGTTTATAATGCTGGTTTGAAATCAGCCCTTTTCTTTTTCAATCTCTGAAGCAAACATGTTAGGAAGAGAGCGGGTTCCTCTTTTATGCGGAACAAGTGAGTGGCCCACTGGTTTCACTGTGTGTTTGTCTCTGTCCAACGCTCCATCACTGGGTGAAGGGAGGAAGTCCATAGAAAGTAGATGACGTTTTCAGATCTCATGCCAGGTTCACTCTCCTCTAGTCAGGAGAGTGAACACCCCTACAGGATGTGAGATGACCTGCCGTACTTTTTATTTCTGTTTCATCTATTAGATTGGTCATTAAGATCCACAGAATGACAGGCCTGCTCTGCCGGAAACATCGCGAAAAAAGGTTATGGCCATTTGTATATTCACTGTCCCATTGACTCCACTACACTGTGAAAGAAATCTGCTTCAAGTAGCATGTGAGGGGTCAAACTGGGAGTTCTTCATGATTCTGAATCCATTGCAAGCATTTGTTTTGCATGAAAAACATTCCTTGGGCATGACTCATCACTTTTCACCATTTTCTGGGGTCGAAATGTAGCCCAAGGAATGTTTTCCGTGCAAAACAAATGCTTGCAATGGATTCAGAATCATGAAGAACCCCCAGTTTGACCCCACACATGCTACTTAAAGCAGATTCTTTTCTTTTTTAAATATTTTTCTTTTCCTGTGTAGTTACAGTGTAGTGGAGTCAATGGGACAGTGAATATACAAATGGCCATAACCTTTTTTTGCGATGTTTCCGGCAGAGCAGGCCTCTCATTCTGTGGACCTTAATGACCAAACTAATAGATAGAACAGAAATAAAAAGTACGGCAGAAAATCACAGGTCCTACCCTATTCCTTGAGCTTTTGGGCTTGTGGGTCCCCGGCTACTCCGCGTGCTCTGCAGCATTCTCTGTGTTGGATGCTTTCCATTGCATGCGTTTGATTGTGTGAGTTTTTGGGTCCAGGTTGGTGGTATTTCATCATGTGCCATGGAGGTCCAAACCAGTGTTGTTTTTGACAGCAAATTTTGATTTAGTTTTAGTCATAGTCTTTTGAATAAAATGTCATTTCGTTTTAGTCATAATTTAGTCACCTGAAAAGTTTTAGTTTTAGTCTAATTTTAGTCGACTAAATATCATAAGATTTTATAGCGACTAAATCTACATTGATTTAATCAACTGAAATGTATTTTGGCAGGCCTTGATGGCATCGTAATGACTGATTTTACACTTGGTTGTGTGCTGAAAGCGCGACGCGTTGTGAGCTTGTAGATCTGCTATTTTCAGCACGTAACACCTGAAGAGCAACCAGCAACCAAAAATAAAATGACTCTTTTCTCCACTAGTCCCTCCCTAACGTTTTAGTCTAGTTTTTATTTTGTTGACGAAATTGTCAATATATTTAGTCTTAGTTTTAGTTATCACAGCTTAGTTTTTATCAGTGAAAAAACGCAGTCGACAAACATTTTTCGTCATAGTTTTAGTCGACGAAATCAACACTGGTCCAAACCCCAATCACTTGAATTATAATGATTTTTAAATATGTTATTGTTTATAGTTATCATTATTAGGGGTGTAACGATACATCTGTACAACGATTCGATACGCATCGCGATACATGGACGATATTGGTTCATTCATGGCGATACAAACGATTCAATGATTTAAAATCGATATACTGTAGTAACTATTTAGCAAAAACATTAAATCTGTGTGAAACGTGTCAATAGTGCAGGTTTTTTAAGGGAAAAATCTATTATTATGGATATAAATAAGTAAGCACTGTGATTCAAATACATGGACATTATATTGCAACACATTATGGACAAACCCGCACCTTGACATGAACACAGAGATTACCACACATGTATCGATAGACCAAGAGTAGCTATATGGAATGGAAAAGTAATTAGACCCCTCTTTCATTTTCCCTCTTAAAATGGCTAAATACAAGGCACAAATACTTAGTTTCCATACAAAACGATTCGATACCGATTATTTGCATTGTAAAATGATTCGATACGATATACAGAGTCAAGCGGTACAATTTTTGCTTTTGCATAGCGATAGATCATTGCAAACTAAAAACTATTTTTCGATTCAGTTACTACATCGTTACACCCCTAATCGTTATAGTTATCGTTCTTGGTGTGGACGACGCATTAGCGATGGGTGTGCTCTCCTAACTACCACAGGGGTTTCAATTCATCCAGAAAAAAATGTGTGTTTAACATAAGTCTAATATGACAGTTTCACATTTTGTTATCTCATTGTTGATATCTCGGCTGTGAATTCTGAAGCAGTTTGGGCTTTTGTTTGCTTTAAAAACCCATTTGGAACGGGTACACATTATTGTGTATCATTATTTTATGCTTTAACTATTGAAAAATAGCAGATATACAAGCTCACAGCGCGGCACCGAGTGCCGCGCTGCAAGCTTGTAGATCTGCTATTTTTGAAAAATCTTGAAAAATCTTAGAATTTTGACCCGTCTTTTGAATCCTTCTAAGGTTTTTTGAAAAACGTATGTTTCTATGTCAGCAATCTGGCCAGCCATCGTCAAAGAAAAGGTCCTTTTCACTTAACTGGAGCTCAGTTAGTCTGTTCTTGAGAGACTACTATGTCAGTGGTTCTCAAACCTTTTCATGTGAAGGACCCCCCAAAATGTATTTGGCCGCGGACCCGAATCTCAAAATATTTAGTTCCAGGGACCCCCCAGAAGCAAAATGTTTGTTACAAACGTTCGCTTTGAAAATACATATATTCAAAGATTTGCACACATTTTCACGACTTTTTCCAAAATAGCAGAGCTTGTATATCTGCTATTTTTCACTGGTTAAAGCATTCAATAATTCTAGGCCTAAATGGGTTAATTCATTGCATGTGTGTGTATTAGTAGTAGTAGTGAGTGACTATCAACTTGTGTTTGCTCAGAGCTTATTTTCTTGACTACGTTGACCGAACGGACGGCCTTTAATTGTTCATCTCCTTATTACCCTCTACGTCAAATCTCTTTACCAGAAATAGCCAGTCTGCAAGAGCACAAGTGAGCTTGCAGATCTGCTATTTTCGTTGAATTGTCACCCCTGAATTTGGACTATACAGTCTAGGGTTATTGCAAATGTAAATGTGCCATAATGATAAGAACCCACGATTCAAAAAGTCTCGTCACTAGAACACACTTATCAAAATAAGTGTCTAGTGAAACCAGCCGGGGGTTGGCATGGAAACCTGAATCCACATTGACCATCATGACACATAACTGAATACCACTGGAGTTTAAACAAGAGTGGGGTTCTTGTGTTTGTTGCTGTTTGCATGTTTGACTATTCAATCCCACCACACTGCTAAGTGTTTCTGTCTGTGCTCAGGTTGAGTGTTACGACTATGACAACGACGGCTCACATGACCTCATCGGCATCTTTGAGACCACGCTGACACAACTGCAGAAAGCTGATCGAGCCTCTCCGGTCAGATGAAGAGATGTGTGTGTGTGTTTGTGCGTGCGTGTGTGTGTGTATTTATGTTGCCCGTGTGTATGTTTGTGTTTTTCTTCTCTTGTCTATAAATGGTAGCGCTTCACGTTCTCATTGTTGGGACCAAAAGAAATCACACCCGTGTGAACTGAGCGGTGGAGGCTGCGTGTGTGTGTGTGTGTGCGTGCGTGCGTGCGTGCGTGCGTGCGCTGCCCATGTGTATGTTTGTGTTTTTTCTTCTCATGTCTATAAATGGTAGTGTTTCGTGTTCCCATTGTTTGGACAAAAATAAAACACATTTCTCAGAAATACGCAACGTGCAAGCTCCTTAACACACACTGTCCCTCCTCAGGCGGAGTTTGAATGCATCAACAGTAAAAAGAAGCAGAAGAAGAAGGGCTATAAGAACTCCGGCGTCATTGGTGTGAAGCTATGCCAGGTACACAACTTTATTAGTTGGGATATATTATAATATAGCTTTATTAGTTATTTTGTTTGGTCAGTCTGGACACATGTGGTCTTAAAGGGTAGGCTATGTAGCTAACATTTTAAAGAAAATGTGTCATGTGAAATTAACCTCCAGTTTTTTCTAAAGAGCGCAATAAAAGTTTAATTGCAATAATTTTGTAGACGTCAAAACGTAAGAATTATTGTTTCCGTTTACCCAAGTAAGCCTTAAGGTAAACTAAGCAGTCATTATCCATCCATTTTCATTCAATAAGATACTTCTTTTACCCTAAATATTCTTACAATGATGCAGACTACAGTTTGCAGGCCTTTGCTGCTGTATACAGGGAAATAACAAACCAACGTTATACAGGTGTTGTAAAAGGGTGACATCTAGTGGCTGAATAGTGTTTAGTGCCCCTTTTAAATGACTACTGTAAAACTTGTGAGTATGAATATCCAATATAATGTTATCATACTGTCTCTAAACTACCTTAGTGTTTTGATGCAACAGTATGTCTTTATGATATAATATCGAGTGCATTCGAACCCGGGTTTCACATTATATGCTGCTCCACCAAAGAGGAATCGCCCCGGACACGGGGTTCCAGGCAGGGCTACTTAACTAGCTTCATGTTTAACCCTTTCAGGTGGTGAAGGAGTATACCTTCCTGGATTACATCATGGGAGGCACTCAGCTCAACTTCACTGTGAGTTCTGGTGCTCTGTGATAATGATGTATTTCATGGGTCTTCAACAGGGGGTCCGGGACCCCTAGGGGGTCCTCAGAGTTACTACAGGGGGCCCTCCAAATCTTTGTGTGATAAAAAAGTGTTTTCTTTTTTATATTAACAACTTGAACCCTAGTGTCCATATTCTGAGAACTTTAGTCAAAAATAGCAGATCTACAAGCTCACAAAGCCTACTGCGAGGCGTTGTGAGCTTGTAGATCGGCTATTTTCGGCAAAGAGCTTTGGTGTATTGGGGGAAAATAGCAGACTAAGTACAGAGTGAAAGGTCAAGTTTATTATGTATTGACGGTTCAAGTGGTTAAATATCTATAAACACATTGACATGTATTCAAAACACATTGATGATTGTGCTGTCAAACGATAAAACTATATGGATTCTATAAAAAGGTTGTGGGGGGTCCCTGGTCCTTGGCCTGAAGACGTTGAAGACCCCTGATGTATTTGATTTCTTCCATCCACCTTCCATACATCCATAACAAACATATGTCTGCACCCCCCCCCCCCCCCCCCCCCCTTCTCATTTCTTGACAGGTGGCTGTTGACTTCACCGGCTCCAACGGGGACCCCAGGTCCCCCCAGTCCCTTCACTACATCAGCCCACAGGGGATCAACGAGTACCTTTCTGCCATCTGGTCCGTGGGCAACGTTATCCAGGACTATGACAGGTGATTGGAATGACTTTCTATCAAAGAAACCAAGTTGAGGTAGAGCAGTGATGAGACATGGTAACACACTCACCAAACTGTTCACAATGGAGATTATGAAGCACAGACGTGAATTAATAGAAAACACTGGGATATAACTCTGCTACTGTTCGACTGTATACTGTATAGTACATGCGGTATAGTACACATCATCATTTTAAGTCATTTTAGGGGCAAGGCCACTTGGCCTTTGGTGTTTTTGAGGGCACAAAGGCCAAATGCCAGGGCAGGAAGGCCATCAAATAAAACACGATTTTATTCCATTGAAATAATTTGTTGAATTTAAGGGTTAGGGGTGATAACCTAATATGCAGTTAAATAGATACATGATAGTATTTACAATCTGATCCATGCTCAGCCCTGCAGATGGGGGACTTGGGGGAGTTAAGATTTCAGAATCTCAACAAAAGACACTGGTGTCTACATGACAAGAAAGAGACACTACATATTGACAAGAAAGAGACAGAGGAGAAAGTGGTACAGTCAGCTGGGGCATTGAGGCCACTGTGGCCTCAGGTCATGCAGGTTTGAGGGGCACAAGGCCAAACTGAGGGGCAACAGCGGCCATGGCCTCCATGAAATTCCTGCACTGGTAGACATATATGGCCATTTGGTGGTGATTGTTTCTAAATTGCATTAAATGCTGTACCTTGATGTTCTGTGTTGTCCTGTCTAGTGACAAGATGTTCCCAGCCTTTGGCTTCGGAGCCCAGATTCCTCCTTCATGGCAGGTAAACATGAATTCTCACATGAATATGTACAGTATATCTTTGCCAGTCTTGTTTCGTAAGGGTTTGCATTGAACAGCCATGAAAAGTCTGATTGTTTTGTTTCTTTACATAATACTTTCCACAGGTTTCTCATGAGTTCCCCCTCAATTTCAACCCAGCGAATCCGTTCTGTGCAGGTACGTTTACAATGTAGGCATATGTAACACTGATGATGGCCTGAGAGCCGAAACGCGTCTGTATATCTGTTGACTGCTGCTGCATCTTTATTATTAAAAAAGACTCTTATTGACTCAAAGTGAGGGCGATTTATACTTCTCTTCATAAGTGTTAGTTGCCTTGAGCAATTCTCCAGGTTCAGTTGTTAATCTATACTCTTACTAGTTCCAAGTGCAGCTCATCCACCCACTCTTTAGCTGTGTGTCATGCAGAAAAAAGGTTCTAAAGGACTATTCATCTATACTAGCATAGCGTGTCCAACTGCGTGTGTGAGACTTGGCTACGACAGTTTCACACAACCTTACTAGACAACATGTGAAAAGTCTTTAATGCAGCAGCATGCAGCTTATCAAAGCCTTCCATGTGAATAGCTTTACCTAGCCTACCATACTACAATGGCACTGTATGATGTGATGCGGACATAGATTAGCGCTTCAATATTGCATGGAATACCATGACCTCGAATGTATTATTATTGCTGTTATACCAAATCTTCATAAAGACAAAAAAGTTGTGTAGTCTGATCCCGGCTTACTATAATGGGTGCCATTCGGGAGATATTGCCTCTCAGAATGTTAGGTCAGAACTAACTTGTATAACATACCACCGGGTTGAAACCTCATATGTCCAAAACTGTTACTTTTCAGCATTCAAATAAAAAAAAATAGCAAAAGTAGCAGATCTACAAGCTCAAATCATGTTGCTTTGTGCCGCGTTTCGACCTTGCAGATCTGCTACTTTTAACACTTTTGTGTGATGCTGTAGTATGATCAAGTAGGGCATTAATTTACAAAAGAACACACAAAGTTTGAGATTAGCGGTTTCTGCCCGACAGCAACGATAATAATGGTTTAAGGAGCCTTATAGACCTCTTTTAGGGGTCATACTGTATATGAGGTGAGCTATAGAACCTTTTTTCATTTGGACTGACCCCTGGTTTAACCAGCTGCGAGCTTGTAGATCTGCTATTTTTGAAAAGTCGTGAAAATTATAATTTTGACCCGATTCTATAAGTGTCTTTTGAATCCTTCTAAGGTTTTTTGAAAAACCTATGTTTCTAAGTCAGCAATCTGGCCAGCCAGTGTCAAAGAAAGGGTCCTTTTCAGGGTTGTAGTGGGGGGGGCACGCGTGGGCACGGCGTGCCCACACTTCTCTCACGTCGCGTGCACGCGCATTGACGCGCGTGCACAAGTGATGCGCGTGCCGGCAGGCTGGCTGCTGGTCCGTGTCATCAAGTACCTACAGTACCGCAGACAGCAAGTACAGAGCAGATCGTCCACCGATTGGTTGTAATATCGCCATGACAACCACCAACCAGCAAGCTGACTGTCCCTTCGGGCTATGGGATAAGACTCACTGACCAACCAACCAACCAACCAACTACACTGTCTGTGTTTACTTCTTCAAACTTTTAGCGGTTCGTAGCCTGCAGCAGTTTGTTTGTTTGTTGTGAATTTTTGTTACCTTGGATTATCTACCCAAGTATTATACCAGCACTGTCTGTACAATGGCAACATGGTGCTACGTGCTACACGTGAGTAAATAAACATGTCTTATTCTTATTGGAGGGCTGGTTAGGTAAGACATAATGCCTATATTAACTATTATATTAAGCCTAAAACGGTTCTGTTATGCCGCCGTGCATTAACCATGTGAATTGTGAAATATCTCTTGTGTCTATAGGAAATATTGATATTATATTACAGGTCGTTCTGACCCAGCAATTGGTTGAAATAGGCTCGCCTGCCGTGCTGGTGCAGCTATTTTGCATGGTTTAGCTGATGATCTGGTCATCAAATTATTGGTTGAGTGAGAACCACTGGTCTATATCAACTTGTTGCACTAACTAGCATTGACTGCTATGGTCACTTTTGATTTGGACACTGTACTATTTTAAGTTTAAAGTCATTCGATTGAAAGTTATTGCTCTACATGCGAGCCATCTCGCTGCGGCCGTTTTGTTAGGCGACAGACAGGGAGTGCACAGAATGTTAGAGAGGCATGGGCTGAAGGGCCTTTTGGTGGACAATTCTGTTGATAAAGTTAAGGGCTCCAGCCCCCTTTGCTGTATGTGCGCACGTGCCTGGCGGCAGCGCATCACATTACAGACTGATCATTTCAATCCCACCGTTTCTTTGCAAAAACACATTTCTTTTAGAAAACATTTGTATTCTTCTTTCTCCTAGTTTTATTGTTTTTAATGTGTAAATATGGCACTTTATTATGGGGAAAAACTGGTGTATTTTCCTTTTTGAAATCGTTAAAATAGCGCATTTTTGAACACATTTCGTCACGCGATGCGCGTGCACATTGGCGCGCGAGCACGCGCATTGGCGCGCGTGCACGAATGTGCGTGCACGCGCGTGCGTCGGTGCGTGCCCACACTTCCAAATTTAGCACTACAACACTGGTCCTTTTCACTTAACTGGAGCTCATTTGGTCTGTTCTTGAGAGACTACTATGCCAGTGGTTCTCAAACCTTTTCATGTGAAGGACCCCCAAAATGATATTTATTTGGCCACAGAGCCCCATCTCAAAATATTTAGTTCCAGGGACCCCCCAGAAGCAAAATCTGAGTTACAATCGTTCGCTTTGAAAATACATATATTCAAAGATTTGCACACATTTTCACGACTTTTTCAAAAATAGCAGATCTACAAGCTCGCAGCGCGGCACTCGGTGCCGCGCTGTGAGCTTGTATATCTGCTATTTTTTAATAGTTAAAGCATCCAATAATTTTAGGCCTAAATGGTGTGTGTGTGTGTGTGTGTGTGTGTGTGTGTGTGTGTGTGTGTGTGTGTGTGTGTGTGTGTGTGTGTGTGTGTGTGTGTGTGTGTGTGTGTGTGTGTGTGTGTGTGTGTGTGTGTGTGTGTGTGTGTGTGTGTGTGTGTGTGTGTGCGCGCAGGTGTAGAAGGGGTGGTGGAGGCTTACAGGGTATGTCTGCCCCAGGTGAAGCTCTACGGTCCAACCAACTTCTCTCCCATCATCAACCACGTGGCCACGTTCGCTAAGCAGGCCCTCCAGCAGACCACAGCATCAGTGAGTGTTACACAGAGCATTTAATCACACTTAAGCCCTATTAGACATCAATCTATCAATAATAGCCGATCTACAAGCTCACCACGCATCTCATTGAGACACGTCGTCTGGCTTTGTAGATCTATCAAATTATATCTATCTAAATATATTCTTGCAAGGCAGCCAGCCATACAGTGTTGACAGCTTCATGATTGCAGGTTGTAAAAGTGCGACATCCAGTGGCTAAGTGTTGTCTAGTGCAGGGGTTTTCAAAGTGGGTGTGCCATGAAGGTAGTCCAGGGGTGATCATTTGATAATATATATATATATATATATATATATATATATATATATATATATATATATATATTTTTTTTTTTTTTTTTTTTTTTTTTTTTTGATATTTGAAAAAACATTTTGTATCATTTTAAACTTTAAGTACAAAGTTATTTTCAGTCAGTTCTAACCAAAATGGCTATTATCTCAACGTTTTCCTCGCAACATAATCGCTAAAAATATCGTCACTGTCGGGCAGAAACCTCGTATCTCCACGTTTCAAATGTGTACATCTTTTGGTAAAGCAAAGCCCTGCTTCATCATGCAAGACTGTCGCACAAAACTAGTGAACACAGCCGATCTACAAGCACAGTGTGCTTATAGATGATAAATACAAAACGAACGGTTTTGGACATACAAGGTTTCCACCCGACAACGACGATATGCTATAAATATAAGGTGCTGGGAGTGAAATTATAATGTAGGGGTGCCTCGGATTAAAAACATATTTTTGGGGTGACCTGAGACAAAAAAGTTTGGGAACCCTATGCCAGGGGTCTTCAACGTTTTCAGGCCAGGGACCCCTTAGTTGAGAGAGAGATGAAGCAGGGACCCTCGATCACAACCTTATCATAGATTCTATTCCATATACTGTAGTTACTAGTTTCATTGTTTGACCGCACACTCGTCAGTGTATTTTGGATTCATATTAATTTGTGTTTTCAGATATTTAACCACTTGAACCGTCAATACAATAAACTTGACCTTTCACTCTGTACTTAGTCTGCTCTTATCCCCCTCTACACCAAACCTCTTTGCCAAAAATAGCCGATCTAGCTTGTAGATCTGCTATTTTTGGCTAAAGTTCTCAGAATATGAACGCTAGGGTTCAAGTGGTTAATATAAAAAATGTTTCTATCACTCAAAGATTTGGAGGACCCCCTGTAGTAACTCTGAGGACCCCCTAGGGGTCCCGGACCCCCTGTTGAAGACCCATGCCCTATGCAGTAAGAAAGTATATATTGATTTCATTCTGTTGGACATGCGGTGGCGTTCCAACTGTGATGTTCCTTTATTGCAGGGGTCGGCAACCTTTTTTGATTTGAAGTGCCATGTTTTTATTTACTTGATGGTCAGCATGCCATGTCAACAATAAGTTTATTTGTTTTCTCCTTTTGATTTTTTTTCCTTTCACATAAGGACAATGATCATTAGAGCAATAACCCACCTATCTCCCAGACTGCCTACCCAGTCAGAGATCATGAGGTGAATCAATGTAGAATTATGTGCACGATGTAATTTTACATGTAGATTTTTAGACAAAAATCCTCTCTCACACTTCTGCCAGTGTGCCAATGTTGGCACCAGTGCCTAAGGTTGCCTACCCCTGCTTTACTGTAGCCTATAATGCGTCATTTATGCTCCGTCGCACGATGGTGTTGAATGCTAAAATTGCAGATGTACAAACTGTGTTGCATGTAGGGATGGAGCTTGTTCATTTTTATTGATAATAAGCACCTTATCGATCCTGCTTATTGAGCCGGGCTTTTATCGAGCCCACTATTGAGTGTTTTCTAATATTCTATGACAAATTCTGAACATAATTGTTTTTTTTTTTTGTTTTTTTTAAACTATGTTTATTTTGTTTTTTTCCTTTTTTAAAGATACACAAAACCACATATCTTTAAATTACATCGGAGTAACTCATCTACTCCCGGGTCAACAATCACCCAGTGGTGTCAGTTCAGAAAAAGGTAAGGTATGGCAACATGACTAGACACCAGTCATGTTGCCATACCTTAGCAACAGGCATGATGAAAAGTACATTTTTATTATTTCCCCCTGTAGCCAAGGTATGGCAGCTGCATACCCCTGCCATACCCAATTGACGCCCCTGCAATCACCCGCTATTTTAAAACCAAACTACTTGGCCAAGACGTACTAAATATCTACTAAATATAGCTTACAAATTCAAACACTCATGCCAATTTTGCAAGATGTAGTTTACAAACCTCTGTATACAGTTGTATTCGTTATTACCGTCATCTTTTGCCTCTGTATAAAATAGCCTCAAGTCGACCGACTCGACCCGGAAAGGAAACAGTTAGCCAAATAGCTAATAGTTAGCTCACAACTTTCTACTACTTCTCTTTCATCTCAATCGCGGTAACGTCCGTATTTCACTATTGGCCGCCCACTCGTGTTAATAGTCCCCTCAAATAGTTGTCATCTACAACGCAAATCAAACAGTATAGGCCTACACCACGTCATCGCCTCACCAATACTTTATTAACGTCTGTTTACATTATATGCAGTGAACGCAACCATTGTCACCAGATTCTATAGGTCAACATTTGCGGTGTAACAGCCCAGTACGTTCACACACACACAAACACACACACACACACACACACACACACACACACACACACACACACACACACACACAGCTTGACATCAACAGAGAGAGACAGGGAGAGAGAGAGAGACGGTCGGGATATTTTTTACTTTTTAGCATGGTGCAGTCCTATTCCGCGACAAACTTCACTGCCTCCCGGCTCCCGGTACCAAATGGACCCGGGCCGTACCATACGTGCTGTGTGTGCACGCACGCGTTTTTCCCCTTGACCATGATAATTGAAGGCGTCAAAAAAGGAAAGTCAGCGATATAAAGTATTTTTCTCTCTTATATAATAATGAATAATGAAAGACAGAAATACCGTAATGTGTCAGAATAGAAAAAAAAGTGGTGCGTG
Source organism: Nannobrachium achirus (assembly GCF_963921795.1). NCBI lineage: Eukaryota > Metazoa > Chordata > Actinopteri > Myctophiformes > Myctophidae > Nannobrachium > Nannobrachium achirus. The sequence continues at coordinate 19,706,783 of NC_137828.1, read as the reverse complement.
TGTGGTGTAAAAAGAAAAAAATGAAAGACAGAAATACCGTAATGTGTCTGAATAGAAAAGAGGAAAAAAAATGCATGTGTGGTGTAAAAGGTACTCAAATGTTTTAAGTAAAAGTATCACTACTCCTTCACAATGATCAATGGACACTAATGGTCCCCACTCGCCAGCAATACTTTTGCGCCCCATCATTTAACTATGAAAGAAATAATGTCAATCGCCAGATCATGGTCGTTGTGCTGACAGACACACAGACAGAAAGTTCACAAATGTTTTGCTTAAGTAAAAGTATCAGTACGGCAATGTAGAAATACTCAGTTACAAGTAAAAGTCTGCAATTCAACATTTACTCAAAAGTACAAAAGTATTGCTACTGCTCCCACAACAAAGTCACTATGAGAGTGGATTGCTTTGGCAATGTAAACGTATGTTTTCTCATGCCTTTGAATTGGATTTCCCAATTCTGCCAATGCATTTCAATGAGCATTTCTACAAAAAAAAAAAAGAAGAAGAATGCTCCATTGTCATTGAAACACATTGGCAGTGGGGAATCCACTCTCAGAGGTACTTTGGCAGAATGTCCCTTTTCAAATATAAAAGTATTTTGAAAATAGCAGATATATAAACTCACAATGCATCTAAAGTTATCACAGCATAAATGTAGTGGAGTAATAACCATACTTTGTACAAGTAAAAGTCTGGAATTCAAAATTAACTTGAAAAAAAGTACTCAGAAGGCATAATGTCAATTTTAAAATATCAAAAAATATTTTGCAAATAGCAGATCTACAAGCTCACGATACTGCATTGTAGAAATACTCTGTTACAAGTAAAAGTCCTTTCATATCACCAGTGGTTTGAGGGATACCAGTAGTGCCCCTGCTATCTTATTTCTCAATATAGGTAGTATATTAGAGTATAGTGTTGCAAACACTGAAAAAAACAGATGTGTTTAGATCTATTTCTTTTTGCTTTTAAATCTCATTTCATGTGTACATTTCCTTGATAAATACAGGGAAATAGGCCTACATATATTTTTAAAACCTTTTGTCCCTTGATATTTCACTTTCAAAACATTTTTGGATCAATTCATCATCTACTCAGCTTCTACCTTTTGAGAGACAGTTTTTAAGTTGCTTGATTCAGATTTAGATATTTGATATTTTATTAGACACACCCCTTGCTATACAAACCCATTGTAACTTCAAACCACTTTAACCATGATAAATTCATCGCAAACTCATACTGCCCTCCTTTTTCAATTAGCCTTTTCAATATTATTATTATTTTATCTTATGCATAGATTAAAAGCTGCCGTTTCATTTGCTGTGATGTTGAAAGGTAACACGTGTGAAATCAAATCAGTGGTGGAAAAAGTACACACATTTTATGCTTAAGTCAAAGTATCAATGAGCAGAGTGACATCAGCACAACAGAACAGTTAACTTAAATGGGACTAATAGTAGGTTGTCAGTAGTCCGTGTCCAGACTGTCAGACTGTCCACTCTTGCTGTGTGTTAGTGCTTCCGTTTTTCCGCCTCCGGACAGCAGGATAGGGGAGAGCCTATTCATTCACTTCACCAATAGACTATCCAATCCACAGACACTGCAAACAGGGCAACGTGCTGTAGATTCATCTCTATTCTGGGGTACACACCATGCTGCCGCAACATGGCGGTGAGGGCCGCGCAGCGGCCCGAACTCTAGGAATTTGCGGCCCGAAGGGCCGCAAATTTCTAGTACAATACAATAAAAGACCACAATCACAATTCAGACAAAACAAAAAAGCATACAATTTACAAAAAAAAACACAAAAAACAAAACACCTGACATCAGCACAACACATAAGAATATAAAATAACTATGATACAAAGAGCACATACAACACATCAACATCCAGACTCCTATGCCACAAGGCCATACAAACGACCGTAGAGAGAAAAAGAAAAAGTAGCTACCCTACTCCCGGTTCCTCCATCAAATAGGAAAGATCATTTCCCTTAACATACTGAATAAATTGGCCAGTTGTGACTGTGACTTTGTGGCTGGCCACCATCTATGAAGATGACAATTGACAAAAGTAACAAATATTATCAGTAAATATCATTAAAACAATCATTCATTAGTGTGTAATAAGTGTTAAATGGCTTTGTATTATGAATAGTACTGCAATAGTTTCTTGATCGCCTCTCGTCTTGATTGTCTCAACATGATGTCATGGGCCGCTATGCTCGATAACAAGCTTGATAAGCCCAAAGCTTATTGATACGGGTACTTCATACATTTGTTATCAAGTTTTCTAGCGGACCCTTGTTGTTCGAGCTCCATCCCTAGTTGCATGAGCTTGTAAATCGTACATTTTTGCTACAATGATGTATATGGCTGTCACAATTATTACATAATCGTCTAATCGTGATTATTTGACATAATCGTGATTATTTTTCATAATCGTCATAATCGTTTCCAGTCAAAAATAGTGGAAATAGCAGATCTACAAGCTCACAACGCGACGCGTTGTGAGCTTGTAGATCGGCTATTTCCACTATCAATGTTCTTTTTTAAGTATAAAGTTGTCAAATATGTCAGTAATTTCTTTGTATATTTAAGTTATGTGTCATATCTACCATGTGCAACTTCAAAGCCTACAAGCCAAACAGAAATGTAATTGTCAACGACAAAAACACAATTAAATCGTTAATCGCAATTATTTGAGAGAAAATTAATCGTCATGTAAAATGTCATATCGTGACAGCCCTAATGATGTACAAATCATAATCTTCTTCTCTCTTGGCAGCAATACTTTGTCCTGCTCATCATAACCGATGGAGTGATCACAGACATGGACCAGACGCGCAGCGCCATCGTCAACGCCTCGCGCCTGCCCATGTCCGTCATCATCGTCGGGGTGGGCGGGGCCGACTTCGGCGCCATGGAGTTCTTGGACGGAGACGACGGCCGCCTGCGATCTCAGACGGGCGAATCCGCCATGCGAGACATCGTCCAGTTTGTTCCCTTCAGGCAGTTCCAGAACGTAAGCGGTGGTTGGAACTGACGGTCACGTCGGTTTGTGTGATGAATGGCTTAAAGTGTGTGATTTGTACCGCTGTGCTCGTGCTTGTTGGAAATGTGAGCCAAATGCATACAGTGTCGAACAGCAGTGCTACTTGTCAAAAAGAAGCCAACATGTCACACTGTTGCCAAAACGTGTTATACATTGTTAGTGGTCTCTGCTTGTCCCTTTTCTGATTGGACATATGATGAGCACTAAGGCTGGGCGATATTAGGAAAACCTTCGATATTCGATAACGTTGAATACCTCGATAGCGATATCACTCACGATATTAGTAATAGCAATTGCATAATATAGTTTGTAATGTTTTTCTGCTTTAGGTCCACTGCCTGCTTAATCCAGATAATGAATACCATATCCATCCATGCATGCACATTGCACATAGAATGAAATGCCTTATTTCCATTTTCCAACAATGGTTTTATTGAAATAACCACACCTGGTTACAGATGGACTGCTTGTTTGCATGTGCTACGTGCATGCATAGTGTGTCTGTTAATTCATTTGACACATACGCCAATATCTCATTTCAAGCCGTCTTCGTCGATATGTATACCTTGCATGTTGATACCTCGATATCGATACATTTTCGATATATTGCCCAGCCTTAATGAGCACATATCTATACTGTACATCAGGGTTCCCCAATTAGTTTTCCCCAAGGGCCGAATTATGTCTAGGGTACCAAGCCGAGGGCCACAACATTGCAGGGGGCGACGGTGGCGTTCCCGCTACTCCAGCGACAGTTCAGATATCATCGTTGTCGGGTGAAAATCTTGTATGTCCAAAACCGTTCGTTTTGCATTTAGCATTTTAAAAATGATTTAAACTACAGCCGACAGGGGTTAAAGTTCAGTCCTGGGGACTGATTTCAGTCTTGAGGATTCCATAGGGGCCGTTTCTGAGATCAGTGCAGATCTGCAAAAAGAAAATAATAAAAATAATAAGGCCTCCCCCTTGTAGCGATGGCCGTGGCTTGAATGACAAAGTCGTCAAAACGTTAGTCAAGTGATCTCCGAACTAAAAAGCAGTTATAATTTCAAGATATGAGTATTTGAATTTGCCAGACAAGCATAGAATACAACAGAACTTCAGAAGATACTTCTATAAAATGAAGCATGGATTGGCGCACACACATTCAGTGAAGGCAATTCAGAACTTCAGGGAAACACCCCAAATATTGGTGTGTGTGTGCGCGGCGCACGCCATTTATACTTTGTCCTTATGCCATTTAAAAAAAATCACATATTGGTACATGGTCTCAAAATAAATGTCAGTCTTGGGATTTCTTTTGGCTTTAACCCCTGAGCACACAAGGCGTTGTGTGCTCGTTGTGCGTTGTGTGTTGAAATGTTTATCATATTGTTGCTGCTCTTATACCACCATTATTACTGGGGTTGGTGGGGGCCAGACAGACAGTAGCCCCCCACGGGCCGCCTATTGGGGAACCCTGCTGTACATGATCATCATACATCCTCATCATACTGTACCTAGTGTGCTACTCGAACCCACACTGTTTCTTCAGGAACAGTATTTTCTAGTCGGTGTAAACCGTTCAAATCACACGTGTAAAATTTCTATCACGATTTCAGCTTTTCTAAATATGCTTGCTCTCTGCTACAGCAATGCTTGTGCTTTCTATCTTGGAGTAAGAGTGTGATTGGTTTACCTTGGACTATCGTATTCTTTTTACAAATCTGTCGTTGTGCGACGCCATTTTCCCAAGCCCATAATGATCCAGCATGATGTACCCAGTTGTCGCCTAGCTTATCTCTACAGGGTTCCCACGGTCATGAAATTCCTGGAAATATTTTGAAATTAGAAGAATATTTTTCCAGTACTGGAAAAGTTTGGGAATTTATCAAGAGTCCTGGAAGGTCCTGGAAAAAAATTGTCAAATATTAGAGGCAGAAATTGTGAAAATAGCCGATCTACATGCTCACAACGCCTCGCTATTTTCACAATAAAACCGTGTTGTACAAAATTCCTTAACTCTTAGTGCTCGTCAGGGTGCCGGGGTCCCCAGTTCAAATATGATTATTTCGGGGGTCACAGCCTGAAAAGGTTGAGAACCACTGGCATACACTGCCTGTCTTTGGGCATTGCGCATAGGAGTAAGCGACTCGTTATTGAGATTAATTATTGTTATATAGTATAGAAAAGTTTTGGAAATTAATTGGTAAAAATGTGTGGGAACCCTGTCTCTACTACCTGTGTATTCATGTCATTACAGGCTCCCAGCCAGGCTCTAGCCCAAAGCGTACTGGCCGAGTTACCTCAGCAAGTGGCCTCCTTCTTCAGTTTGTTCAAACTGAAGCCGCCCCGGCCTCACGATCCCAATCCTTCATAGGGTTAGCGCAAATTGTCATGTCTGTCTTGTGTGTGTGTGTGTGTGTGTGTCTGCCCACAGCTAATCTCAAATACAACTCAAAGATACAAAATCTCAAATATTTTTCATAGCAGTCAACGAGAGCATGTCGTTTTATAATTGTATAATTGCTGAGTAATTGTCCCGCCTGTCTGTGGGATAGGGCTGTTCGATTTTAGTCTAAAAATAAAATTCTGATTTTCAATTTTCGATTTTTTTTAAGGATTTTTCATTAAAAAATACAAACAAATGAAAATCGATTTGACGATTTTTATTATTTTATTTTTTATCTTCCAAACAAAAAAGATTTTGATAAAAAAAAAAAAAAAACGATGAATCGCCCAGCCCTACTGTGGGATACGCGTCCCTCTACTAACTAGCCAATTGCAATCCTCCTGTCCCTCCACCCTATGGTTCATAGCAGAAGTAGACTATTGCACCCATTGAAACATGCCGGTGAAAGCCCACATTTGATTAAGACCAACATTCATTACATCTACATTTGACAACATGCCCCAAAACACCATATGACGAGAGTCTTGATGTCAACTCGTATTCAACTTAGTCGGAGCTGTCGGTGTTAGCCTCGCTTTTCATTAGCGATAGCGCTTTTATTCAACTGAGTAGTGTGCTAGCGTCCACATAAGGGCATTAACCAAAAGGTGCAGCTCTAGTTCCGACCTGTGTACAGTCAGAAAGATGGAGAATCTTATTAGCACATGCCTCCTGGCGGAGATTCTAGTGTTGTTATAAACCCTCAACATTAACTTTTACCCCTGACTTTAAATCAGGGTTGTCAAACTCATTTTAGGTCAAGGGCCCGGTTAGGAAAAATGCAACTTGATGCAGGCCAGACCAGTTGGGCATGTGCAAGTGCAAAATGTTATTTTTAAACCTGCTCTAGAATGTGTGTCAGTCTCTGCTATATCTACAAGTTTACGCATTTAGATTGTTATGGAAAAGAATGCCTAAACAACAGAGTTGGGTGTAACGCGTTACAAAGTAACGCGTTACTGTAATAATAATACTTTTTTCGGTAACGAGTAGTGTAACGGTACTACTCCTCCGAAATAATAATAACACTACAAATACTGCCTGGTCGCGTTACTCGCTACTCGCTACTTTCGTGCCTGCAGTTTCTGCTTCTGCCTTCAGCAGGAACCGATTGTAAACATCATCACTTGTCTTTTAAAACATTGGAACTGCCATTTATCTAAAATAACTAACCAAAGAAGAGGTAATCAAACACATTTGATAACACATTTGATTGTCAGCGCAGCAGCAGGTCACGGTGACACTGTGGCAATCAAGCCGCAGCCAGCAGCCACCCGACATTTGATAACCATCGCATATAGATTAATACAAGGGACTAAAAACAGCAAACCCCCCAAATACGGATATTTATAATATCAAGCAAAGAAATGAGTTACCTTTTGCCCATGAGAGAAAGGGAGAGAGAGAGAGAAAAGAGAAAAAAAGAGTGGCACGGCAGCGCATCACGAGGTGCGCAAAGCCGACGTTTGAATCACAGCCTAGATTAATATCCTACACGTGACAAGATACATTAAAACCCCCAAATAGTGAGTATTAAATATCCAGCGAGCCACAAGAATGAATTAGCCTACTGGAAATGTACGGTAGGCTGAGAGAGAGAGGGAAAAAGAGCACCTCACCTTTGCTCTGAGACTCTGACATGAGCTGATGATGACGGACAATTAATAATTCCTTATGCAAAACCATCGCTGCATGTTGCTTTTTTAAGCAAATGGGAAGTTTTCCGCTGCTAGAATTAGTTTGACATTGTTTTAGTGCTTCTGCTGCACACGGAGTCATCTCATTGTAGTTCCATCACTTTCGCCTGCTACAGTAGGGTAGAGTGGGGGAATAGGCCCCCCCTGGGGTAATAAGCCCCCCAGCTGTATTTGACTACAGAACTACCTACTTACTAATACAAATTATAATAATTACTATATGACCTGCTGCGCTCTGTGGGGGGAGAATCTCCGCCAGGTCATGTCCACCCCTGGACTGGAAAATTCATAGGAGCCAAATGGAATGAAATCTGCTTAAACTGACTGACATATGGATACAGAACTATAGGCTATAATGTCAGGTGGAAACCATGTATGTCCATAAATAAATGAATAAACTCATATGTGAGCTAAATAAGGCCACAGGGGCTCAGAAATAATTTAATTATTATAATTTTGATTAATTATTATAACTTCGTATTATTAATATTATTATTATTATTAGACTCATTCAAATGACCACCAGTGAGCCCTGCTCACTTCATTGAACAACATAACTGTATTGTATTAGATATTATAATAATATATAATAAATATTTAATACATCTAATATATGTTGGCAATGCATCTCAGGCTTTTTTATGGAGTAACGCAAAAGTAGTGTAACGAGTAGTGTAACGAGTTACTTTCTCCAGGAAGTAATGAAGTAGTGTAAGGCACTACTTTTTTCAGAGGTAATATGTAATATGTAGTGCACTACTTTTTGGAGTAACGGATCCCAACTCTGCTAAACAAGCATTCCTTTTATTATCAGTATAAACCTACAGTGAAAATGAAAATTGGGATGACTGATTAAAATATGATGATGTTTGTTTTGGTTTTGGTAGCCCCACCATAATAAACCAATTGAATTCAAACATTAGCAGGCACAAATGTAGAACCAATTAAACAAATTGTATAGGATACACATTTGCACCTAGTTTTAAGATAAAGAATAGAAGTACGCACAGCTCAATATCTTTTTAACTACATTTGGTTCATGGTTGTTACAAGTAACAGCATTCAAAGGGCAAGACTTTTACTGTACACTACGTTTCACCTCTGTGTGTATGTGACTCAGTGAAGACTTTGAAACAATTCTGAAACTCCCGTGTAAGCCAGGATATTTTGTCCTGTACCAGCCCATGTTGGGTCCGCGTCAATATGCCAACGGGCCAGTATGCCCACCACCTAAACCTAACCTTAACACTAACCCTAACCTCAGTAAAACTAACGCTGGTGAATGCTAACCTGGTGAAATGCTAACCTGCCGACGCTGGTGTGTAGCTAACCTGGTGAATGTTAACCTGGTCGGACCAACGGACCTTCGAACCAATGAGCGGACCCCCCATGTTCAGTTGTAACTATTCCCATTAGTAAGGTAAAGTTAGCCGAGTATTAGACCAATCTGGGAACTAAATCTAAATTAATAGCTTTGTTCACAAATGTGTTCATAAAGGTGTCTACTATCACCTCTGAACTTTCTCAATCACAACTCCCTTCGAAAACTTTTTGGGAGCCAATCAAAGTTGGGGGTATCAGGATACCTGGGCCTGGGATTAAAGGAGATAAAATAAAAACATTGCCAATATGAGCATATGAGGTTTGTAATTAGGGTATTTTAGGGCTGCTGAATCCATTCCAACCATTAGTTCTCAGTTAAAATGACTCCTTGGTCATAAAATAGGCCTAATTGGCTAAGGCTTAGCCAATCATGTCATTCGAGTTCACCTGTGTCCTGTTAGTCCCTATGTTTTAAACCCTTTTGAGTGTTCCTTGTCAGATTGCATCATGTTATCCTGTGTGTCATGATGTGCGCTTACCCGCCTGATCTTAAATAGTTTTCATGAATTCAAACCCTACTCCAACCATTTTTTAACTCATTGACTGCCAAGGCCCGAGTTTCCCGAGTTATTACAGTAGTCCCAGGCTGCCACAGCCCGAGTTTCCCGAGTTGGAAGCCATTTTGAAAAAAAGAAAAAAAATCCAATTTTTTTTTTTTTATAAAAAAATTTCTAAAAATGCCTCAAATGTATTAGGCATGATCGCAATTGCGAAATTGCATGTTTAGCCCCATAACAAACACATCTTTCAAAATGTCAAAAATGGCTGTTTTGTCTGACTTTGAAGGCTTGTATCTCATGAATGCCTGAACGGATTTCCAAGCGGATTTTTTTGTTTGAAAGCTGTTAAAAAGTACTACACATATGGTGCATGATCTAGGCATAGGCGTGCACGATCCGTGCACTAAAAATTGATCCGTGCACTAGAAATTTAGGAAGGTGGCAGTGTTTGTTTTGTCTGACTTTGAAGGCTTCTATCTCATGAATGCCTGAACGGATTTCCAAGCGGATTTTTTTGTTTGAAAGCTGTTAAAAAGTACTACACATATGGTGCATATATGGTGCATGGGCGTGCACGATCCGTGCACTAAAAATTGATCCGTGCACTAGAAATTTAGGAACGTGGCATCCTGGTACTTGGCGGCCATCTTGAAAAGGGCATTCAATGAGTTAATTGCAATATTATATTTCTCGTGGCCTATTTTATGGCCAAGGAGTACTTTTTACTGATAACTAATGGTTGGAATGGATTCAGCAGCCCCAAAATACCCTAATTACACACCCCATACGCTCATATTGGCCATTTTTTATTTTTCCCCCTTTAATCCCAGGCCCTCGGGATACCCGCAACTTTGATTGGCTCCCACAAAGTTTCCGAAGGGAGTTGGGTTTGAGAAAGTTCAGAGGTGATAGTAGACACCGTTATGAACACATTTGTGAAGAAAGCTATTAATTTAGATTTAGTTCCCAGATTGGTCTAATACTCGGCTAACTTTCCCTTACTACATGGGCATACACTGACTCACACACAACACTGCAAAGAATAGAAATTATCTGAGTCGCTCTGGGAAAGACAGGGGATTGACTGTCGTTGTGCACAATGCTCAACAAGCTGCCTGGCAGTGAGAGATGGCAGCGACAGAGTGGAATGAGATCAGCTGTGGTACAGATGAATAATACATGATCGTGAACCTTTTTTCTTTCTTCCCCTAATCATTTTGCCGGACGGATTGTACCCCTTCACAGGGCTGCACCCGGCCAGCAGTTGGACACCCCTGATCTAGATTAATCTTTGCACCAAAGCTTTCATTAATAATGCATGGCATACTGTTGGCGATGTACTAACCTCGCGTCACCAGGCTTTCTCGGGGGGAAAGCCTGGTATTCAAACGGACCGTTTGATCCGGTCTAGGCGGAAACCACAAGCAGAAGAAGCGGCGTCGATTTGTTTTGGTTCCCCCGGCCATTTGTTTCCCCAATCCCTATTAAAATGATTGAGTAGCCTAGTGTAGTCTTGCCAGTCGCTACGATTTAGACTAAAAGATGCATAGGGGCATATACCAAACGCATTTTCCAAAAGCAAAACTACGCTGCATCAAGGGGTTTATTATGTAGGCCCTAAAAGTATGTCCTTGAGTGCAGGGGAATTATTTGGGGTTAAAACTGTTTCCGGTTTGATAGTTCCGGGCCAAAGTGTAGTCCGTCTAAGGACTACAACATGACGTAGAGTGGTTTCCGCTCCCGACCGGATCAAAACCCGAAAAGTGAAGGGATCGCAGGCTAGCGATGTACCATCATGACATGAAGCTCCATCACGCGTGTAGACCTGCCTTCCTCTGCTCACTCACCTTTTACCCTTAGCCACTTAAATCCAATACTCTTTGTTGTACGTCACATAGTGACAATAGCCCATACACAAGCTCTCAGCGGGTTGGGCATTTGTATATCAGCTATTGTAGATCGGCAGAATGTGTCTATTTTGGCCAACTGTTTTCCTATTATGACATCCCCAGAAGAGACACTAGGGTTCATGTGGTTAATTGAACTGGGGGCCACTATTATTTCCAGCGTTCCCACTTCCTTCCCACGGTCATGAAATTCCTGCAAATACTTTGAAATTGGAAAATAATGATTTCCAGGCCTGGATATACATTGTTTTTGGTTCATAAAAACATGTCCCAAAACATGTCTAGCATTATGTGAAATATGTAATAATGCTACAGTGTGGTGCTGCACTGCACGAGCTGCGTGTGTGCAGCCTAATGTACATATAACATGGCGTCACGTTACGAAAATAATAGATCTATAGCTAACAACATGTTGCACTGCGATACATGGTTAGCATGTAGATCTGTTCTTTCATCACGTGGCACCTTCACTAAACTCTGTTCTTGGGAGCACACTGGAGTTAGAGCCTCATTATTGTTCTATATCGGTGGTTCCCAAACGTTTTAGCCTGTGACCCAAAAGAGAAATTAGGTCTTTGCCTGGGACCCAAACTAGTGGAAATGGCAGATCTATTAGGCTCACAACGCTTTGCTTTGCACCACGTTGCGAGCTTGTAGATTGTCTATTTTCACTACTTTTTAAACATTTGTTTTCTAATTTATAGAATTTCTTAGATTTTTCAATTATTCATTAATGAAATTACTTGGAAAGGGTTTTTTATTGTTATTTATTTATTTTCTCTCTCATAAAAACCTTAGTAATGTTTTTTGAACATATTTTAAAATAATAATAATTAAAAACTAAATGTTGAAAACTAAAAATTAAGGGACCCATAAAAATGTGTCCGCGACCCACAAATGGGTCACGACCCAGTGCTTGGGAACCAGTGCTCTAGTCCATAATTATAATATGGTTGCTACAGGTCTGGAAATGGGGTCAAATACTAATACAAATACTAATACTAAGTTTTTAAAATACTTTGGTAAAACATGTATGGGAACCCTAATTTCTCTTTGCTGTTTCATGTCTCCTCTTTGTCTCTTATATCTTGGTCTCAAACTGCTTCTTAACCATGTGTCTGCTCTGTCCTGCACCCCAGGGCCCTCGAGAAGCGCTGGCTCAGAACGTGTTGGCCGAGGTTCCCCGGCAGGTGGTGGACTTCTTCAACGTCATGAAGTTGACTCCACCCAACAACAACAACAACAACAACCCCACCCCTATCCCCGCTGCCACCAACTAGCACGCCCATATCGCAGTGTTTCTCAAAACGTTCACATTACAAGGTCTCCCCTTAACTCTGACAGAGTACAAATGGAACCAAATGAACCATTCATTTGGTTCCATTTGTACGCTGTCAGAGTTACAGACTTGTAAGGGTCAATATGGACCCCCCTAAAGCAACCCACAGAGTCCCTGGAATCCACTTTGAGAACCACTGCCACAGCGGGACCTTCACACAATGACAAGGAACCAACACTCCAACAACACCCAACACAGCCAAGATCTTAGCACAAGGAGTCTTCCAAAGTTCTCGAACGGTCCCCGAACGCTTCCGCGGCACATATCGCTTTCTGCGCTCTGACCCCTGACCGTACCCACTCCAAAGAACCATTCCTTCCATCCCACTCTGACCAACTGGTACCTCCTATACCATTGTGGCCAACCTGTGCCATTTTACAAAGGGACTTGTGCCAGAATATATTTAGCCATCGTCAGATTATTAACATGCATGTGCATTGGGCTTTTCTTTTTTTTTTTTGCCACATATCTATAATACATTTTCACCATGGGACCGAAATACTGTACAGTGTTATAGTGGGATGTTTATTGTGGAAAGATGTTCATTATTTTAAAGCAGGCATTAGAAATGGCTTGATTCAGTTGGAATGTGCCTCGTCTAACCAGACTTAATTTTTTATAGATGTTGTCTACATTAGTAGTGATAGTACTTATTATTTACATATACATGTATTGTAAAACGTATCAAATGTTTATTTTTTTCAACGTAGATAGCCTTTTATTTGCCATTTGCCACAAACAAATTGTTTGGTTTACAGTATGCTATTTGATAGCTGAAGCTCTTTGCCTGTTTGCCTGAGTAAATGCCACGCAAAGACTAATGTGTCTATATCAAAAATATACGCAGTATATAATCACAAAGGAAGAAACGTCAGTGTTAAGTCATGCTGTTCTACTGTATACTTAATGTGGTATATGGTACAATGCTGTTAATTATCCTATGTTTACCGTGAGAGTTTTAACTGGATCGTCTACATCTGATTTGACTCATTGATGAGGCTTTAAAAGGCACATTTAATATGCATACAATTCAACAATTGTATACCAATGTGTTTACTGCTCTTCAGTACATAAAAAGCTATGTACCTAAGTGCCAACATACAGAAGGTAAATGACTTGTTTTCTTAAGGAGAAATAAAATGTATACAAATCAACATTGAGCGAGAAAGATTTGTTTTTGGGCTTTTATGTCTTTATTGATAGGACAATAGACTGACAGGAAATGGGGGGAGAGATGGGGAGTGACACGCGGCAAAGGTCGTCCGGATCGGGAATCGAATCGGCGCCGCCGCCAGGCATCCATGCCTCTGTGGCAATGCCTAAGTGGTATGCGCCTGGACCAGTAGGCCAGCGAGCACCCCTAAACTGTCTTCTTGTTAGATGTTTCTTTTTGTAAGAGTTGTAATATGAAAATCAACTGCAACAGTTCATATGAACTGATCTGGAGATTCTTCAAAATCTTAAAAAAATTAAATTATCTTTTAATTGAATCTCAACAGGACTTTACCGTTTCCAGTGCTGCTTTGCACTTCATTTTTGCAGGTCCCTCTAAAGCAGGGGTGGGCAACTTTGATGATGGCGAGGGCCACTATATTTCCACCTTCACTCCAGAGGGCCACAATGCATATTGCTACACCTACTTTGTCATTCTAGTATCTCATACAAAAGAAGCAAAAAAATAGCAGCTGCGATGCGTTTTGAGCTTGTAGATCAGCTATGTTTTGCTTCTTTTGAATTGGAATCCTGAATAATTTTCTTGTTAATTTGAATTGGAATCCTGAAATGTAACATTTTGATTTAATTTCAAACACATTTAATTATATACTCATGTTAACTTTATGAACTTAATTACAAATACATTGGACATAACAAAATACATTTAATACTACTATACAACAAATACATTGGACATAACAAAATACATTTTAATACTACTATACTAGTCATTAAGCTACTAATATAGACAGAATTAAAGCAGTTCATGTTTGGAATTGTAACAACTGAAATCAATAATATATTCAGTATTCCCATATTAACCTGCAGGCAGCATTAAGTGAAGGTGGGGGCCGCATGTGTCCCCCGGGCCGCCAGTTGCCCATGTATGCTCTAAAGTCCTAAAGATATAATGGTACAATGACGGATGATGGTTTCTCTCTTCTGACATCTACATGGTGGATGTTTAGGCCTAAAACATTTTAGGCTTTTCCTTCAGTTTTTCAGTAGGCCTTTTGGGGCTCAGACTGTGATTGACATGAACGACTACTGGGCACAGAACCTTTTAAAACCGCCAGACAATTTGTCTCTGTCGAGTCTTTGACAGCCTTCTTTTGAAGGTGGAGGCATGCGAGAGAAGCAGAGCGGATGAAGGTGAGCGAGAATCTTGATAATTCAATGAGAAAACAGCAAGAATCATCTACTGCAGGGGTCCTCAACGTTTTCAGGCCAAGGACCCCTTAGTTGAGTGAGATGAAGCAGGGACCCCCACACAACCCATAGATACCATATACTTTCATCGTTTGACATCAGTGTATTTTGGATTCATGTCAATTTGTGTTTTCAGATATTTAACCACTTGAACCGTCAATATTTAATAAATTTGACCTTTCACTCTGTACTTAGTCTGCTCTTTTCTCCCTCTACACCAAACCTCTTTGCCAAAAATAGCAGATCTACAAGCTCACAACGCCTCGCAGTAAAGTTCTCAGAATATGGACACTAGGGTTCAAGTGGTTAATATAAAAAGGGAGTAAAAAAAAAAAGCTTCTATCACAAAGGTTCGGAGGACCCCCTGTAGTAACTCTAAGGACCCCCTAGGGGTCCCGGACCCCCTGTTGAAGACCCCTGATCTACAGTATATGTATGGAGAACTGATGACTGGCAATACTTGACCGGCTTTGACCTTCTTAGTCTGCTCTTTTTTCCCCTCTACACCAAAGCTCTTTGCCGGAAATAGCTGATCTAAAAGCTCACAGCAGCTTGTGAGCTTGTAGATCTGCTATTTTTGGCTAAAGTTCTCAGAATATGGATGCTAGTGTTCAAGTGGTTAAAAAGGGAGAAAAGGTTTCTCGCACACAAAGATTTGGAGGACCCCCTTAGTAACTCTGTGGACGCCCTAGGGGTCCCACTGTCCAGACCCCCTTTTGAAGACCCTTGAGAACTAAAGCAATCAGTCACAACAAAAGCAAAGTTGATGGAGCAAAATAAAGCAATGGAGAGGAGCATAGGCTAACGATCACATTACACTACACCAATAACTTGATTTCAGTTGAAAAATCTTTCCGTTTCAGGGTGCGACGAAGGCTTAGGGCTGAGCATGAGTGCATGGAGCACCTGATGCACAGGTGCAACGTTCCCACAAGTCCTCTTCCCAGCATTAGGCATGATTCATGAACACACGTTCTTTCCACCCAGGCAACCGTAAAAGTTCCAGGAATGTATGTTGACACGTTCAATATCTTTGGATGATCATTGTACGGTACGGTGACCACTACATATATAAAGGACCCTCCCTCACCAAGGGGACCATCCACGTCTCTGTCCTCCCCTCTGAACCAGGATGGTAAGAGGGATTTCATTGACCTATTTTGAGGGAAGAGGGATTTGTATGTTTGACTAGATCGACATTTGATATTATTATTATTTTGCACATTAAAAAAAAAAAAAAAAAAAACACATTTGAAACAAATTATATTGACTTGGTTTGTGCAGCTCATCTCACCTCATTTAACAGCATAGTAGAAAATAATCATAGAAATAAAATAAAAATAACAGATAATATAGCAACATAAAATAATACAATAAATGAATATACAGTATGAAAAGTAAATTAAATTAATAAAAGAAAAAAAATGGTGTGGTACTGGGTGGGTGCAACTGTATGTGGGTGTGGAGACTGAGACTTTATTTCAAGTGGGTTCTAAGCTTATATTTAAATTGATTGAGTGAAGTAGACTTTGATGAAATTGCAATATGACTGTTCCATAGCTTAGCCCCCCTGATTTCTTCATGCAAACGTTTTTCTTTTCTTTTTTAAATACTTTTTTATTGAAGGCAATTAGATAAATATTTGTTTGGCAAATATTGTTGAATATAGTGCCGCCCATTTATGATTTTCTTTTTTCTTTTCTTTTTTACATCACAAAACAAGACATTTTGGTGTACTCTATAGGGCTACATAGATTATGCATGTTAATTTAACCACTTGAACCCTATAGCGTCAGCATTCTGTGTTGAATATTCAGCAAAAATACAACCTTGTTGCCTTGTGTTGTGTGCTTGTAGAATAATGTTTTCAGCAAAGATAGTACAGAACCCAGATATAGAGCCCTAGAGGACTCAATTTAATTCAATTCAGAGGAGCTTTAATCGGCATGAGAAAACATACGTTTATTGCCAAAGCAAGTGTAAAAATATAATAAAAACAGTCGAAAATTGGGAACGTATATTATATACAGTTGGAGGGCACAATATGATATTGTACCCTCCAACTGTATATAATATACGATTGTGCAAATAGTAGAGCTATGTGACATTGTGTTGTTATATACAGTAGGCCTACATGTTATATAGGGCCTTTTGAAACAAATAGTAGCAATCTTTTGCATTTTATTTTTAGTTTGGGGGTGAACTATCCCCCTAAACATTTTTCGGTCTATTAGACGTCTAATATAAATCTAAAGCATGTCTAAAATACGTCTAATATACGTATAGATTTGAATGTTTTTTAGACGTCTAAGCTAAGACCAGACGTTGATTAGACGTCTAATAGGCGTCTATATATAAACAGTCTATATTTTAGACGTCTAATCTATCTATAAATGCGAGAAGTCTCTGCGTGTGTGTGTGTGTGTTTGTAATCCGCGTATCTCGAGAACGCGCGTTCCCCGCCGCGGCACGGAGTGCAGTGCCGGGTCTCGACCCGACCCGACGCGCGGTTTTCCCAAACCGGCGCGAAACGTTCGGAATCTCCTTATGCGGGGTTGATTGTTGACATCAGGCTGTTTCTGAGGAAATCGGCGAAAGCTCTGACTCATTGTGACATCACTTCATAAAAGGCTCTGACATCACGTACGCCACATGAGTCAACAAAAAATCTCTGTGAGTGTGTATGTATGTAGGTAATCCACGTATCTCGAGAACCGTTCGTCCCACGGGCACGCGCGTTCTCCATATGGGCATAAAATGAATGCCCCCATATGAGAACCGTTCGTCCCACGGGCACGCGCGTTCCGTCCCACGGGCACGCGCGTTCTCCATATATGGGCATAAAATGAATGCCCCCATATATGGGCATAAAATGGATAAAGGGACACAGACAGACAGATTCAGAGATCTCCGAGAACCGTTCGTCCCACGGGCATAAAATAAAATGGACGCAAATGGCATATATGGGCATAAAATTTACGCAGAATCACAAAGATCTCCATATACGGGCATAAAGGGACACAGACAGACAGATTCAGAGATCTCCATATATGGGCGTGAAATGGACGCAAATAGACAGATATCTCCATATATGGGCATATATGGGCATAAAATGGACCCAGAACTATATCTGCAGTGATCTCCATATATGGACATAAAATGGACGCTGACAGACAGACAGATAACAGATATCTCCATATATGGGCATAAATGGACACAGGCAAACAGATGGTCAAAACGGGTCCTATGACAACAGGTATAATGGGGTTTGCATTAAAGGGCGGGGCATTCATTCCCTATTTACGTTGTTCCGAGTTGGCCAGGTCGCCGACTAGACGCTGGGCCGCCCGAAGGGCGGCCCAGCTTCTAGTAGACTTAAATATAGAGACTGTCTATATGTAGCCGTTGAAATAACGTCTAATCAATGTCTAGTCTTAGCTTAGACGTCTAAAAAACATTCAAATCTAGACATACTGTATATTAGACATATTTTAGCTATAGACATCTAATAGGCGACTATTGCTCAGTGGGATTCCTTTATGCTATTTTAGTCCAGGCCTAATTTATGCAACTGGACCTGTTCTATTGTTATATAATGCAGGTCTCTTGAATTGATATGGCAGAACGAAGTTATAAAATATTGTCAGTAGACCAGCAAAAATACATTTTTTTTATCCTAGGCATTCCATCAAGTGGTGTTGGTGCTGTGTCTCCTGACCCCGGCCGTTGTTGCCCAGAGTTTCAAACCTATGGACTGTCAGGAGATCCAAACCTATCTGTCTGACAAAGCTTCCACCGGGGTCTACACCATCTATCCTGTTGATGACTACACTGCTGTGGAGGTCTACTGTGACATGGACACTGATGGAGGGGGATGGACGGTGAGAATGTCCTGCGTGATACAAAATTATCTTTATTTCACTCTTGTGCCATCTTGCATTACGCATTAGAATGTTTATTGAATGCTTTGAAAGTTGTGAAATGTCCTATGTCCGTGAGTGGCACTAACTACCAAAGGAAATGGGAGATTTTACAAATAGAATTTTTACTCCAATCCTTTACTTTGTTGTCTGGAAGATCTGTGGCTGCCATGTTAAAACATAGGCCTACTAAATATGTCCTTTAAATGTTTTCAGTTTTCCCAATACCTGTGCATAGCTCCCATTGATTTTTAGCTTAATATTAAGTCAATAAATATTGGATTAGCAGACTACTTACATAATATGTTTATATCACATCTCTAGATTTCACTCATTCTGCCTCTCTCTTTTGGTTTGTCACACTCTCTGTTTCACTCCTAAGGTTTTCCAAAGACGGATGGATGGCACTGTGTCATTTTACAGACGCTGGGACGATTACCAGAGCGGCTTTGGCGATGCTAGAGGAGAATACTGGTTAGGTGAGAAGCTACAGTATGTTGTTGAATAATCATTTTCTGCTATCAACAGGTGCAGAGCTGTAATCAAACCATATTCTACTTGATATTAAACGGTCGATAGACACAACACTCTAATTGAATGATGTCTTGTACTGAGAAACATTACCCATCTGTAAAAAGTGCCCTCTCCAGACCATGCAGTTTTTACTATGGTGAAAGAAATGCAAATGCCCTCTTTCCATGCCATACCCAGGCAGCATTCAAGGGAATTGCCTTGTCCAAACTCTCCTGAACTTGAATGCAGCATCTTATGTTGAAAGAATTGCCCTCTCCGTGTAGAAATCCAAGCTGTATGCCACATCTCCAGCATTGACTTGATTATACTTAATTCAGTGTGGTATCAAGCACAGAAAATAGCCGACCTCCAAGCTCACACTGCGACGCGTTGTGAGCTTGGAGGTCGTTTCAATATTCTAACCAAAAGGCACTTCTAGAAATGTCTGCCCCTGCCTCTCTAACATTCTCTGCACATCCCTGGTCCTTGTATTGTGTGTCTTTATACCGCAGGGCTGGAGAACCTTTACCACCTGACCTACAGAAGAACCGAGCTGAGAGTGGACATGGAGGACTTCAGTGCGGTCGGGAGCAAAGCGTTTGCAGAGTACGCCTCGTTTGAAGTGGACTCGGAGGCCTATGGATACATGCTGCACGTTGATCGCTTCCAAGACGGAGGGGCAGGTATGTGTAATGAGTAAGATAAGTGATCATCACTGTACTGTAGCTGCAACCTGGCCGTTTAAATAACAGTCAGGATCTCAGTGTGGAGGATTGTGTTTATGGGACCATACCTGTTCCCCAGGTTCTATGTTCCCCACTTACTCCCACAAAAAAGGTTATATGTTCCCCGAAGCCCCACTTACCCCAAAAAGGTCCTATGTTCCCCAGGTTCTATGTTCCCCGCTTACCCCCACAAAAAAGGTTCTATGTTGCCCGCTCAACTAAAAAAAATGTCTATGTTCCTCATCCAAAAATGGAAACAGGGTTAGGAAACATTCATTTCAAATGATTAATAACGACTCTAAACACACACAACGGAACATAATGGGGAGAAATTACGATACTAGTGGGACAGGGGGAACTAGGGACAACTGGGCACCATTTCTTTTGTTATGACTGGGCATCTGGGAACTTGGGACACGTGGGAACCTAGGCAACTGGACGAGTGGGCACCTAAATTAAGTTTGCCCACATGTTCTTAGTGCCCATGATGTCCTACCATTTCCTGCATTTGAGTTGGGAACATACCTTGTTTTTGGGTGGGGAACCTTTTTGGGAGGGAAGTGGGGAACATAGAACCTGGGGAACATAGAACCTTTTTGGGAGGGAAGTGGGGAACATAGAACCTTTTTGGGAGGTAAGTGGGGAACATAGAACCTGGGGAACATAGAACCTTTTTGGGAGGGAAGTGGGGAACATAGAACCTGGGGAACATAGAACCTTTTTGGGAGGGAAGTGGGGAACATAGAACCTGGGGAACATAGAACCTTTTTGGGAGGGAAGTGGGTAACATAGAACCTTTTTGGGAGGGAAGTGGGGAACATAGAACCAATGTACAGAAAGAGTTAAAATGTGTTTTTTATGTGGCCACAGCCTCAGTTCATTAAGTATGCCTGGTTGTCATGGTGGGTGGTGACCCAGCTGAAGTTAGCCACACCCACAGTGTTGGGTGAATGGTAAAAGGGGAGGGGATGACTGTTTTTGGATCGGCACTTTTGACCCTCAAGGCAGCCTCCAGGAAGAAACCCCAACACACAAAGGGAATACATTGCTCATAACAACCACACCAGGGGGTCTAATGAAGTAAACCTATAGACACATGAAAACCATAAAAAGAACAAAACTATGGCACCGCCTCTTTAACTCTTTCCACAGGTGACTCACTGACCTATCACAACGGACGGAGATTCTCCACTCCAGACAAAGACCAAGATAACAATTCGGGATCAATCTGCTATTTCTTTATAGTTAAAGCATAACATAATAATACACAATGTGTACCCGTTCCGAATGGCTTAAGTAAGCTAATGGTAGCTGTCGAATTGAATAGGGAGTCCCATTTGGAGATCGTGGCACTGTAAATGTGACATTCCTTCATGCAACATTAACCTCAGAGTGAATTGCATGCACAATTGGTTATTATCACGAAATACGTTCGACCTGGTAGCGAAATAATTAGCGACTGTTGGCGCGCCTACGATCATCTTTCCCAGGATGGTTACATTCATTACCAGGTGAACCACAGCCGATACTTTGTCCATCCTGGGACAGGTGCTCATACTCAGCACATTGAACGTGCTTGGCGGAACTACAAGGAAGACATCTACAGATACAGGGGGAACCTCACAGAGAAAGCCTTAAAAATGAACCTGCGGTTCATAGAGTGGAACCACTGGCTCGGAAAAGTGTACAGGAAGGGCGTGGTTGGACGCTTGTTCAAGGACATCAGAGCATGTTATCAAGTGTAACATGCTCTGATGTCCTTGAACGTGTACTCCCACAAAGAAATGTATGAGTAATGTAATGTAATAAATGTATGTAGCTCTGCAAATTCACCATCCTCAACCAAGAATTTTCTGCAGGCTGGTCGACGTAGAGAGAGAGAGAGAGAGGTCTGGCTCCTGTGGTTGCTAGGCTGGGTGGTGTTTTGCAGAAACCAAAAAGTGGAAGAGCGAATCATTGTCCTCAGGACCCTGTCATTGACATCTAAGCTCTTCCACTTTTTGGTTTATGCAAAATGCCACCCAGTACTTGGGGTCAGACCAGTCAAAAAGACTACTTTATATGCAAGTTTGCTGCTGTTTGCACTGTTTGCACAGGTTCAGTGTGCGTGTTTACATTACAGATTTAAATATTGTGAATTTTATTTAAGTTTTATGTTTATTTTACTGCATTTTCGTTCTATTTTACTCCATTTTGGTTATACATTTTATACTGTACTTTTATACCTTTGTTGCAGTATATTTGTAGAGAGTAAAGTTGATCTCTAACAGTTCATCTGATTCTGCGTCTTCATCCCAGGTGCAATGCATTTTATCTTTATGTGATGGCTGGTAATGGTGATGATGCTGGTGTTTTGGGTGGATCCTGGGGACTAATGACAGCTAAGTATAGATGCAGTGTGGGTGTACAGTGTGTTGTCCAGGTGGAGAAGCAGACCCACAGACGGTGTCGTAGCGAAAAGTCAAGACCTGGCAGTCATTGTTCTAATTTATTTGTGAGAAGAAGATTGGGTTACATATATTTAATTGCCATAAGTGTGTGAGTAGCAGGGGTTTCCTGGGTAAATAGCATGGAGTTATCACAAAACGGGCTTCCTTTCACTGTGTAGTTCAATCTTTCTGACAACGCGTGAGGTTGGTAAAGCATGTTCACAACTACACACCCTGTTGGAGGATGGAGGAGGAGTAGTTACTTGGTAAGTACATGGTAATTACATGGAAACAGACCACGCTTTCCTTTGCAGTACAGTTTCATAGTAACAACCCATTAAGTACTACATAATTAAAAACATAAATACTGGGTAATTAACAGGTAATAATAAATAACTACTAGATAGTTTGTGTGTAAATACCAGGTATTTCCTGGTTGTTACCATATGGTAACCCAGGATGGAGGAGGAGTAGTTACTTGGTAAGTACATGGTAATTACATGGAAACAGACCACGCTTTCCTTTGCAGTACAGTTTCATGGTAACAACCCATTAAGTACTACATAATTAAAAAGATAAATACTGGGTAATTAACAGGTAATAATAAATAACTACTAGATAGTTTGTGTGTAAATACCAGGTAATTACTTGGACAGTTATCTCCTGGTTGTTACCATGGGGATACAGACCTGGGTAATTACAAAGTACTTACAATGTAATTTCCGTTTACTTACACAGTAGCTAATTATAATTATCTGGTAATTACCTGACAGTTACTTATAATAACATGGTAGTTACCTAATAACTACTGTATAGTTGCAAACCAAATTGCTGGTAATTACCTGGCAATTACTTCTTATTGCCTGGTAGTTACTTATAATAACATACTAATTATCCTGTTATTGACAGGTAATTAATCGGTAGTTATCTAATCATTACTCTGTAGTTAACATGTATTTTCCAGGTAATTACTGGTAGTTACCTGTCAATTATTTCTTATTACCTGGTATTTCCGTTTACTTACACAGTAGCTAATTATAATTATCTGGTAATTACCTGACAGTTACTTATAATAACATGGTAGTTACCTAATAACTACTGTATAGTTGCAAACCAAATTGCTGGTAATTACCTGGCAATTACTTCTTATTGCCTGGTAGTTAATTATAATAACATACTAATTACCCGGTTATTGACAGGTAATTAATCGGTAGTTATATAATCATTACTCTGTAGTTAACATGTCATTTCCAGGTAATTACTGGTAGTTACCTGTCAATTATTTCTTATTACCTGGTAGTTACTTGTAATAACATGGTAATTACGTTACTTTACATTACATTACTCAGTAGTTACCTAGGTAATTACAGTGTAGTTACTGTGTAAGTGGCATGTAATTACATGTTAATTACTTATAATTAACTGGTATTTACCAGGTAATTACCTGGTAATTACTGTACCGTAAAAGGAAGGGTTACCGCTATTTCTTTTATATTTAAAGCATAAAATATTGCGTCATAATGTGTTCAGGCCTAAATGGGTTAATGGCCGGTTTACGTCTGCACAAGTAAATTGAGTTGTTGGGGGGTGCTTTGTGCTTGCACAAAAACAATATACAAATTAAGTCATCACAAAATAATTCAAATGGAAAGAATTACGCCTGATGACTGTAATGGACTTTCTATTTAGGGAATCGATACAGGATACTGCGCCGAATGAACAGTGGTTCACTCCGTATTGGATTGAAACGAACCCCAAATAAATCAAGCATTGGCGTTCCCTTAAATTCCATCATGTCTATAGAACAAATGCAAATTGTATTGGCGTGCACCGATTGTTTTAAATATAAATACATATTTCAAGCTTATTGGATTAGCGTGAGACGTGAGCACGGCCCTGATGTTTATGCTGTATTAAAAACCCATTTAGGCCTAGAATTATTGAATGCTTTAACCAGTGAAAATTAGCAGATATACAAGCTCACAGCGCGGCACCGAGTGCCGCGCTGCGAGCTTGTAGATCTGCTATTTTTGAAAAATCGTGAAAATTTGAATTTTGACCCGATTCTATAAATGTCTTTCTAAGGTTTTTTGTAAAACCTATGTTTTTATGTCAGCAATCTGGCCAGCCATCGTCAAAGAAAAGGTCCTTTTCACTCAACTGGAATCTGTTCTTGAGAGACTACTATGTCGGTGGTTCTCAAACCATTTCACGTGAAGGACCCCCAAAATGATATGTATTTGGCCACGGACCCCCATCTCAAAATATTTAGTTCCAGGGACCACCCAGAAGCAAAATTTTAGTTACAAACGTTCGCTTTAAAAATACATATATTCAAAGATTTGCACACATGTTCACAACTTTTTCAAAAATATCAGATCTACAAGCTCACAGCGTGGCACTCGTTGCCACGCTGTGAGCTTGTACCGGTATATCTGCTATTTTTCACTGGTTAAAGCATTCAATAATTCTAGGCCTAAATGGGTTAATCCCGCTTTTAAATTCAGCCTTGAAAGCGGGACGGCCCATATCTCTAAGAAAGAATTCTGTGACCGAGTAAATAGCACTATTAGAAAAAGTTATATTTACTCAATAAAATCACTGAATATCATGTATGTGATTGTTTGAGTAGGTCACACCAAACAAAATGAGTAAAAATCCAACTATTCTTTTTGAGTTAGATGTACATATATTATTTGAGTTAATTTCATGAGAATAAATTAGTATTTGACCAACTGATTTTATTCATGAATTATACTCAATTTGTTTTGGTAATTTTCCTTCATAATATTTGAGTATGGAGTACTTATATGGATCAATTTAAAAAGACCCTTAATTATTATTCATTCCAACTTAATAATCTTTCATCTCTCACAACAACTTAAACAATTGAGTAGATATGACTAAGATTCAAAATTGTACACAAGGGTTCATGGGAAAGTTCTACTGGAACATTCTGTCAACAAACAGCAGCAGCACACATCTTCTTCAACAAGAAACCTGGAGAGTGTTTGCAAATATTGGTAAGTAGATTTACTGTATCTTTGTGCATATAGGCTACACAAATGTATTGGGTATAACTTATGTTCTTTACAAAGGTTTGCAGCTAGTTAAGGTTACAGTGAGAGGAATGTGCAAGGCCTCTATAGTCATTGTGACTTTTTGCATTTATTACAAGCTATGCACAGCTGCATACAATGGTGTGTACAATGAAGATAAAATGCACAGGTATAGGCCTACATTATTATCTACATGTCTTCTTTTTTACTCTCTTCCCCTCATCTCTGTCTTCCAGGTTAGTGCAAAGTTCAGGATGATCACCACACTGAATCTTGAGCCAAAATGTATGGCAATGTTGGACTTCTATACCCCCAAACTACTGTCCATGTTCCAGTCCAAGAAGGGCAGTTTGGGCACAAATGAGTATTGTACTTCAGGTATGAAACTTTCATTTACTCTAACTGCTTTAATTATATTTCACCTGGCTAATGACAATAATTACTATATTAATTTATGCTAAACTCATCTTTATCCCCTGCAACTCTCTCTCTCCTGATTATTCATTTCTAAATGTATGTCTTAATAGCTACTAAGGACAGTCTCCCAGCTTCCGTTGCTAAAACTGGGTTGTGGAAACAATTGTATTGCCAAAGTTTATGTTAGTTATGAAAGTGCAGTCATACTTTTTCTTTATTGTTCAAATAATTATTTTTCTATTCTGCAGAGAGGAATCCCCAATCAACGAACACGAGAGGTCATCATCCGATGTCTCATCGACCATCTGGAAGAAGATAGTGTCAAGATCAAGGACTTTCAAGTTAGTAAAATAAATGTTTTGACGTTTTAATGTCATCGTGGATGAGACCATCACATGCAAAGGAACAGCATAGTGATGTCCAGAGAAGGTTGTGACATTGGCTGAATGGCTGTTGCATCCGTTGCATGTCTGGTCCAACTGATTCAAGATTATGCCCAGGGCTGCATGTGTGGAGACAGCTAGGATTGCTCAATGTGTGTCTGTGTGTCTTGTAACATTTAGCCTGAAAGTGAGCTCTAAACAATTATCTTCACAATGTGTGCAGGAAGGAAGCTGCTGGTGCACCTGTCAGAGTAGAAGAGAAGTTGACAGAGGAGGTGATGATGAAGAAGATGAAGATCTACCTGCTGCAGAACCAAGAGGACTCAATGAATGAACCTACTGATGTAGGTATTGTGATTAAGGGCATCACTGCCCTCAACAATCTTGGGGGTCTGCTGCTATCTGTTGGGACTGTTCTATGCCTTTAATCTGAGATACCCCAAGAACCTCAGATATGGTCTTGAGATGTTCCAAAAAGTACTAGTTGAGTTGGATCCTGGACACCTTTCAGCCAAAGTTCAGAGACTGAAAAAATGTCTGCTTGCCGACTACTGTTCAGCAAGATGCTCTCAGAAAGTGGGTATAACCTACTGAAAGTGGATTTATTGTCAAAACAGCATTTTTGCAATGGTATTTGTTGCTGATAGTAATTAGTTAATGTAAAGTGTTTGTTTCTGGTGCATTCGAGTCATAATGCAAACAGGTCAGTTTAGCATATAGACATTACACGTGTGCATAGTCAATATGTTTAAATGTTGAGCTACTGTAAATGCTTATTTATTATTTCATATTCCAAGTTGTGATTTTCTTTCATGCCAAATGGCCTCTGACTGTCTTTAATGTATTTTGTGGTTATGACTTACTGTTCATTTGATGCATGGGCTCATTGTTCTTATGGTGCATAATGTTTGACAGACTGCTTACTTACAGTATGCACAGTTCAATTAGAGGTACTTATATACAGTATTGTGAACACACACTGCTCTTTAGTAAACAGAATTTTAAAAGTGTCAGGGATACCCCTTTCCTGATCATTATCTTTAAACATATTGTTTTTGCAGGCATTGTTGCATGTCATTTACATACTAAAGTATGTTGAATGTTCATACTTGATGTGGTGTTACACTGGTCAAAATTAGTTGATTAAAAACATAATTATCTGCATAATTATTTCATGTGTATTCATTTGACATCATGTACTCCTGGAGTAAAAGGTAAAGTAAATGAAAGGGGTAAATGGTACTATATGAATTAAATCAATAAAAGTAAATGAATAAAGTAAATGTGACATATTTGTTTTGTTAAATCATACTCTAATATTCAATTAGATCTACTTAATATTTCAATGTATTTACTTGTAGTCTTTTGTGGCATTGACCGAATCATTTAATTATATCTACTCAATTTATTTAGGTCATTGTACTCAATTTTAGTTGTTAATAAGTACGTAAAAGTTTTGGTTACTTTTACTCAAATTAATTGAGTATCATCTACCTGATTTCATAACAGTAATATTTACTCAATATTTTTGAGTGTAAAAATGTTTCACCAATAAAATTGAGTAGAGCCTAGTTTTTGTTTTTAGATATTATTGATCTCTTTAGGCGTCTAATAAAAGCCAGACAGCTTTTACTTCAAACTGAACGGCATTAGAGACTCTTTCTACAACTCCTCATATCAGTGTACAATTATGACAGTTAAAAATCACTCCTCACGGTTTATCCATAATGGAAAAGAACGATTCACATTACCTTCCCACGGTTCCTACAGCCTGAGGCTCCGTGTTATGAGAAAGAAGTCAAAAGAAAACGATCAGACTGCCGAAACGTTGGCGGCGACATCGTCTCAACTCACTTAAAGACGGAGCGACGCAATTGTAAACGATGGAAGGTCAAAATAATGTGGAAAAAACAATATGCGATAACTTGGCAATCACATTTAAAATAAATTGTTCTTGTCGGGTGGAAACCTTGTATGTCCAAAACCTTTTTTTTTGTTATTAAAAACGATTTAAAATAGTGAAAATAGACGATCTACAAGTACACAGCGCTTCACATCGCGAGATACGAGGTTTCTGCCTGGCAGTGACGAAATGTTATTACATTTTTATAAATCTGTTTGAACAGCTAAAATACGCCCTGCCCCCAACATTCAGAAAACCTCCAGTAAGGAGTGGAAGATGAGGCTTACCCTGGCAAACTCCCACAAGCTCCATATAAACAAATACAAAGATATATCATCAATATAATACATTTAATCTCATAGTTAACAGTAGAGAGGCTTCCAGACCATTGCCCGTACTGTATGTGTAACTACAGTATAGCTAGTGTTAAATGCCAGACATTTACAATGTACATTTATAGACCAATATCATACCAATTAAAGTTAATACACAGTGTACAAATAGCAACTTCCTCCTCTTGTGATGTCATGATTCTTCATATCTGGACAGTTGCTTTTTCAGCAGAACAACTTTTACCATGTTCATTTCCATATACAGTAGTTATTTAAAAAAGGCAACTGATATTGTTTAAAGTCTAGATATGGACCAATATGTACAGTAAATATCCACTCTACCCTTTTAAACCCAATTATATTAATCTTTTGTTTTCACCATTGTTTAACTTTTGTTTTACCTTTTGGCCTATAGTGAAATGCCCAAAATAAGGATGCCAGTAGATTTTCAGGGGACTTACTGAACATTGAGCTTGTAGATCAGCTATTTTTGCTATTTTTATGACCTTTTCTGCGTGTAAATCTACCTATGAAGGCGGATTCTTCTTTTCAATAGGCATGGAGTGGTTTCTTGCCATTTACAAGTTTCTGCAAAAAGTACATGCCATTCTTAGTGAGGGAAAGTTATCCGAGTGTTAGACCAATCTGGGAACTAAATCTAAATGACTAGCTTTCTTCACAAATGTGTTCATAAAGGTGTCTACTATCACCTCTGAACTTTGTCAAACCCAACTCCCTTGACATACTTTGTGGGAGCCAATCAAAGTTGGGGGTATCCCGAGGGCCTGGGATTAAAGGGGGGGAAAAATGGCCAATATGAGCGTATGAGATGTGTAATTAGGGTATATTTGGGCTGCTGAATCCATTCCAACCATCCATTCCAATTATCAGTAAAAATGACTCCTTGGCCTTAAAATAGGCCACACCTACTTTTGTGTGTCCATGAGACATAATATTGTCAATAAAAAAATGGTTGGACTAGGGTTTGAATTCATGATCAGGTGGGTAAGCACACATCATGACACACAGGATAACATGATACAATCTGACAAGGAACACTCAAAAGGGTTTAAAACATAGGGACTAACAGGACACAGGTGAACTCGAATGACATGATTGTCTAAGCCTTAGTCAATTAGGCCTATTTTATGGCCAAGGAGTCATTTTAACTGAAAACTAATGGTTGGAATGGATTCAGCAGCCCAAAAATACCCTAATTACACACCTCATTGGCCATTTTTTTTGTCCCCCCTTTAATCCCACCCCCAACTTTGATTGGCTCCCACAAAGTATGTCAAGGGAGTTGGGTTTGATAAAGTTCAGAGGTGAGAGTAGACACCTTTATGGACACATTTGTGAAGAAAGCTATTGGAAAGCATTTAGTTCCCAGATAGGTCTAACACTCGGATAACTTTCCCTCACTATCTCCATAAAAATTAGAAAGACAAAACAGGGAAAGAAACCTGTGGAAAAAATGCTTTTGCAGGACATTATCTGGAAAATAGCAGTAAATACTGAAAAGTTGTACAGTGTGCACAGAAGTGGGGAACTAGATCCACACACGGTAATCAACAGAACACACACACTGTATACTGTAGCTAAATCTATCCCTCCTTTAATCCCAACTCTTCCTAGGATTCCAGGGCGTGGACTGCTCCTCAGCGGTGAACGGATGCGTGTCAAATCCTTGTGACCCTGAAGGGACCCTCCGCTGTGAAGATCTGAACGCCACGTACGCGTGCGTGTGTCGACACGGGCTCACGGGGCGCCACTGTGAAAATCCCATAAGCCACTGCGTTGATCATCTGTGTCATCGCGGATCAAAGTGTGCGGAGCTACCCGGAGGGTTCAAATGTGACTGTTTACCTGGTAAGTTTTCATCATCTGGCAGCAGGAGCACCTTGTCGTCCTGGAAAAGGGAATTTTTATTGATAATGATAATGAGCACCTTATTGATCCTGTTTTTGAGCCGGGCTTTTCCTTCTTTACACTCTGATGTCATGTTGATGCACACACTTCTCACGTAAAATCTCAAAGTATCAACCTACAACACACAACTATTCAAAACTCTACACATTCAAGTCTGATGTCAATTACACAAGCACCTTGTTGTCTAAACACTACACACAATGTTCAGTTGTTGCACAGCTGAACATTGAGACAGGAACCGGAGGCATGATTGGCACAAAATACAAAAATGATTTGAAATAAAAAGATACAAATACCGGGTGACAGTATCCTGGTCAATATTAGACCAAGTACTGACCAAGTATTTTGATTTTTTTCAAAATACTTTTTTGTATTTTGTGCCCATCTCTGACCAGATCTACTGTAAATCATGTACCCAAATACAACTTTTGGATGCATATTTGTGTGCTGTTTTATGTTTGACTATAAAAAAGTAGGCCTACACTGAGTCATTTTACAAAAGGGGAAATAGCTCACTCCAGAGTCATTGTCATTCATATGGTGTGTTCCATTTCAACGATTGTGTTTTCAATGTTGCACTTCAGTGTGCTGTAAATGCTTGGTAGCGTGTAGCAAATGCTTAGTTGTGTGTTGTGTACTCCATGCATGGTGTGTGTCATTTGAAAATATGGCGTGCGTACCAGATGAAAACATGAGTTCCATTTTGTGAACACAGTTAGGTGATTTGATGGCAAAGTGTCCATCTTGGGAAGGGGGTGTGAGGTTTAGCATTTTGTGTGTGAGGTTTTCAGTTTTGTGTGTGCAGTTTTGAGAAAGCTTTATTGTAGTGAAAAATGTGTGTTAACAATCGTGAAAAAACTGTAAAACAATCATTCATGGCTTTATATTATGAATAGTACTGTAATAATTTCTTGATCGCCTCTTGTCTTAATTGTTTAAACATGACGTCATGGGCCGCTATGCTCGATAACAAGCTTGATAAGCCCAAAGCGTATTGATACCGGGTACTCAATACATTTGTTATGGAGTTTGTAGCGGGCCCTTGTTTCAAGCTTCCATCCTTAGATGTCTGTGTCTTTGATGTCTGATGTTGTACAACTTCATTCTAAAGTGGCAGCTAATCCCTGTTCTTTAAAAGACAAGATCTTTTACCTGTGAGATTATACGTAAACCCAGTGGTGGAAAAAAGTACTTCGCATTAAAATTGACTTGAGTAAAAGTACAAAAGTATTTGTATCAAAATGCATTTAAAGGAGTAGTTCACCTCCAAAATGACTTTTTTTCTATTGATTACTCATCCATGGAGAGTGGAGTTCAATAATATTTTTAGTTTTTTGTCGCATTCCTAAGACAAAAAATTGATTCGAGTAAATTTACCCCCATTGATTCCGGATGGGGACCCGTTTCGAAACGGGTCACCATCCGGAACGAATGGGGGTACATTTATTGTTATCACATTTTTGTCTTAGGAATGCGACAAAAAACTAAAAATATTATTGAACACTAGTCTCCATGGCATGAGTAATCAATAGAAAAAAAGTCATTTTGGGGGTGAACTACTCCTTTAAGTACCAAAAGTAGAAAGTACTCATTATGCAGAATATCCCATTTCACAAATTTTCAAATATCTAAAGTATTTTGAAAATGGCAGCTCTACAAGCTCACAATGCTAAGCTTGTAGATCGACTATTTTCAAATTGCCGAAATGTATATTGTGGGTGATCTATGTTCTGTAGTAAACTAGTGACTAAAGTTTTCAAATGAGGCACCCGCTCCTGAAGAGAAACACTCCAATTCCCAAAATGCAGCGGGAGATCACGTGACCAGGAAGTCGCGTACTTGAGTAAATGTACTTAGTTTACACCACTGTGTAAACCAGGGGTGCCTGGTCTACTTTTAAAATGACTAGCTCAACATGATCTACCCATCCAAAATGTTTTCGCTGAGGGCCTGAGGGGGGCTTTGGAATAGCAGCACTGGCGTTACATTTTAGACAAACACACTTACTGTAAGGGGGAAATAAATGTGAAATAGTGGGGGAAATGTCTTCATCCCTTTCTGTATGGAAGTGGTAGGTTTTGGGGTTCTTTACTGACTCTTGAACAAAGTATTGCATTGGAGGAATTTGCCTACTTTAGAAGCCATGAAGGGAGCTGACAGGCCCTTCTTGATGTCATATTGGCATATTCTTTTTACATTTTAATTATACATTTTTAGAGGCATGTCATGTGGTCTACCTGCACACCCTTGGTGATCTACTGGTAGATCACAATATACCTTTTGGGCACCCCTGGTGTAAACCATCTCTCTCTCCCTCCCCACAGGTCTAACAGGGCAGTTCTGTGAGGTAAATCTAGGTGACTGTGAAGACAAGCCGTGTGGAGCCCTGAGTGTCTGCAAAGACACCCTCACAGGCTACAGCTGCTTCTGTGCACCTGGCTTTATTGGTGAGTGCTTTAATCAGTGAAATACAACACAAACATGCACTCAGTTAGACATGGATCCTTTCACACCGTTTCACTAATCGCTGAGTAGGACTTGGCAAAGCTAACATTTTCAGTGGTGAGATTTTATTTTGCTTTAATCCCTGAGTTAGAGCAATGGTGGTGTTGTTGTTAATTAGGGCCGAGTTTGTCACAGTTTTGCTTTTGTTTCTGATTCATAAACCTTGAATGTGGTTACCATATTTGCTGGTGTTTTCATTTTCCATTTACCTATAGGTAATACTGTACATACCCCACGACACAAGCACTATTTCTGAAATGAATATTACGTGAGGATAAAGGTTTCGGTATTCTGAAAGTTCTGAGAGGCTTTTTACCAGTCTGCTTTGGACAGAGTTCTGTTCCCTGAACATGGTCCGTAAGAATTGGTATCGACAACCAATCTGTAAAACGGATACGAAAATGTTGCTGGCCATCATCGTTCAGAAGTCAGAACAGGTTGATGATAATGTGCGGCATGATGATCCCATGCCAAAGCACCAGCGCTCGCCAAGCAGTCTGCTCCCAACAAGCACGGTCAGGACCTGGACCAATCAGTGACGTCTCGATTGGGGCCAGATCAAGTCAAACCATGACTAGTCAGATCTGGCCGAGAATATCACCTGATTTCAACCAACATAAATCCTGCGAACGAAAACGGACGTCCTGGATTAATCAGAGAGGGTCCGATCGAGGCCAGATAAATATCATAACTAGTCAGATATGTCCCAGAATATAACCTTACATGCTCATATTTCAACTAACATTACAAATAACTAGGGGGCTATGTTCGCCCTTTATGTTATTTTATTTGTTGGTAGTCATGGCTGCCAGTTCCCACCTGATGTCGTGTGGGAGTCCAGACCACTCCAGTCCGTACTGAATAACAGCTAGCTTGCATAACGTCTTCAGACTAGGACTTAAGTCTAAGATGTACAGGTCATCAGGTTTGTCATATCCTCCAAAGAGAATCACACGATCTCCTACCATGCAACAGCACATCCTATACCGATACATCCCACCGGGGCCTTTACCTTTGGGCTCAACCTTCTTCCAGGAGAAGGTCTCTGGGTTTAATTTCCACAGATCATTTAATCTCATTCCCCCCGGTTTGTAGCCACCAAATATGTACAGCTCTCCATTGTAGGCAAATGCTGAATGACTCCTGCGTTCTTCTGGAAGAAGCTGTGTTGAAGGCGTGTTGAGCCAACAGTTGGTCTCTGTGTCAAACACTCTGATCTTGTTGTTGTAGGTGTCACTGCCACCAAATACAAACATCTTTGTCCCGATGATGGTGGCAGAGTGACATTCTGAAACAGGCGGTGGAGTACCTCCGGTGTTAATTAAAGACCAGACCATTGTGTTTGTGTCCATCTTGTAGATGTTATTATGGTATGTCACAGGGTGGTATTGTCTTCCATGGATAAACATGACCTTCCCTAAGACACAGGCTGAGTGGTCCTCCCTCGCCTCTGGAACGGTTCCAGAAACCTTGGGCTTAGACCACCTGTGCGTGCCTACATCAAATGCATAAAGCAAGTTGCAGTTCTTATATGTTTTGGTAATACGCCCTCCCCAGATGTAGATGGTATATTCTATCAGCACAGCTGTGTGGTAGCAGCGACTGAAGGGAACCTCAAGGTGAAGTTCTCCTCTTCCAGGTGTAACTGGGGGCAACATCATCCAGCGCAAAGACACAGTGTTGAAGACATGAACCTCAATGTAATCACTGTCATTGTTGTCATCTCCTCCAAAGGAGAACACCTTGTTCTCCACTATAACAGCAGCATGGTGGGGTCTCTTTGGGCCTCCGTTCAGATGTACCGTCCAACAAAACATTTCACACATCAGCAACACCTTCAATCAATGTTGCTTAATAGTATTACTGGAAAGTAGTTTCACGCAGGTGGATCCGTTGCTAAATGATGTTTTGCCTCATTGACAATTCATTTTAAATGAACTACATGATTGTGTTGTCATTGTGTGATGATATATATATGTTGTCATTTGTTTGTTTTTACTTTTGTTCATTAGTACTACTAGAAGCTCGGCGCCCTGGCCAACTCGGGAACTGTGCCTCCGACTGTGTTGCAGACACAGTGCTGGTTCCCCCTTTAATGCAAACTCCATTATACCTGTTGTCATAGGACCCGTTTTGACCATCTGTTTGCCTGGGTCCATTTATGCCCATATATGGAGATATCTGTATCTGTCTTTTTGCGTCCATTTTATGCCCATATATGGAGATCTTTGACCATCTTTTTGCCTGTGTCCATTTATGCCCATATATGGAGATATCCGTATCTGTCTGTCTGCATCCATTTTATGCCCATATATGGAGATCTATGCAGACACAGTGCCGGTTACAGAAAACCCTGATGTCAGACATCAGAATCCGAACCTTTCGTGCTGGTTCCGAATAGGGAATGAATGCCCCACCCTTTAATGCAAACCCCATTATACCTGTTGTCATAGGACCCGTTTTGACCATATGTTTGCCTGTGTCCTTTTATGCCCATATAGGAACATCAGAATACGTAACCATGGCATTGTTTGTTGACTCATGTGGTGTACGTGATCTCAGAGCCTTTTATGAAGTGATGTCACAATGAGTCAGCGCTTGTGCCGATTTCCTCCGGAACAGCCTGATGTCAACAATCAGCTCCGCATAAGGAGATTCCGAACGTTTTGCGCCGGTTCGGGAAAACCGCGCGTCGGGTCGGGTCGAGACCCGGCACTGCACTCCGTGTCGCGGCGGGGAACGCGCGTGCCGAATCTGAAGCCGGTGGGACGAACGGTTCTCGAGATACGCGGATTAAAGACAGACAGACACACACACACGCAGACAGATTTGTCGCATAGATAACAATAATCCTATAGTCCATGACGTCCTGGTCGTCAAGATCATCCCCATATGGGCTGTGATCTGGCCTAGTTCTGAACGTCCGGAGGACGTCATCATAACAACATCATGACGTCATTTGGCTTGCAGGGCTGTCACCTGGGCAGACGTGTGCACGTGCCCATGCATGTTCACGCGCCCATGTGCGCGAGGTCGCTTCCTCAGGGCTTTTTACTGGTTTTATTATTGTATCATACCTATCACAACCCACGGGGGATGTTTCAGCTTCACCCAGCTGAGTGCTGCCCATAGAGGAGGGGGGAGGTTCAGTGCTCAGGGACACGTCGTCCACACATTGCTGAGGGCTGGAGTCATACATGTGGCTGCAAAGTTTATTCAGCTGAATGCAGTTACATTACATTTCATGGTTCTTATGAGGACATGAGAGGTACACACTAAAAACTCATGGGTCATTTCTTGACCCAAATCATGGGTCATTTGTGTTAGGTCAAATTTCGGGGTCATTTCTCAGAGCCACAACCCTTCCTTGAGTTATTGGGATATTATTTTGACCCAATTCCAGGGTTGTTCGAGTTAGGTAATATTTATCTGGGGGTGACCCGTTTTTGGGGTTAGTGGTAACCCCTATACTTGGGTCAGTTGTCTAGCTTTGGGCCAATCAGGGGACAGGCACCATAAACCTGTTTGCAAAGCATGCTGGGAAAAGCATTTTTCTAGGTTTCCAGAGACATTTTCTAAGCTGTTGGGAGCTAAAAATGCTAAATATGTCATATCCATGTGTCTGTCTCGGCAAGCTGTCTGTCATATGTCTGAATTTGATTTGTCAATATTTGAGCCTAAACCCTAACCGTAAGTGCTTGGCTGCTAGCTTAGGGTTGAGCTCCCTCCCCAACAGCTTGTCTGAAAGAGAAGAACTCATAGTAATTCTGAAATTATTTTTGTGTATCTTCTCTAAATTATTCTGATTATAGTATTATCAACATTGTTGCATAATATATTTTATGCACTTTTATGTTGATATTACCAATCTTTGAAAAAATCATCTGAGAAGAAACACTGAAACATTTCTGATGTTATGTTAATGACAGATAATATTGACATTGTCATTCTAAAGACCATGCATAAGTAGGTTGTATTCATTTAGCCCACTCAACCCCAAAACTTGGGTCATATTGACTACAATCTTGGGTCATTTTAAACAAATAATTTGGTTATTTATTTGACCCAATTTATGGGTCAATATTCATAACCAAATTTCTTGAGTTAAAATAACCAAACTGGGCATTGGTCCCTATTTGACCCGTGAGTTGGATCAAAAATGACCCAAGTTGAGTTGTTTTTGACCCAGCAGTTTTTAGAGTGTACTTGGGTTGGAAAGGTAAGCCATATTACTCCAGGGAGACATAAAGTGTTACTACAGTATATAACAATATCTGTGTGTGTGTGTGTGTGTGTGTGTGTGTGTGTGTGTGTGTGTGTGTGTGTGTGTGTGTGTGTGTGTGTGTGTGTGTGTGTGTGTGTGTGTGTGTGTGTGTGTGTGTGTGTGTGTGTGTGTGTGTGTGTGTGTACGTATAAAAAAATATATTTTTTTGTGCATGCGCATGATCGAATTGAATCTGAAGCATTTTGTTCATGGACTGGCATGGATGGTGTTAAAGCACTTGATACATCCCTGTCCAATCCATTGACTTCAAGCCTTCCAACCCCCATCAGCTCTAATATATACTGTCTGTGACAGCCCTTATCTTAAGGCTAGGACATATTTGACAGCCCTTATCTTAAGGCTGGAGTACAGTATAAGTGCAGTAACACGTCGGGGTCAGAGGCAGGCGACGCCTTCCACAGAGGATTGATTGACAAGCAGGTGAGCCGGCTTAGGGTAATCCGGAGAAACGGATACCAGGGGAGTGGAGGAGACCGAGGCTCGGGGCGTCATAAGGGGGGTGAAAGTGGGACTGAGTTACTAGGGCCCAAGGTGGAGGGGCCTTAATTATTTCTATACTTTAGCTATTGAAAAATATAAGATATACAAGCTCACAGCGCGGCACCGAGTGCCGCGCTGCGAGCTTGTAGATCTGCTATTTTTGAAAAGTCGTGAAAATGTGTGCAAATCTTTGAATATATGTATTTATTAAGCGAACATTTGTAACTCAAATTTTGCTTCTGGGAGGGTCCCTGGAACTAAATATTTTGATATAGGGTTCCGTGGCCAAATACATACCATTTTGGGGGTCCTTCACATGAAAAGGTTTGAGCTCCACTGACATAGAAACATAGGTTTTTTCAAAAAAAACCTCAGAAGGATTTGAAATATTCAAAGATTTTCATGATTTTTTCAAAAATAGCAGATCTACAAGCTCGCAAGCAGTCTGCTCCCAACAAGCACGGTCAGGACCTGGACCAATCAGTGACGTCTCGATTGGGGCCAGATCAAGTCAAACCATGACTAGTCAGATCTGGCCGAGAATATCACCTGATTTCAACCAACATAAATCCTGCGAACGAAAACGGACGTCCTGGATTAATCAGAGAGGGTCCGATCGAGGCCAGATAAATATCATAACTAGTCAGATATGTCCCAGAATATAACCTTACATGCTCATATTTCAACTAACATTACAAATATCTAAGGGGCTATGTTCGCCCTTTATGTTATTTTATTTGTTGGTAGTCATGGCTGCCAGTTCCCACCTGATGTCGTGTGGGAGTCCAGACCGCTCCAGTCCGTACTGAGTAACAGCTAGCTTGCATAACGTCTTCAGACGAGGACTTAAGTCTAAGATGTACAGGTCATCAGGTTTGTCATATCCTCCAAAGAGAATGACACGATCTCCTACCATGCAACAGCACATCCTATACAGATACATCCCACCGGGGCCTTTACCTTTGGGCTCAACCTTCTTCCAGGAGAAGGTCTCTGGGTTTAATTTCCACAGATCATTTAATCTCATTCCCCCCGGTTTGTAGCCACCAAATATGTACAGCTCTCCATTGTAGGCAAATGCTGAATGACTCTGCGTTCTTCTGGAAGAAGCTGTGTTGAAGGCGTGTTGAGCCAACAGTTGGTCTCTGTGTCAAACACTCTGATCTTGTTGTTGTAGGTGTCACTGTACCCCCCACGGCCACCAAATACAAACATCTTTGTCCCGATGATGGTGGCAGAGTGACATTCTGAAACAGGCGGTGGAGTACCTCCGGTGTTAATTAAAGACCAGACCATTGTGTTTGTGTCCATCTTGTAGATGTTATTATGGTATGTCACAGGGTGGTATTGACTTCCATGGATAAACATGATCTTCCCTAAGACACAGGCTGAGTGGTCATCCATCGCCTCTGGAACGGTTCCAGAAATCTTGGGCTTAGACCACCTGTGCGTGCCTACATCAAATGCATAAAGCAAGCAGCAAGAGCCGCTGATACGAACGACCTACGGCCTGGTCGCGACCTAGGCCACGACCTGGAGGTCGTAGGTCCCGGTTCTGGAGGTCGTAGTTCGCGGTACATACTTGTGAGGTCGTGGCCGGTCTAGTTTCGCGACCCCCGGCCGTTGTTGCGTTACCTCGGTCGTCCCCGGCCGTTGTTGCGCGGCCGGGGATCCGCGGTCAACGCGGGGATGTCCGCGGTCGTATTTAAAAGTTCGTGGGTCGTGAATCCTTGACGGCCAGCGGTGTTTCACGACCCCAGAAGCTCGTGGTCGTATTTAAAAGGTCGTAGTTCATTATTCCTGACGGCTGGCTGTGTTTTAAGACCTCAGTTCGTAAATAAGAGGTCCTAGTTCGTGGCCGGCTTTGTTTCACGACTGCAGGTCGTCTATAAAGACCTCAGGTCGTAAATAAGAGGTCGGAGTTCGTGGCTGGCTTTGTTTCACGACCTCAAGTCGTCTATAAAGACCTCAGGTCGTATATTTAATTAAATAAATAAATATACAATTCCCAGTGTAATATAATGTATCGAATTTTCTTGATAAAACCACTAGAGCAGGGGTCTTCAACGTTTTCAGGCCAATAAAGAGGTTAAATGTGTGTGTGTGTGTGTGTGTGTGTGTGTGTGTGTGTGTGTGTGTGTGTGTGTGTGTGTGTGTGTGTGTGTGTGTGTGTGTGTGTGTGTGTGTGTGTGTGTGTGTGTGTGTGTGTGTGTGTGTTTGCGTGCGTGCTTGCGTGCGTGCGTGCATGCGTGTTTCGGGACCTATATTTAATGAAATAAATAAATATACAATTCCCAGTGTAATATAATGTATCGAATTTTCTTGATAAAACCACTAGAGCAGGGGTCTTCAACGTTTTCAGGCCAAGGACCCCTTAGCTGAGAGAGAGAGATGAAGCAGGGACCCCCACAACCTTTCCGTAGATTCCATGTAGTTCCATCGTTTGATAGCACTATCCTCAGTATATTTTGGATTCCTGTCAATTTCAGATATTAAACCACTTAAACCGTCAATACTTAATAAACTTGACATTTCACTCTGTACTTAGTCTGCTCTTCTCCCCCTCTATACACCAGACCTCCTTGCCGAAAATAGCCTAAAATATAATCTCAGAATATGGTCTCCAGGGTTCAAGTGGTTAATATAAAAAAAAACACACAAAGATTTGGAGGACGGCAGCTCTCCGTGGTCCTGGAATGCAGGCCTGTTTTACAGTGGGAGCTGTCCCTGGTGCTGACAAAGTAAGAACACAGTCTCCTCAAATCTCCGCCACCATCACCATTAAATACTTATTGATTAAACAAAATAATTTTAATAGCCTATCGATATTCTTAGTTGTGAGCTTGTACGTCTGCTATTTTCAAACCTTTAGTACTTTTACTTGTGACACTTTAAGGTACAATTTGATACCAATACCAAGAAAACAAGCATTTGATAAAGGGTTTTCACGATACACTGTGGTATGTATTTATTATAGCATTAAACAATGCAAAGAGTATCTTATCTAACTGTAATGCCGTTAATTACTCGAATAAGTAATGTGAAAACAAGTATTTTCCAAACACGCACACACACACACACACACACACACACACACACACACACACACACACACACACACACACACACACACACACACACATTTAACCTCTTTATTTGCGTTCACATTTAACAACAAATTCTTGAACACATACAGTACTGACAGCGACACAGCTGACAGCGGGGTACACGCCGTCGCCCCCGTCGGTAAAAGGTTGTGGGGGTCCCTGCTTCATCTCTCTCTCTCAGCTAAGGGGTCCTTGGCCTGAAAACGTTGAAGACCCCTGCTCTAGTGGTTTTATCAAGAAAATTCGATACATTATATTACACTGGGAATTGTATATTTATTTATTTAATTAAATATACGACCTGAGGTCTTTATAGACGACCTGCAGTCGTGAAACAAAGCCGGCCACGAACTAGGACCTCTTATTTACGAACTGAGGTCTTAAAACACAGCCAGCCGTCAGGAATAATGAACTACGACCTTTTAAATACGACCACGAGCTTCTGGGGTCGTGAAACACCGCTGGCCGTCAAGGATTCACGACCCACGACCTTTTAAATACGACCGCGGACATCCCCGCGTTGACCGCGGATCCCCGGCCGCGCAACAACGGCCGGGGACGACCGAGGTAACGCAACAACGGCCGGGGGTCGCGAAACTAGACCGGCCACGACCTCACAAGTATGTACCGCGAACTACGACCTCCAGAACCGGGACCTACGACCTCCAGGTCGTGGCCTAGTTCGCGACCAGGCCGTAGGTCGTTCGTATCAGCGGCTGTCTCTCAAAGCAAGTTGCAGTTCTTATATGTTTTGGTAATACGCCCTCCCCAGATGTAGATGGTATATTCTATCAGCACAGCTGTGTGGTAGCAGCGACTGGAGGGAACCTCAAGGTGAAGTTCTCCTCTCCCAGATGTAACTGGGGACAACCTCATCCAGCGCAAAGACACAGTGTTGAAGACATGAACCTCAATGTGATCTCTATCATTGTTGTCATCTCCTCCAAAGGAGAACACCTTGTTCTCCACTATAACAGCAGCATGGTGGGGTCTCTTTGGGCCTCCGTTCAGATGTACCGTCCAACGAAACATTTCACACATCAGCAACACCTTCAATCAATGTTGCTTAATAGTATTACTGGAAAGTAGTTTCACGCAGGTGGATCCGTTGCTAAATGATGTTTTGCCTCATTGACAATTCATTTTAAATGAACTACATGATTGTGTTGTCATTGTGTGATGATATATATATGTTGTCATTTGTTTATTTTTACTTTTGTTCATTAGTACTACTAGAAGCTCGGCGCCCTGGCCAACTCGGGAACTGTGCCTCCGACTGTGTTGCAGACACAGTGCTGGTTCCCCCTTTAATGCAAACTCCATTATACCTGTTGTCATAGGACCCGTTTTGACCATCTGTTTGCCTGGGTCCATTTATGCCCATATATGGAGATATCCGTATCTGTCTGTCTGCATCCATTTTATGCCCATATATGGAGATCTATGCAGACACAGTGCCGGTTACAGAAAACCCTGATGTCAGACATCAGAATCCAAACCTTTCGTGCTGGTTCCGAATAGGGAATGAATGCCCCACCTTTTAATGCAAACCCCATTATACCTGTTGTCATAGGACCCGTTTTGACCATATGTTTGCCTGTGTCCTTTTATGCCCATATAGGAACATCAGAATACGTAACCATGGCATTGTTTGTTGACTCATGTGGTGTACGTGATCTCAGAGCCTTTTATGAAGTGATGTCACAATGAGTCAGCGCTTGTGCCGATTTCCTCCGGAACAGCCTGATGTCAACAATCAGCTCTGCATAAGGAGATTCCGAACGTTTTGCGCCGGTTCGGGAAAACCGCGCGTCGGGTCGGGTCGAGACCCGGCACTGCACTCCGTGTCGCGGCGGGGAACGAGCGTGCCGAATCTGAAGCCGGTGGGACGAACGGTTCTCGAGATACGCGGATTAAAGACAGACAGACACACACACACGCAGACAGATTTGTCGCATAGATAACAATAATCCTATAGTCCATGACGTCCTGGTCGTCAAGATCATCCCCATATGGGCTGTGATCTGGCCTAGTTCTGAACGTCCGGAGGACGTCATCATAACAACATCATGACGTCATTTGGCTTGCAGGGCTGTCACCTGGGCAGACGTGTGCACGTGCCCATGCATGTTCACGCGCCCATGTGCGCGAGGTCGCTTCTCGCCCTCAGGGCTTTTTACTGGTTTTATTATTGTATCATACCTATCACAACCCACGGGGGATGTTTCAGCATCACCCAGCTGAGTGCTGCCCATAGAGGAGGGGGGAGGTTCAGTGCTCAGGGACACGTCGTCCACACATTGCTGAGGGCTGGAGTCATACATGTGGCTGCAAAGTTTATTCAGCTGAATGCAGTTACATTACATTTCATGGTTCTTATGAGGACATGAGAGGTACTTGGGTTGGAAAGGTAAGCCATATTACTCCAGGGAGACATAAAGTGTTACTACAGTATATAACAATATCTGTGTGTGTGTGTGTGTGTGTGTGTGTG
Organism: Nannobrachium achirus; assembly: GCF_963921795.1. Classification (NCBI taxonomy): domain Eukaryota; kingdom Metazoa; phylum Chordata; class Actinopteri; order Myctophiformes; family Myctophidae; genus Nannobrachium; species Nannobrachium achirus. The sequence continues at coordinate 19,663,563 of NC_137828.1, read as the reverse complement.
TGTGTGTGTGTGTGTGTGTGTGTGTGTGTGTGTGTGTGTGTGTGTGTGTGTGTGTGTGTGTGTGTGTGTGTGTGTGTGTGTGTGTGTGTGTGTGTGTGTGTGTGTGTGTGTGTGTGTGTACGTATAAAAAAATATTTTTTTTTGTGCATGTGCATGCGCATGATCGAATTGAATCTGAAGCATTTTGTTCATGGACTGGCATGGATGGTGTTAAAGCACTTGATACATCCCTGTCCAATCCATTGACTTCAAGCCTTCCAACCCCCATCAGCTCTAATATATACTGTCTGTGACAGCCCTTATCTTAAGGCTAGGACATATTTGACAGCCCTTATCTTAAGGCTGGAGTACAGTATAAGTGCAGTAACACGTCGGGGTCAGAGGCAGGCGACGCCTTCCACAGAGGATTGATTGACAAGCAGGTGAGCCGGCTTAGGGTAATCCGGAGAAACGGATACCAGGGGAGTGGAGGAGACCGAGGCTCGGGGCGTCATAAGGGGGGTGAAAGTGGGACTGAGTTACTAGGGCCCAAGGTGGAGGGGCCTTAATTATTTCTATACTTTAGCTATTGAAAAATATCAGATATACAAGCTCACAGCGCGGCACCGAGTGCCGCGCTGCGAGCTTGTAGATCTGCTATTTTTGAAAAGTCGTGAAAATGTGTGCAAATCTTTGAATATATGTATTTATTAAGCGAACATTTGTAACTCAAATTTTGCTTCTGGGAGGGTCCCTGGAACTAAATATTTTGAGATAGGGTTCCGTGGCCAAATACATACCATTTTGGGGGTCCTTCACATGAAAAGGTTTGAGCTCCACTGACATAGAAACATAGGTTTTTTCAAAAAAAACCTCAGAAGGATTTGAAATATTCAAAGATTTTCATGATTTTTTCAAAAATAGCAGATCTACAAGCTCGCAGCGCGGCACTCGTGCCGCGCTGTGAGCTTGTATGTCTGCTATTTTTCAATAGTTAAAGCACAAGGGCAGTGAATCCTTGTACCCGGGGCCCAGAATTTGGTGCGACACCCCTGTGGAGGAGACCGAGGCTACTGTATATGGACGGGGGTAGCGGCTATAAGGGAGAGGGCCGAGCAGAGTGGCAGCAGTAACTGTCAAGGCAGACAGACAGGAGATGGTTATAAGTACAGTATACTGATGGAACAGTGACTCAATTGTTTGGCTGCACACGTGACTGACTGTGTCAACTGAGTCTACGCTCTGGCAAATTCTTTCAGCATAAAGATGCTGCATTCAAGTTCAGGAGTCAGTTTGGACAAGGCCATTCTCTTGAATGCTGCCTTCGGGTATGGCATGGAAAGAGGGGCATTTTTGCATTTCTTTCACCAAACTGCATTCATGGTCTGGAGAGGGCACTTTTTACAGACCGATAAAATCCTACGTTTGTATTGTTGTATGCGTGATCGTGGATGATAGCGACGTTCAGGCAAGTCCCGGAAAAGACGTGCTGCTGTGATTACCATCCACTTGAATGGAGAAAGAGATTTTTTCATCTGTTATCTGGGCCCAGTGGGAATGGACCTTAAGAATGGTACGGTCCAGTGGGAATGGGCCTTAAGAATGGTACGGTCCAGTGGGAATGGGCCTTAAGAATGGTACGGTCCAGTGGGAGGGGCTTAGCCTTTATAAGAAGGGAGACCTGCCACTGACTCAGGAGTCAATGCAGGGCTGTGAAGCTGAAGAGACGCAACGCCAATCTGGACAGTCTTATGCAAATAGTTTTCCGTTTGTGCTGTATTTTGTGAGCACCATTTTACTGATAGGTGAATAAATCACTTGCTTGTTTTGCAAAGAAGGACTCTGTCTTGCTAGTTTGAGTATTTTGGTAAGTATTGAGTTTTGATTCAAGTGCAATTTATTTGGTCAGCACAACCCTCACTTAACTCATTAAAAGCCAAACGCGCGATGTCGCGCGAAAAGTACTCGAGTACTTATAGAGCCAAACGCGCGATGTCGCGCGAAAAGTAATATATTACTGTAACGTTGAGTACATTACCGAGTAGAATGGCCGGATGTCCGGAGACGAAAGTCCGTCGCTGATTCATCATCATCATGGCTCACGAGCACAAAATAGTAATCCCATAACATTGAGGTGGACGGGGGATCTCATCTTTAATGTCCATTATCTCAAAACTACACTTTAGAAGCGAAGATGGAGGCAGATGCTCGCTTATATAACACATGTATAAATACTCCGACGCAATCCAGCATGGCTCCACGTAAACAACGATCGGTTCCGTCGCAGGATGCGATGACGTTAGACCGGAAGTAATCACCTCGTGGCCTTCTGGCCTTCAAAATAAGATAACAGGAGTGAATGGGGGCGGGGGGGGGGGGGGCACTCTGGACATTTTAATCCGTTAAAGTCAGTGGCTTTTAATGAGTTAAGAGCAGAGTGTGACACAGCACATAAATGGCCTATTTTGAGCCAAAAGACTCACGTCAACACTTTTAGTTTAGTTTTTTTTCCCCCCAATAGTGGAGGTGTAGCTAATTGATTGACAAGTAAGGGTTGCGACCTACGCCGAGCGGTTGAAGTGAATATTAAAAAAATCGCACCAGTGTGAAGTGAGCAGTGCAAACACGACATACGTGCATATCTCCTTGTATGGGCCGTGACGTCAGTTACTTGAACTCGGATCTCAGATCCATGCTAATACATTTGGTTACTCACATTTGGTGCCAGCTATTCTGAATTAATCCAACGGTTTAGTGCCAGCATTTACTTTAGTTGTTTTTAGCGTGTTTTCCAACGGCGATATAACGCGCACACACGTGGGTGCATGTGTTCCCTGCTCCTCCACAGAGGCAGAGCAGACTGAGGCTGTCCTCTCTCTAAGCCAGTCGAAACATTTACACACTGTGTGGAATGGGGCACAGGGGTTGACACTAAGGTCTCAGAGGCACTTGCCCGTGAGGCAAGTACAGGTCATGTTCTACTTGCCCAAAGGTCATGCCCACTTGCCCGAAAATCTATTGTCCATTATAAAATGATAGGTAAGATTTTAAATACATTTAACACTTATTTACTTTCTGGGGCTATGCGATAAAAAAAAATGTCATACCTCAATATCTCCAAATCCAAATACCTACATAGCTATGATTGAATATGTCTATGGTTTCACACTTGTTATTCTATATTTTTAAATGTAGCAACAGTAAAAACAGCACATTATACAGTAGGTTAACAGTGCTCTTATTTTACATTCCACAGACCAGAAGACAGAGCATGCTGGCCATGTTCAGGTGTTTAGACAGATATCTCGTGTTGTGTTTTAAACGGTTGTGTCCCCTCTCGAATGAGCACTTGCCCGGTCGGGCAACCTGAATGACAGTTTCATTTACCTGCCGGGGGCAGGTGGGCAAGCCTTAGTGTCAATGCCTGGAGCACATGGCACTGTGGACAGCTAGAACCAGAGGAAAGCTTGTGTTTTTCTGCAGAAGAAGAATTGAACCGGATGGAGGAGTCTGTTTTGTTTCCTGGCAGAGGCGTCAGTTCAGCAAAAATGGGAGTCCTCACGGAAAAGAGGCATTACATTTTGTATAACACGGTTCTATAGTGAAAATAGACGATCTACAGTGTGGAGAATATAATTATAATACCTTGTTAAAGTGACCATTTTGTAAAATTTTGTATTTGTAGTTATTTTACTGTAATTTAACAACATAATAACCAGCGCAGAAAGACAAAGAGACATTCATGGATTTGTATTTAAAGGTAACTTTTATTTTCCCTCCTGAGCCCAGGGTATGGCAGCTGCATACCCCTGCCATACCCAATTGACGCCCCTGTTTCCTGGTCATTTCTGTATGCACTCATCTCACAGCAACCGAGGATCGCTCTGGACTGTACATAACGGTGATATTAATCAGATTAATAAATCTCTGTCTGTCTAAGAAATCTTTGTCTATGGCACACAAGTGCCTACTTTTGAAAAGACGGAGATCTCCATCTAAGGCACGAAATGTGTTAATCATAGAGTTATATATAATATAGAGAGCGGATAGCCCCGCTCCCAGCTATTCATTTCAATACAAGTGCTCAGTGGCGTTTTGAAGCACCCGGAAGAAGCAAATCTTCGTACTTACTGTACGTCGAGACGTAATTACGTCACAAACGTCACTCGGCGTCCATTGAATCCTATTGTAGACCCCAGAGGCTCGCTCTTATGCTTGTGCATGTAGTCCCCCCCCTGCCTGCTGTCCCAGCTATGGCCAGTAGGGTTAGGGTTGACGGCTTCGATATTTACAAGCCGTTCTGGGGGCTTGGTGTTAGGAACCCCTGAACATGTGTGGAATCAGACAGGCAGGACACGGCGCTGGTAGTAGTAAAAATGTAAACTTTACTGAAGTCACACTCGGCAAACAACAAAAGACGAGAATGTAAATCTCTCCCTGCACGGGAGCGTAGATATAATACAGAACGTAGAAACGCTTCACAGGATAGAACAACGGAAAAAAAACGTAGCCTCACAGGGCAAAACAAGAGCAAAATACAGAACCCGAATGGAGGGAGAGAATGGCAGGTACTGGTGGTTAGTTCAAGAGCAGGGAAACGAAAGAACGAGCAGTGGATAGAACAAACAGGGTCCATTAAGAAAGCACACAATCAGTTCAACACAGCAAGGCTGTGCCCGGGAGGGGTCCAGTCAATCAAGTAGTTGGAAACAGGTGGGGGGGGGGGGGGGGGAACGCAGGAAAACACTGGATGGGACAAAGTTTAGGGAAACCCCTGGGGGGCGCTGGAGTAACAGCGCTGGCCTAACACTTGGTTGCGACCGTAGGTCGCATTTACTATCAAAAGCTCCACGGGCTGTCTGTCAGTCAGTCAGTCCGTCAGTCCGTCAGTGAGTCACACTTTTGCCCTGCTCATATCTCCACAACCGTTGCCCCGATCCATGCCAAAATTTCCACACAAACTCCTTGCCTGCCAAACTACAACCTCCAAGGACCCCCGGAGTTCCAGGGACCCCCAGGTCCCTGGGGGACCCCCAGGTGTAAAAACATTACCACATACACGTCACACTTTCCCCCTACTCATATCTCGGCCACCGTTGGCCCGATCCATGCCAAAATTTCCACACAAACTCCTTGCCTGCCAAACTACAACCTCCAAGGACCCCCGCAGTTCCAGGGACCCCCAGGTCCCTGGGGGACCCCCAGGTGTAAAAGAAATACCAAATGTGCAAAAATGACCAAATGACCACCCCCATGGGGCTGCTCACGGGGAATTCCCGGGGACCACCCACTCCTGGTACTCCAGAACGGATGCAAAAGTGGTGGCGCCCCCAGTGGAGGACCCCCTCCACTGCAGCTCACATAAAATGCCCTAACTCGGCCTAGGAGCGTCCGGGAGAGCCGGGGCCGGTACGTATTCGTCCGCCAAGGCAACGCGGAGACCCCAGCCCTCATTTCTCACATGGCCCTCTTCTAGCGAGACCTACGGTCGCTTATCTCCCGATTAGGGAGTCTTACTGGTGTTAATACATTCTGTACTAAAGCACACAAAGTGAAATGTTAGTAGCGGTTTGCACGGCTAAAAAAAATGGGTGACTGCTCTCCATTCCGACATGTCTCCACCCCGACATTGATTGACTTCTTATTGTCGGAGTGGCAGCACTTCCATAGAGGTTAGGTTTAGGGTTAGAGATAGGGTTAGTGTCGGAATGGAGACATGTTGGAAAGGAGACATGTCGGAAAGGAGACATGTATGAACGGAGCCTTCCCAAACCTAGTTGGGCCACGCAGTCGCCGTTGGCCTGATTAGTGGTTTGTATGATTGCCTGATAATATGCCACTTCTCCAGTATCTTCACGTCCGTTATCTCAAAGGAAGAATGGCCACGTTTTAACAGCGCGGTGCCCTTGATTTTGAGTCTCTGTCACAACATGTCACAGTTTGTTAATTAAGTGACCCCCTCTCTCTTCACCTTCCCAGGCAATAGCTGTGAGGTTGAAGTAAATGAGTGTCTGAGCCAGCCTTGCCAAAACGGAGGTTCCTGCGTTGATGACCTCGACTCATTCAGCTGCCACTGCCCTCCAGGAATCACAGGTAATCTACGGGCCTTTTATACACGCCTCTAGCAAACCAATGACTCATTTATTATTGGCATATTAATTTTACAAACCCTCGTGTCTTTTGGCAATATTCATACATTAAAACCCATTTAGGCCTAGAATTATTGAATGCTTTAACCAGTGAAAAATAGCAGATAATACAAGCTCACAGTGCGGCACCGAGTGCCGTGCTGTGAGCTTGTAGATCTGCTATTTTTGAAAAAGTCGTGAAAATGTGTGCAAATCTTTGAATATAATGTATTTTCAAAGCAATCGTTTGTAACTCAAATTTTGCTTCTGGGGGGGGGTCCCTGGAACTAGATATTTTGAGATGGGGGTCCGTGGCCAAATAAATATCAGTTTGGGGGTCCTTCACATGAAAAGGTTTGAGAACCACTGACATAGTAGTCTCTCAAGAACAGACTAACTGAGCTCCAGTTAAGTTTCTTTGACGATGGTTAGCCAGATTGCTGACATAGAAACATAGGTTTTTAAAAAAATCGTAGAAGGATTCAAAAGACACTTATAGAATCGGGTCAAAATTCTAATTTTCACGATTTTTCAAAAATAGCAGATCTACATGCTTGCTGTTGTTTTTTGCTATTTTTCAATAGTTAAAGCATAAAATAATGATACATAATAATACCTACCCGTTCTGAATGGGTTAAACCTTGAGTTATGTACATTCTTTAATGTGATTTTTTGGTTCTTCAACTAAAGTTTTTATCGGGTGCTCGTTTTGCCGCATATCAAACCCTATATAATTGGTTGACTGGTGTCCCCCATGGGTCCATACTTGATCATCTCTTTTTTCCCCCCTCTACACCAAATCTAAAATAGCAGATTTACAAGCTCACAATGGGGTCGTGTAGCGACATGCTCTGGGCTTGTAGATGAGCTATTTTCACTGAATGTCCGACCCCCAGAATAGGGGGCGCTAGGGTTCATGTGGTTAAAAAGTTGACGCTACTAAGCTACACAACGGTAGATTTTGGGGGATTTTGGCGCCACCTCCTGGGGCCACCCATAAACGATTTTAACCCATTCAGAACGGGTACACATTATTGTGTATCATTATTTTATGCTTTAACTATTGAAAAATAGCAGATATACAAGCTCACAGCTCGGCACCGAGTGCCGCGCTGCGAGCTTGTAGATCTGCTATTTTTAAAAAATCTTGGAAATTAGAATGTTGACCCGATTCTATAATTGTCTTTTGAATCCTTCTAAGATTTTTTGAAAAACCTATGTTTCAATATGTCAGCAATCTGGCCAGCCAGAAAAGGTCAAAGAAAAGGTCCTTTTCACTTAACTGGAGCTCAGTTAGTCTGTTCTTGAGAGACTACCATGTCAGTGGTTCTCAAACCTTTTCATGTGAAGGACCCCCAAAATGATATTTATTTGGCCACGGACCCCCATCTCAAAATATTTAGTTCCAGAAGCAAAATATGAGTTACAAACGTTCGCTTTGAAAATACATATAGTCAAATATGGTTAAAGCATTCAATAATTCTAGGCCTAAAATTGTGCATCACTTACAGTGAGACTAGCTTTGTAAATCCTGTAACTCAGTGTTTTTAGACACCCTAATCTCAAGTTTCTTCTAAGTTCTACCAGTAGTTTTCAAGAAGCAGTGACAAACGATCGAACACTGTAATGTAACTGTATCTGTTTGCTTGCACCACTCACCGTTGAAGCAGTTTATAAAACCAAGTGAAAGTGGTGGCAGGACAACAAGAGTGACTACCAGAGGGGACTGTGAGATACCATTCAGACAGTGTGTGTTTGGTAAAACAGTCCTCTCTGTTAGAGCCTCCCATCAATGGAACAGTCTCCAATTATCTGACCTTCAAATTCAACCTTAAGAGGTGGCTTAGAGCGAACCAAATTTGTAATCATGGCCATGGATAAATATCAGCTCCATTTGTCACTTGTATCACTCATAATTTACTATAACTGTTTTGTCCCTTTTACTATTTACTATTTACAAATGTTATTGTATTGTGTTGTGTTGTATTGTACTGTACTGTACTGTACAGCACGGGTTCCCAAACCTTTTTGTCTCAGGGCACCCCATAAATATTTAGTTTAATCCGAGGCACCCCTACATTATAATTTTCACTCCCAGCACCTTATATTTATAGCATGTTGTTGGGTGGAAACCTTGTATGTCCAAAACCGTTTGTTTTGTATTCATCATCTATAAAATGTACTAAACTAGTGAAAACAGCAGATCTACAAGCACACAACGCCTCGCATCGCGAGGCGTTGTGTGCTTGTAGATCTGCTGTTTTCATTAGTTTTTTTGCGACAGTCTTGTATGAAGCAGGGCTTTGTTTTACCAAAAGACGTACACATTTGAAACTTGGAGATACGAGGTTTCTGCCCGAAAGTGTCAAAGTTTTAGTGATTATGTTGCAAAAACCCCTACTGTACTGTACTGTACTGTACTGTACTGTACTGTACTGTACAGATTTTTGTATGGATAGTCTCTTATCACCACTTTTTTACAGCCTGCTCGGCAGGGACGTGCTGGCCATTGGGAAAAGCGGGACAACTCCCGAACGGCCGGTTCATTCCCGGCCGGTCCAGGCCGGCCATTAGGAAAAAAAAATTTAATAAAATGTCGGCCTTCGTTCCATTTTGGGGGCTGGGCGGCCAACAAAGTAAATCGTCACTTTGGGGCAGAAACCTCGTATCTCCCAAGTTTCACATTTGTAAATTTTTTCGCAAAGCAAAGCCCTGCTTCATCACACAAGGCTGTTGCACAAAAGTAGTGAAAACAGCCGATCTACAAGCACACAACGCCTCGCGGTGCGAGGCGTTGTGTGCTTGTAGATCGGCTGTTTTCACTAGTTTAAATCATTTTTAAAATGATAAATACAAAACAAACGGTTTTGGACATACAAGGTTTCCACCCGACAACGGCGAAATATAACTCATGTAATTGGCCCACTGGCTTGTCACTTGTCATGATCTGAAATGGCAAATCTTTGAGTAGCAGCAGCGCTATAGAGAGAGATCTCTCTCTATAGCGCTGCAATGAGGGCCTCTACAACTCTTTTTCCTGGGCTGAATCAGGGGCCCAGCACGTCCCTGCTGCTCGGGGACTACAGATGAAACTCTGGCCCATTTACACTGATGTGAAAACTGACATGTTGATTAATGTGCTTTGTCCCTGATGAATACATAAATAAATAAAAATGAATAAATAAACTATTTTGTCTACAGGCAGCTACTGTGAAGTCAACATAGACGAGTGCCTGTCCAGCCCATGTCTGCATGGAGCCACGTGTATTGACCGTACCCGTGGCTATGAATGTGTCTGTATGCCTGGTTTTACAGGTTAGTACTGTGTATTGACCGTACCCGTGGCTATGAATGTGTCTGTATGCCTGGTTTTACAGGTTAGTGCTGCGTATTGATCAAACATTACATATCTTTGCTAACTTTTATTTCATTTGCATGTTTTATTCAACTGGGTTGTGTAGAAAGGGATTCTGTAGCTGATAGTGTATGTAATGTAGTATACTGCTGCAGGTCTGGTTTGAACCAGAGCTTAAACAAGCAAGAAGATTATTAAATCTAATAGAAATTTAAATCTATAAAAATGGAGACAGAATTTGGGGGATATGTTCACTGAAAGATGAACACATACTCCACTGTAAACAACAGCTAACGTTAAACTAAATAAATGAATAGCAAAAGCATAAAAAGTACCGGTACCAGGCATTTGTAATACTAAACAATAGGATCCAATGGTGATGTTAATGTGAAAAAGAACAGGAAAACACATTGTTTAAACTCTTTTTCTTTGATAAAATAAAAATTTGTCCAAAAAGCGACAGTGGGCCTTGCAGGGTTTTTTTTTTTTTTTTAAGATTTGTTTTTGGGCTTTAATGCCTTTATTGATAGGACAGTAGACTGACAGGAAATGGGGGGAAAAGCGACATGCAGCCGGTCCGGTCGTCCGGATCGGGAATCGAATCGGCGCTGCCGCCAGGCATCCATGCCTATGTGGCAATGCCTCTAAATGGTATGCGCCCGGACCGGTAGGCCAGTGGGCGCCCCGGCCTTGCAGGGTTAAGAGAGTGCGAGTGCTTGTTGCGGCTGTTACCGGCGACGCCGTGGCATTGAGACCCAGAGAATGCACTCGCTCCGTCTGAAGGAATGGCCATGGAGTCACCAAAATCAGTAGTGTTGTAGTCGAGTCCACCTAAAGCGAGTCCAAGTCAAGTCCAAGTCATATGAGGTTCGAGTCCGAGTCGAGTCCGAGTCATGACCCCCTGGGAGGGGGCCGAGTCCGAGTCGAGTCCGAGACCGACGGGAGTCGAGTCCGAGTCGAGTCCGAGTCTGACGGGAGGCGAGACTGAATCGAGTCCCCAAAACCTTTTTTTTTAGGTAGGCTACAGAAAACAACCTTTTTTTGTTGTTGTTTTTGTTTAGTTGTTTTGGGGGAATGAGGGTTCTTTGTTCTTTATTAAAACAATAATAGGTCTCCTCAAATTACCTTTGGTTGCTGTGGTTTAGACCAGATGGAGGGATTATATCTCCAAACTGGCTTGGGAACGCCTCGGTATACTCCCTGAGGGAGTGGAGGAAGTTTCTCGGGATAAGGAAATCTGGAGGTCTCAGTTGGAACTGTTACCCCCGCGACCCGATTCCGGCTAAGCGTTTGATGCCGGTTCACAGCCAAAATATCCAGCTCCATGTAGCCGGCACCTTAGGTTTGAGGGCATTTTACAGTAGGCTACTCCATTGCTGAATGTGATGTTGTGAGCCAAATGCAATTGTAAATGTCTGCTCGTTTTTACATAATGACATCAATCACATAAGGTGAATGATGGATTCATTTATGTTCAGTCTCTCTCTAAATTAGTACCAGGGTTGGGAAGGTTACTTTTAAAAAGTATTCCTTACTTAAAGGTATTAACTAGTTACTGCCGCTACCATTTTTCCCAAACAGACATTAGAGTTGCTCCAATGAAAATGTTTCCCCCAGGCAGAGAACAAGTAGGCCTACTTTTGAGTGCCAATATAATAGTACAAATAAGACTTATACTGTAGTACAATATCCCAAATCACAAGCGATGATTATCCAGTCTAATGTCATGATATTAAAAAAATAATATTAATTACAAAATAATTATACTAATGTAGTCTAGGCTATAACATTTTAAACATTGCTGTTTTAGCTCTGTCGTTGTAATAGAGCTGCATGATTATGGCAAAACGTATTAAACAAAATGTTATCTTAATGAAAAACTATTTTATTTTGACCAAAAATAAATTATTAGTTTCCACATTCAAACACATTACATGCCTGTTTGCATTTCATTATTTAAGGTGATAAATACCTTATGTCATTTTAGTCTGATGCCTGTCAAACAATGCAAAAAAAATACCCCATGTCACTGTTGTTTTGATTTGTCTCAACCTCTCTAGGGGGACTTAAAACGTTACACTTCTCTCTGTTAATCAGTGTAGCCTACTTTGTTAAACTTTCGGACGAGGCTTGCTTAACGAGTATTAATAGTTTACAGCTGGAAAGAAAACAAGACGTTGCATCTTAATCCAGCAGTGCGCGTGGATGATTTAAACTACACACAACGTCGTGTTTGGAAGCTGTTTACTACACTATGGAATTATTTATTTGGAACACAACACGAGGATATACTGCAGGTAGGAGAAAAGAAAAGTAAAGTGGACTGTGTTCAGTGTTGTCTGCTGGCTGCCGCTGCAGGGGCTCAGTGTGTGTGTGTGCGTGCGTGTGTGTGTGC
>NC_137828.1:18838942-19009006 GCF_963921795.1 Nannobrachium achirus | reverse complement strand
TAAACCCATTCAAAACGGGTACACAGTATGATTATTTTATGCTTTAACTATTGAAAAATAGCAGATCTACAAGCTCACAGCGTGGCACTGCTATTTTTGAAAAATCGTGAAGATAAAAATTTTGACCCGATTCTATAAGTGTCTTTTGAATCCTTCAAAGGTTTTTGAAAAACCTGTGTTTCTATGTCAGCAATCTGGCCGGCCATCGTCAAAGAAAAGGTCCTTTTCGCTTAACTCAGTTAGCTCAGTTAGCCTGTTCTTGAGAGACTACTACTGTATGTCAGTGGTTCTCAAACCTTTTCCATGTGAAGGACCCCCAAAATGATATGTATTTGGCCATGGACCCCCATCTCAAAATATTTATTTCCAGGGACCATTTTCCCGACTTTAAAAAAAATAGCAGATCTACAAGCTCGCAGCGCGGCACTCGGTGCCGCGCTGTGAGCTTGTATATCTGCTATTTTTCACTGGTTAAAGCATTCAATAAGTCTAGGCCTGAATGGGTTAAAAAAGAAAAAGGCAGCAACAGATGGAGAGGCCACCCTGCCGCTGTGAGCAGATCGTCTGGATGACGAGGGAACTAACGGAGCTACCACTGTGTGCCCCCCCCCCCCCCCCCCCTGTCTGCTAGTGTTTATCAGCACACACAGGTAGCCTGTGAATCCATTATGCAGAGCATAGATCTTATTCATCGACACTGAAAGAGCAGCGCTGGGCCAGGTGTGTAAGGCAGCCTTTTTTTCCCCTTCCTTTTCCAGCCCTTCAGTGGAAGTAAAGAATAGAAATGGCTGCAGCACACATGGGAGGTTTGAGCTATAAGTACAGTATGTTAGTGGTTCTCAACCATGTGGGTCGGGACCCCCAGGGGGGTCCCCAAGTTATTTTTTGGGGGGGTCCCCAGAGGATTAACTTAATGTGCAACATTGTTTTCTCGCTCGACAGTCAACAAACCAACATAAAGTTTAAGTATATAGAGGGATTATGCACATTTCCAAAGTGACAATTTAGGGACTTTTTAATCTTACAATAAATGTGAGAAATCTCTTTGAGTATGTAATCCGCGTATCTTGAGAACCGTTCGTCCCACCGGCTTCGGATTCGGCACGCGCGTTCCCCGCAGCGGCGCGGAGTGCACTGCCGGCCTCGACCCGACCCGATACGGGGGTTTTCCGGAAACCGGAACGAAAGGTTTGGAATCTCTGTATGCAGAGCTGATGTCTGACATCAGGGTGTTCTGGAACCGGCACAAAAGGTTCTGACATCACGTACGCCACATGAGTCAACACAGACTTCAGCACGAGCGTTCCCCACCGCTGCGGGGAGTGCAGTGCCCGATGCTAGATTTGTGGGTCCGTTCACGATTTTGGAGACTGCTAGGCCGGGTTCACACATTTAAGGCAGCATGCCTTGTGCTTTACCTAGGGGTGGTAAAGCACCGTCCAATTCATTCCCTAGGGAAGTCACATGTTTTGAAGAGTCAAGCTTGCTCTAAGCTTTCCTAAAGGCTGTCCTTAAGCCATAGAGCAGTGGTATTCAACTGGCGCCCGCGGTGGCCCCTGGAGCAATTTTGAAAAAAAAAAAAAAAAAAAAGATTTTGAAAAAAAAAAAAAAAAAAAAAGATAATCCCAAATAGTTTTTTTGTGGATGCTAATGAACGTTATAGGTATGGTTTGCGCGATATGAAACGTGAGCATCATTTTACCGTAATCCCTAATCATATTCCATCATATTCAAGTGAAGTGACTCCAGTCAGAGCACTACAGCAGAGGAGTGTGTGTGTCTGTGACCCACCTGATCCTCGTTGATCATCGTTAAAAGCATCAAAGAAGGCAATTGTGTGTGCACTGTCAATAAGGTCGACATCAATGCCAGGTTGGCCATTACTAGTGTGATGTAGTTAGCACTAGGTTTTACCAAGAAAGCATGTTTACAGTTGTCAACTTGTTGAACAGAAATTAAGCACGTTAACATGAAAAGTATTCTACTTGAAAAGTATTCTGCTTTGCAATGTAGTTAGATGAAAATGTGGTTGTTTGTGAAAATGTAGTGAAAATGTGGTTGTGCGGTTGTTTCAAGTGTACAATAGCTGGGGGGGGGGGGGGGGGGGGGGGGGGGGGCGTTAGTGCGGCCCCCAGCCCCTTGGGTTTCTGTCAATGTGGCCCCCTGGACAATTTTGTTGAATACCCCTGCCATAGAGCTTAAGAGACAGACGGGTACAACTGGTACTCTGACAATGGGTATTTGAATATTGGGTGGTGTAGGAATTCCCAACTTAAATGTAGGATAAGTGATTTCCTCTGGATAGATAAGTGTTAAATAGATCTATATTCTGGTCTCCATTGTGGTCCTATGTATTACATTCATCAAGCATGAAGTATTAACACATTAATGCATTTCTTGTGTGTGTTGCGTGTGTGAGGATTTAGCATTTCAGCTGCTTGAGCTTGACCTAGAGAAAGTCCCTGTTGGTCACAGACTTAAAGTACCAAACAGGTGCTCTGGCATGTTCAGCCCACTGACTATCAGGGGCGTCACAAGGGGTAGGAACGTTGGACTGAGTTACCAGGGCCCAAGGTGGAGGGGCCCTAATAACTTTATCTATTGAAAAATAGCAGATAAACAAGCTCACAACGTGGCACCGAGTGCCGCGCTGCGAGCTTGTAGATCTGCTATTTTTGAAAAATCGTGAAAATCTTTGAAAATCTTTGATTATGTAATTTTTAAGCGAACATTTGTAACTCAAATTTTGCTTCTGGGAGGGGTCCCTGGAACTAAATATTTTGAGATGGGGGTCCGTGGCCAAATACATATCATCTTGACATGAAAAAGTTTGAGCAACGCTGACATGGAAACATAGGTTTCTTGCACACATTTGCACGATAAAAAAAAAAAAAATAGCAGATCTACAAGCTTGCAGCGCGGCACTTGGTGCCGCGCTGTGAACTTGTATATCTGCTATTTTTCAATGGTTAACATTCATGGGGGGCCCGCAGTGAATCCTTGTACCCAGGGCCCAGAATTTGGTGTGACGCCCCTGCTGACTATGACTCACAGCATACAGTATTTAACATCACCGCTATGACCAGGGGAGGCCTTAGCTATGTTTCACCAGTTTCAATTGAAACGGGCCTCAGCCACCAGGGGGCCTCCAAGAGCTAGCCAGCAAGCCTTGTTCAACTTTGATTGATTGATTGAAGACTTTATTAGAAGTTTGCATAGGAAAAGGTACAGTTTCATGACGGTACAGTTCACTGGTACAAGGTCTACTAAAAGGAGATCCATGAAAAGACTAAGCTTATTTCCACTGGAAACCATTGAAGTATCTCATATAACATTGAATGACAGACAAATAGAACACAGTACTATGCAGTAGATATGTAAAGAAAAACAAAAAAGAAAACAGTAAGTCTAAATAAACAGTATATACAAAGAAGGGGCAGGGGAGGGTAGGGTTGGGCTAGGTTAGTTTTTTACCAGTTGCGAATGGCTGCTGCCTGTAAGTGATTCTTCAGGGCAATTTTAAAGGATGCTAGTGATCCACACTCCTTTATGACCTTCGGTAAGGCTTTCCACATTTTGGTGGTATAGCAGAAAAAGGAGTTTGACCCTTTGTTGGTTTTGACTCTGGGTTGAAAGTGATCTGTGGCGCTGCCTCTGGTGTTGTAATTATGGACATCCTTAATGTTTATAAAGTATTTTGACAGGTACTTGGGTATCATAGTGGTGTAGTGTATCTTGTACACCAGGCCCATTGCAAGTTGCTGTACTCTGTCATCTACTCTGAGCCACCCCACTCTTAACTGGTGAGTAGCGGTGAGGTGAGTCTGATAGGGAAGGTGAAGTAGGACCCTAATTAGTTTATTTTGGGCTGTTTAGAGTTTAGTTTTTAGGGCTTGTGGGGCGTCACGATACCATACGTGGACTCCGTAGTCAAAGAGGGGCTGGATTATTGCACCAGCTATGGTCTTCAGTGTGTTGAAATTGACCATTGGGGCGATCCTCTGTAGGAAACGAGTCCGTTGGTTGATTTTATTTATTACTTTAGAAGTCATCTTTTCACTGGAAAGATTAGCTTCAAGGATACATCCTAAGTAAGAGATTTCGTTTTTTCGTGTTATGACCTTGTCACCCACTTTGATTGTGAAGTTATCGACTTTTTGGAGGTTATGATTTGATCCAAAGAGGATGGACTCAGTTTTTCCCAGATGAATTGATAATTTGTTGTCATTAAGCCATGTGCAGATCTTACTTAGTTCAGAGTTAAGTGTCTTTTCAACCTGCAAGTGGTCCTTGCCCGAGACTAGGAGAGCCGAGTCATCCGCGAACAGGAACAGGTTGCAGTCACAAGCAGATGCCATGTCGTTCACATATATTAGGAACAACAGAGGTCCCAGTATGCTACCTTGAGGAACACCACAGCTTACTGGGAGGGGGGGGGACAGGGTACCGTTAATCTCCACCACCTGTTCCCTCCCCACCAGGTAAGATTGCATCCAACTCACTGCTGCGCTGTCAACACACTTATAACACTTAAAATAATCATATAACCTTGTTAATATAACGCCATTTAGATCAATGCTATAACATTATGTAGTGATATATATAAATAGCAGCCAGTCATTGACTATAAGTCAACTTCTGTGTGCGATTGTTGCGCGGCTACTGTGGCCTCGGAGCGGCTGCGGCGGCGCGGGGGGGCCTCATCAATAGCTCTTGAAACGGGCCTCCAGATTACTAAAGCCGCCCCTGGCTATGACCATTTCCCAAAGCATACGGTCTGTGGGTTTTATGATATCTCTGAAGAAGCCACTCGACTCCCTTCATTTCAGTATGGCATGAAAACCAACTTGCAGATGTCAAACCTGCTTGAGATTGCCAATGGTAAAGTTACACTATCTCCATCTCCAGAAAATAGAGAGAAGATTGGTTTATGATTGAAATTCAAAGCATCCATGACCGCACAGCAATGTTTAGCCAACACTGACTGTCTCATTTATTCTGCCTCAATGCAGGCAGGTACTGTATATAGTGGGTGAGTTTTGCGTTACAATGCTCTTGGATATTCTTTTGTTCGCCCATAAATCAAGACTTTTTTTTATCAGGCACACATACACATGCATGTTACCACCTCAGGGAGCTACGTCAGGAGTATGGAGTGCAGGGGTGTCGCACCAAATCCTGGGCCCTGGGTACAAGGATTCCCTGCGGGCCCCCCATGAATGTTCTTCATAGGAGGAGGGGGTTTAACACATTTAGACTGGGAACGCATTATTATGCGTTATGTTGTGCTTTAACTATTGAAAAATAGCAGATATACAAGCTCACACTGTGCCGCGCTGCGAGCTTGTAGATCTGCCATTTTTGGAAAATCGTGTCCTTTTTTTGGTTGAAAAACCTATGTTTCTATGTCAGTGGTGCTCAAACGTTTTCATGTGAAGGACCCCCAAAATGATATTTGTCTGGCCACAGACCCCCTCCTTAAAATATTTAGTTCCAAGGACCCCCAGAAGCAAAAAAATATATATATTCAGAAGATTTGCACACATTTTCACGACTTTTCAAAAATAGCTCGCGTGCCGCACTGTGAGCTTGTATATATGATATTTCTCAATAGCTAAAGTATAAACTATTTAAGGCCCCTCCACCTTGGGTCCTAGTAACTCAGTCCCACTCCCCCCCCCCCCTCAGTCCACTCCCCCCCCCCCCCCCTTGTGACACACCTGGAGGTACGTCAGGAGTATGGAGTGTTATGAAAGGACGTCTCTCCGCACCTCCTGGTTTTAATTATTTAGAACACATCAGACACAGACACAGACACACACACACACACACACACACACACACACACACACACACACACACACACACACACACACACACACACACACACACACACACACACACACACACACACACACACACCCTTCTCCCTTCTCCCTTGCCACTATACCTTCTCTCCTCTGACTTTGGGTGAAGAGCAGTAATCAAGGAGCTGGCGGTGTACGAGGGCCATTTAACTCAGGTGAGGAGCATGGAGATGGGATGGGGGGCCTCTTCAGGAGTGGCGGAGTGCGTACCCCGAGGGTGCCAGTCAATCATCTCCAATCAGGAGATGCCTCGAGAGCTCTCAGATCCACATCTCGCATCTCTGTGCTATATTCTCTTCTTTTGTTATATCTAACAGTCCTTTGTGTTTTCTTCTTTTAAAACATCAAGTGAAGCGGATACAGCAACTGGGTTTAAATGAAAGGAAGAAGAAAAGAAAAAAACATCACGGGGACGTAACACTTCGGAATTTCCTTACAACAAAGCCCTCTTTTAATGAAGGATGGATTTCCCAAGGGACGGTCGTTGCCACTCGCCACTCGGTGCCACTCGCCGGCTCGCTGGCTCAGTGCAGCTGCAGCGTGGCTCAAGAAGACAAGCCACCCAGAGGGAGCAGGCTCTGACAGCGTGATTAAAACCCATTCAGAACGGGTAAACATTTTGTGTTTCATTATTTTATGCTTTAACTATTGAAAAATAGCAGATATACAAGCTCACAGCGCGGCACCGAGTGCCACGCTGCGAGCTTGTAGATCTGCTATTTTTGAAACATTGTGAAAATTTGAATTTTGACCCGATTCTATAAGTGTCTTTTCAATCTTTCTAAGATTTTTTGAAAAACCAATGTTTCTATGTCAGCAATCTGGCCAGCCATCGTCAAAGAAAAGGTCCTTTTCACTTAACTGGAGCTCAGTTAGTCTGTTCTTGAGAGACTACTATGTCAGTGGTTCTCAAACCTTTTCATTTGAAGGGGACCCAAAATGACATGTATTTGGCCACGGACCCCCATCTCAAAATATCTAGTTCCAGGGACCCCCCAGAAGCAAAATTTGAGTTACAATCGTTCGCTTTGAAAATACATACATTCAAAGATTTGCACACATTTTCACGACTTTTAAAAAAATAGCAGATCTACAAGCTCGCAGCGCGGCACTCGGTGCCGCGCTGTGAGCTTGTATATCTGCTATTTTTCACTGGTTAAAGCATTCAATAATTCTAGGCCTGAATGGGTTAAAAGAGAAAATCGCAGGGAGGGCTCTCTTACTGACGGAGCTGCCATGAGTTGCAGGGGCGTCACAAGGGGGGGAGGGGAGTGGGACTGAGTTGCTAGGGCCCTTAATTATTTTATACTTTGGCTATTGAAAAATAGCAGATCTACATGCTCGCAGCGCTGCGAGCTTGTAGATCTGCTATGTTTTGAAAAGTCGTGAAAATGTGTGCAAAATATTTTAATGTATGTCTTTTAAGCGAACATTTTGTAGCTCAAATTTTGAGATGGGGGCAGGGGTCCGTGGCCAAATACAAATCATTTTGTGCTTCACATGGAAAAAGAAGTTTGAGCACCACTGACATAGAAACATAGGTTTTTCAAAAAACCTTAGAAGGATTTTAAAATATTCAAAGGACTCGCACACATTTTCAAGACATTTTCAAAAATAGCAGATCTACGAGCTCGTATTTCTTGCTATTTTTCAGTAGTTAAAGCACACAATAATAATAATGCGTTCCCTGCAATCTAAATGGGTCAAACCCCCTCCTCCCCCTATGAAGAACATTCATGGGGGGCCCGCAGTGAATCCTTGTACCCAGGGGGGGGCCAGAATTAGGTGCCACAACCCCTGATGGGCCGTGGCAGCCAGCAACACTGATGAAGACGTAAGCCAGGGGGAAGAGCCCAGAGCGAACCTCTCCTTCACTATAGTCACTTGATTATCTTCTACTCTCCTCTCCTCTCCTCTCCTCTTCTCTTTCGCTGAGGCATTCGCCAGGGGAGGAAAGAAACAAGACGTGCATTGAAGTCGATCCCTCCTGTGAATATAACAAGCCTCTGAATCCAATTTCTTGTGAGAGAAAGAGAAGTGTTGCCCCGAAAAGAGGCAGGCAGATTAATCTGGAGCAGGAGAAGCCTTTAGGTTTGGAGAGATCAAAGATACTATGAGGAGAGAGAATATGGAGAGAGAGAGACCGTTGGATTGTTTTGAAGGTATTTTCCATCTAGCTGGTCCAACCCCAGAGGTGCATGGCCTGCCAGCTCTCTCCACGTGAAACCACACATCAGACACACACACACACACACACACACACACACACACACACACACACACACACACACACACACACACACACACACACACACACACACACACACACACACACACACACACACACACACACACACGCCAGACAAAAGGGCTTTACCTTCTTGCCTCATTTGCATCGTTTTTCTTGGGCAGACGTACTTTTTTTCTCTTTGTAGCAAGTCAAGTTTCCTGAATGGCGCCAGACAAGGGTATTCTAGTCTTGAAAGCCTTTTGGACATCAACTCCCAACGCTTTGATGGAACTGAACCACTGAAGTCGACGTGTGGATGCACTGCTATGGAGCTGGGAATTAAGTTTTCAAAAAGTTTCCAGGGCAGTCAAAATCTCAAGGCATTTTTAAAGATTTGTTTTTTGGGGGCTTTTATGCCTTTTATTGGATAGGACAGTAGACTGACAGGAAATGGGGGGAGAGATGGGGAGTGACACGCGGCAAAGGTCGTCCAGACCGGGAATCGAACCGGCGACGCCGCCAGGCATCCATGCCTACAGTATGTGGCAATGCCTAAGTGGTACTGTATGCGCCTGGACCAGTAGGCAAGGCATTTTAATGAATTCACATCGTTAATAAATAGCCTTATCACTTATCACTCTAAACATGTATTTTTCATTTACTAATGCCAAATATAAAATGTAACCGCGTTTCAATTTCTGCAAAATATCCCTATTTTGGTCATGCCATGTTGCATGCCAAGATCTCTCCAGAATCAGAGATGGCTCAAGACATATTCAAACTTAAAGTTTTTGATGTGATTGGGGGCGCCCGCTGGCCTACCGTACCGGTCCAGGTGCATACCACATACTGTAGTGTAGCCTGACAATGTGTCGCTGGTTCGATTTCCGACCAGATTTGCTGTGTGTCACTCCCCGTCTCTCTCCCCATATCCTGTCAGTCTCTCTGTCAATGTGAGGCTGAGACGGCATAGAATGGTGCAGAGACGTGCTGGCCATTGGGAAAAGCGGGACAACTCCCGGCCGGTCCAGGCCGGCCATTAGAAAAAAAAATTAAATAAAATGTCGGCCTTCGTTCCATTTTGGGGGCTGGGCGGCCAACACAGTAAACACAGTAAGCTCGTCACTGTCGGGCAGAAACCTCGTAGTTTCAAATTTCTAAATTTTTTCGCAAAGCAAAGCCCTGCTTCATCATATAAGGCCGTTGCACAAAAGTAGTGAAAACAGCAGATCTACAAGCACACAACGCCTCGCGGTGTGAGGCGTTGTGTGCTTGTAGATCGGCTGTTTTCACTTGTTTAAATCATTTTTAAAATGATAAATACAAAACAAACGGTTTTGGACATACAAGGTTTCCACCCGACAACGACGAAATATAACTCATGTACAGTAATTGGCCCACTGGCTTGTCTCTTGTCATGATCTGAAATGGCAAATCTTTGAGTAGCAGCAGCGCTATAGAGAGAGATGCCTCTCTATAGTGAGGGCCTCTCCAACTCTTTTTTCAGGGGCCCAGCACGTCTCTGGAACGGTGCGACTTCCGCCGTGAGAATATTCCCGGATGTTATTGTTTTTTCACAGTGCGGTGTCCCCGCAAACGTATTCCCCACTGTGGAAAAAACTGTTCTACTTCTCCCGACCCTTCGGTTGCGCTCGTAATAAACAATATCCAAACAAAAACATGGATTCTCATTCTGACGAAAGTTACACCTATTAACTCATCCACTGCATATGACGAGTTTGACGAGCTATAGTTATGGGTCCACTGCTTATGACGAGTATGACGAGTTATCAATTAGCTTTAATAACTATAAAACAAAAAAGTATGATCGCCGATTCGCCGTCCATAGCGCTCTATGGACCGCCCCTATTCACAAAAAACGGATCCAGATCTTCCAGACCGGAAATGGGGGGGCGGGACAACGACGCCTGTATCCTGTCTGCCGAAATCCCATCCGGTTTAATGTTACACAACACCAGCGTGGCGCTCCGTCGGTTTCGCTTTGGGAAATGGCAGGCTGTTTACCGTCGTAGCTTACCGTGACTGGATCGTATTGTGAATGGAATCGGTGAACCATCGCGCAATGGATTCGCACGCGCGCCCACGTTAAAGGTAGGCAAAATCCTGGCGGTGTGGACCATTAGAAGGGTCTTAAAAATAGCGGTGGGTGAGAGCGAGTTAAGAGCTCCAATCTATTTAGGTTTGTTTCGCTGGTGGATGTAAACTGACCTGCACTGCGTGACGTAACTTCACTTAACCGCAGCACTTCCGCCACTTCAGTTATGCAGCCCACAGCGCATATTGTGGCCAGCGTGCCAAAAACATATCTTCATCAAAAAAAGGTTTAATGCGATTGGTATAACATCACATGTTTTTTATTTTATTTTAAGGCACCCCACTTTGAATATTGGGTGCGTGGAGTGGAGGAGGCAGGGTGGGTGTACATGCCTGGTTACATCTTGTTAGATGTGTGTAATCTAATGTCAGTGACAGAGCCACCTTTTAACCTGCAGCAGTCAGTGCCCTGCAGGCGCTGACCCAGAACCACCATATGGTCCCCTGGATCTGTGGCCTGCCCGCGGTCCTGGACCCAAATCAGCCATCCATCACTCTGTGCGTGCGTGCGTGTGTGTGCGCGCATGTGTGTTTTGTGTCTGCATGCATTCTGTTTCTGTCATGTTTATGCAAATGCGTGCGCGACTGCGTGCACATGCTCACTGTGTGTGCGCGTGTGAGTGAGTAAGTACGTTTTATTTATATAGTTCCCCTCTGAGAGGCTTTACAGATAAAAAGCAAAACTAAGAGAGTGAGAGAGTGTTTGCATGTGCTGTATGTCCATAATTGTCTTTGACTTTTATGTGTTAGTGCAGGGGTCTTCAACATTTTCAGGCCAAGGACCCCTTAGTTGAGAGAGAGATGAAGCAGGGACCCCCACAACCTTTTCTATTCATTCATAGATTCCATAGTTTCATTGTTTGACAGCACGATCATGTATTTTGGATTCATGTCAATTTGGGTTTTCAGATATATAACCACTTGAGCCGTCAATACTTAATAAACTTGACCTTTCACTCTGTACTTAGTCTGCTCTTTTTCCCCTCTACACCAAACCTCTTTGCTGAAAATAGCCGATCTACAAGCTCACAACGCCTCACAGCGCGAGGCGTTGTGAGCTTGTAGATCGGCTATTTTTGGCTAAAGTTATCAGAATATGGACACTAGGGTTCAAGTGGTTAAAGAGGAAGACCACCCATTTTCAATATTGAGCTATGTCATTAATATACCTTAGAGGAGTTGTGTGGAAATAGAAAAAAAGTCCCCCCCCCCCTTCTGTGTTGCCTAGAACTGGAAGATTGATTTTGGGGTTTGTATTGTAGTACAATACAAACCCCCCCAATACAAAGTACAATGTGTGATGTCATCAAGTTGTACTTTACAATACAAACCCCCAAATCAATCCTCCAGTTCTAGGCAACACATGAAGGGGGGGAACTTTTTTTCTATTTCCACACAACTCCTCTAAGGTATATTAATGACATAGTTCAATATTGAAAATGGGTGGTCTTGGGGGGCACGGTGGCGCAGTCAGTAGTGCTGTCGCCTCACAGCTAGAAGGTCCTGGGTTCGATTCCCGCCGGGGGACACTGTGGGTGCTGGGGGCGTGTTCCCTCCTCCGCGTCATCAGTGCCCACACCCTAGGTGGGGTTGGCAAAAGGGCCTTTCTGTGTGGAGTTTGCATGTTCTCCCCGTGTCTCCTAGGGTAGATACCCTCACAAAAACATGCAGTAATCCTGGTCTCTATAAAGCCTCCCTCTGGCCAGCCGGGGCGCCTGATGGAGGGGAATGGAACTGGTTGGAATAACGTGTTCCTTCCACGCGCTACGTCCAACCGGGGAAGCTCCCCCTGTCAGGTGACAAGAAGCGGCCTGCTCACTCCTCATGCATTGAAGGAAGCATGAGCTCAGTTCGGGGCCCTCCCCAGGTTGGCAGAGGGAGAGTAGAGCCCAGGATCACAGCTTAGGCAATTGGCACCGGGTGAAAAAATGGGTTACAAAAATCGTGGGATAAAAATAAAAAATAAAAAAATAAAAATGGGTGGTCTTCCCCTTTAATATATATAAAAAAGAGTTCATATAAAAAAGAAAGGTTTCTATCACTCAAAGATCTGGAGGACCCCCTCTAGTAACTCTGAGGACCCCCTAGGGGTCCCGAACCTCCTGTTTGTTGGTGTGTTCGTGTATGGGTGTACTGTGTGTGTGCATATGTCCATGCATGTGCGTGTCCATGCATGCACGATTGCACGTGCATGCGTGCGTGCGCGTGTGGACAAACTAATTGCAGCAGATGTCTCCTGTCGCGCTCCCAGGGGACCCCGTGACCTTATGTTTCTACGGTGATCTGGACCACATTGATTTCTGATGTTGATATGCAATCTCTCTGCTTGTGGAAGTCATCCTGTGCATCTAATATCTTTATCCTCCATAGGGGAGCCTTTAGGACCAGGAAATGATCATTGTAACTTGCAGGTATTGCATGCAATACTCACGTCTACTAATGCACAATGTGTTATTCTTCTAAAAAACGCAAAGTACAATTAGGGAATTGTACGACACATTAACTGTTCTGCTGCCATTGACAGCGCTCACCGTCAATCTTACTGTATTTACAGTAAATGTATTAATACTTACAGTATGTAGCTCCGGTCGCGGCCGCATCGGTAATGTCCGCGATTTGTTTAAAACGTACGTTGGGCGTGCACGCGAAGTGAAGCTCCTCCATGTTGAGTCAATGGAGAGGCCCATAAAGAGACTTCATTTACTCCAAATAAGACTTTTAAACCCAAAGCACAGCTCCAAACAACAATAGCAAGGCAAGCCTGGCGGCCGCCATGACACACTGTCACATGACACATGTCATGTGACTAGATGACGTAATCGTTGATGTCATTCAACAGTCCGTGTGTGTACACACATTCCAGGCAGGCCTTTCACAATAAGAGCGTGTGCTAATGGAGAGATCTGCGTGGCGTCAAAGAAAAGTTAACCCTTCATACCCTGCAGCACTAATTGTGTTAAAGACCCAGTGAAATGGCTATTTTGGGTATAAAATCTGAGTCATGTGATGCTTAATGTTTTGTTTGTAGCCCTCAGTAGCAAGGCAGAGAGACACGACAGGCTGCCTCTTGTACAGAATGTTTGTTTCCAAGTTGCTTATTATTCTAACCTATAATGTTTACAGATACATATGTTATTGTGCTCATTAAGTTTACAATTAGTAATACATAGTTTGGACATCATCTTGATTGAGATTCAAAACGGAGTAGCTCTATAATTAAAAACAGCTGTGTTTGGAGGAATGCCAGCAATGGTAATCAAACAGGTGAATGTAATCAAAGGTTCATTTATATTCAAAAGGTCTATCTATGTCATTTTTGCTTCTAGTGTTAGGAATACCCATACGATTACCACGGATAAGCTCTAAAAGTGTGAAAAACTTATATTTCATTTCACTGGGTCTTTAACCACATGAGCCCATCCCTTTTCTAGGCATTAGTGTCCGACCGATAGACTTTTTTGTGAACCGATACGATACAAGAGAGGGGGGGGGGCCATCACCGATACCGATACGATACCGATATAAAATATTTTTGAAAAAAAAGTAAAAAAAAAAGATGGCTGCCAACTCGGGAAACTTGGGTGCGGGCATCAAATGAGTTATTATTATTATTATATTTTTTACACAATCCAGATTCCAGGAGCATTGACAGGCCTGACGCACACGCATAATCCAGGCCATTGACAGGCCTGACAGGGCTCGGCGCCACCCATAGGATGGAGTTCTGAACTGAACAGAACGCAGATAAACACAGTATGTCGTCAATTCACCATACAGTACCGGAGGAGGAGGGCTCACTTGTTATGGTGGACGGAACGTTAGAGTAGCCTATTAGCTTGTTTTGGTAGCTAACAGAACCATAGCATGGAAGTTGAGTCGGTGACACAGACAAATCCCACTCGATCTACATTGAATCACTGCATTGGAATCCACACTGAACTGAACGCCTAGTTGATTAAGCCACCTCACTGCATTTGGTGCAGAATCGTGCAGGGCTGCGGCGCATCTTTGAATCGATTACACGTCTCTCTTCATGTCGACGGCTGATGGACTGAAATGCTGAAGGCTCATTGCTTATATGTAGCATGTGGCAGGGCGCGCTCTGCTGGACAATGTATATCATTACATCATTCAGAGCCCTCATACACTCTTCAATGCGCTAGGCTTACTTTTTATTATATCGGCAGGACATTACACCGATATGATATAAACCGATATGCCCAAATAAGGTCATATCGGTGCCAATATATCGGCGGCCGATATATCGGTCGGACACTACTGGGCATGTCATATTATTACACATTATTACATTATACATTCGGGGGAAATAAGCCAACTTTCAGCAAAATGAGCAGACCTACAAGTTCACAATGCGTTGGAGTTGTAGATCGGCTATTCAAGTCTCCATGGGGGTGAGTAATTGATAGGAAAAAAAACTCATTTTGGGGGTGAACGATCCCTTTAAGTGGATAGTTTAGGTCTTTATAAGTGCAGACATCAACGGGACCAGTTGATACGGGTTCTTCAGACCACGCACATGCACACATAGACATCAAAGGGGGCTTGAGCCCCTGCCCTTTTATGGTCCCATCCTAATTTACAGTACACTTTAAGACAGGATAAGACATAATAAAGCCATAATAAGAAATAATGTGTTGGTAATTAGAACTAATATGTTGTTAGACAGAAATAGCAGAAAGAGCGAATACATTGTCTGGCACCGGCCGACCGGCAGTTCCACCATCAGTTGTGCTGCATCGCCCGGCGATAGGACCGGCGGCCGCCGCACGGAACTGTAGGTAGGACCAGCATCGCTGGTAACTGCCGCGGCAGCCACCACCGCACGGACCGGCAGTTTACCGCGACGGGACCTGCCGGTCCGTGCGGCGGCCGCCGTTCCTACAGCCGGGACTGCCGGTCGAACTGCCAGGCCTATCGCCGGCGATGCAGTGCGACTGCCGTTCGAACTGCCGGTCGTGCGGCGGTACCTGCCACGGTAGTTCCGCGGCAGGTGCCGGTGCCAGAGAAAGTATCCGCTCTTTCTGCTATTCTGTCTTTGTTTCTATCTAATAAAACATATTAGTTCTAATTACCAACACATTATTTCTTATTATGGCTTTATTATGTCTTATTCGGTCTTCAAGTAGGATGGGACCCCTTTTATCTGTCTGTAAAAAGTGCCCTTTCCAGACCATAAATGCAGTTCTTCTTACTATGGTGAAAGAAATGCAAACGCCTCCTTTCCATGCCATACCTGAAGGCAGCGTTCTAGAGAATTGCCTTGTTCAAACTCTCGTGAACTTGAACGCAGCATCTTACGTTGAAAGAATTGCCCTCTCTGTGTAGAAATCCATGCCGTTACGCCACATCTCCAGTACTCACTTGATTATGCTTAGATCAGTGTGGTATCGAGTACCGAAAAACAGCCGTCCTCCAAGCGCGAGCTTGGAGGTCTGCTATTTTCGATATTTCCACCTAAAGGCCCTTTTAGAAATGTCAGACCCTGCCTCTCTCTAACATTCTCTGCACGTCCCTGGTTCAGACAGTGTTGCCTCTCTGAAGGCTTGTTGTGCTGTTCCTGTGTTCATCTGGGATACGATGGGTCACCACATGGTGTCCCTGTGGCGCTACTGGCCAGTGAAGGCATCAGCACTGCTGACAGCCCAGGGAGATGGGTGTGACAAGCAGGGACGTGCTGGGCCCCTGATTCAGCCCGGGAAAAAGAGTTGGAGAGGCCCTCATTTCTTTTTTTTATATTTCGTCGTTGTCGGGTGGAAACCTTATATGTCCAAAACCGTTTGTTTTGTATTTATCATTTTAAAAATGATTTAAACTAGTGAAAACAGCCGATCGAGGCGTTGTGTGGTTGTAGATCTGCTGTTTTCACTACTTTTGTGCAACGGCCTTGTATGATGAAGCAGGGCTTTGCTTTGCGAAAAAAAAATATATATAAATTGAAACTTGGAGATACGAGGTTTCTGCCCGACAGTGACGATTTACTTTGTTGGCCACCCAGCCCCCAAAATGGAACGAAGGCCAACATTTTATTTTTAATTTTTTCCTAATGGCCGGCCTGGACCGGCCGGGAATGAACCGGCCGTTCGGGAGTTGTCCCGCTTTTCCCAATGGCCAGCACGTCCCTGGTGACAAGCATCCTTCACGTCATGTCAGACCAAAACGGTGTTCATTCATCCACCGCTCTGAAGCAGCGGTTCCCAAACCTTTCAGCTCGTGGCCCAAGAGAGACCTGATTAGACGTTTGCCCTGGGACCCAAGCTATAGAGAAAATAGCAGATCTACAAGCTCAAAATGTTGTGTGAGTTTGTAGATCGGCTATTTTCACTACTTCTGAAACATTTTGTTTTCAAATTTAGGCAACTTATACGATTTTTTTTGTATTTCTTCGTGAAATTATACTGTAATAATCATTGCATTTTGTTTTTAATTCATGAAAAATGTTGCTTTTTTTGGGGGAATGTTTATTGAAAATGTTTTTAAATAATACTAATTCAAAACAAATTGTAGGGAATAAAATAAAATAAAGAGACCCATAAATGGGTCCCGACCCAGTGTTTGGAACCAGTGCTCTATAGTCTAAAGAACAAACAAAACAAAACGTGAATGTCAGTATACTGTAGGGAGATACTGGCCGTCTTTCTTGTCTTTCATTCGCTAACAGAAAGAAACAATTTTTTTGAACAGCATGATTTGGGTTTACACCAATGTTGTTTTTGACAGCAAATTTTGATTTAGTTTTAGTCATAGTCTTTTGAATAAAATGTAATTTAGTTTTAGTCATAATTTAGTCACCTGAAAAGTTTTAGTTTTAGTCTAATTTTGGTCGACTAAATATCATAAGATTTTAGTTGACTAAAATTTAGTCAACTACAGTTGATTTAGTCAACTAAAATGCATTTTGGCAGGCCTTGATGACATCGTAATGACTGATTTTACACTTGGTTGCATGCTGAAAATAGCCGATCTACAAGCTCACAACGCGTCGCAGCGCGACGCGTTGTGAGCTTGTAGATCTGCTATTTTCAGCACGCAACACCTGATAGCAACCAAACATAAAATGACTTTCTCCTCCACTAGTCCCTTCCTAACGTTTTAGTCTAGTTTTTATTTTGTTGACGAAATTGTCAATATATTTAGTCTTAGTTTTAGTCATCACAGCTTCGTTTTTATTTAGTTTTCGTCAGTGAAAAAAACGCAGTCGACAAACATTTTTCGTCATGGTTTTAGTCAACGAAATCAACATTGGTTTACACAATAAACTCCTCTGTGGTTTAATTGAATCCTGAGGAAAAAATTGACCCAGATTTGGACTGATGACGGTGATGGAGGGAGGATGTTACGGGTCCATTTTCCCGAGTTATACGCTCTCAGATAGAATTTAAAGCTGAGGATTTCTCAGTGTGTGCCTTACTTTCCCTGGCTCTGTGGAGGAACAGGTGCAACTCGCCAGTTGTTCTTTTGTCCCAGAGTGCTTGTTGAGCGGGGAGGGGAAGGACGGCGGAAGGGCCTGAAAAGCAGAAGCAGCAGCACCTGTTAACATTCCTCACTGCTTCTGGGACACACCGAGAAAAAAAAAAGAACTGCCGGGAAAAGGGGGGGTCGATCACTCGGACGAAAAACACGTGCATACTAGGGCATTCACGAATAGTGATTTTTAGTATTCGAATTATTCGACCTCAAAGTATTCGAATTGTCGAATATTCGACAGGACTGGCCAAACAGATATTAAGTAAGCAAGAGGCAAACATTGTGAAAATAGCCGATCTACATGCTCACAAAGCCTCGTGGTGCGAGGCGTTGTGAGCATGGAGATCTGCTATTTTCATAATATTTATCTGCGGAACCGAGTCACATTAAATGTAATACCTACAATTCCAAGTGCTTGTCAGGGTGGGGGTCCCCAGTTCAAATATGTTTATTTTGGGGGTCACGGCCTAAAAAGGTTTGAGAACCCCTGGTATAGAGCATTAACAAACTCATCCACCAGGGGCATTGACAACTGATTCTTATGACTTCCTATCTAGCCAAGCTTTATAAACTATATATTTTTAAAGAGAAAAAACTTCGGAGAACAACGTTGAATAGTGACTTTGATATTCAAATATTCAAATATTCGAATAGTTGGTGAATGCCCTAGTGCATACGAGTCAAAGTGGGAATCAAATTACTATTATACATTCAGAAAGGAGAACACTATCACCGCTTGATTACCACTTTGCATTAACTTTTGCCAAAATTAGCAGATCTACAAGCTCACTGTGAGGCGTTGTGAGCTTGTAGATCGGCTATTTCCGGCAAAGAGGTTTGGTGTAGAGGGGAGAAGTATTGACACTTCAAGTGGTTAAATATCTGAAAACACAAATTGACATGAATCCAAAATACACCCAACGATTGTGCTGTCAAACGATGCAACGATATGGAATCTATGAAGAGGTTGTGGGGGTCCCTGCTTCATTCATCTCTCTCTCAACTAAGGGGTCCTTGGCCTGTAAACATTGAAGACCCCTGTTGTACTGTATATGCATGTAAATGGGTGTGTTTTCTTTTGTAAGGGGTGGGTGAGGTGGATTATGGGCCCTGCTTGCTCTGGCCACAGCTGTGCGCGGCTGTTGAGAGGGTCTGATGTCATGTATAATAGGGGTCTGCTGGGATGTGTGAGGGAGACGGAGGGGGGAGACGGAGAGAGAGAGAGAGAGAGAGAGAGAGAGAGAGAGAGAGAGAGAGAGAGGGGGGGGGGGGGGGGGGAAACCAGATCCCTGTCTGCTGTAACTGACTCTGAGCGAAGGCTGATTTGAGGCCACCTGCCACAGACATACCACAGCTCCTACATACGTAGACTACACACACACACACACACACACACACACACACACACACACACACACACACACACACACACACAGACAGAGAGAGAGAAGGACTCAGCGTATGTCTGTC
The DNA here is from genome assembly GCF_963921795.1 of Nannobrachium achirus. Classification (NCBI taxonomy): domain Eukaryota; kingdom Metazoa; phylum Chordata; class Actinopteri; order Myctophiformes; family Myctophidae; genus Nannobrachium; species Nannobrachium achirus. The sequence continues at coordinate 18,989,839 of NC_137828.1, read as the reverse complement.
TGTGTTTGCCTCTCCGAGACGAGACAGCGGGGGTGTTCGTGTGTACTGTGTATATGTGCCTGTGAAAAATAACCTTTGTGTCCAGTGCTTAATTTGTCAGTGAATAGGTGCCGGATCCCGGGCTGCGCACGCAGGGGCTGCACGCATAAACTGTCGAGTGAGCGCGTACGTATATGGCTTGTCTATTGTGGGTCACTGTCACCTGTGAAGCACCACATCAGAATGTTCAATTCAAAGGAATTGAACAAAAACATGAAAATATAAAGTAAAGAAAAATGATGCTGCCAAAAAGGCTTCTATGGAAGGATGAAAACATAGATGACCAAACGGCACTATTTTGATTGGCAAATAGGTGAGGGAACTTGTTCCCCCTTGTTCCCCCACAAATTAAGCACTGTTTGTGTCCATACTGTGAGCAGGTTTTGTGTGTGTATGCATATGTAAAAAAAAAGGTTTTTGTTGCACGACTGAGACATTTTCACCACCCACATTGTGCACGTGTGCGCGCGCACATGCTCGCGTGTGCGTGCGTGCGTGCGTGTGTGTAGCGTTTGAAAGGCGAGCGACCACAGAAAGGATGCATGGGTGGGGGTGGGGCTGACAGAAACGGTGACTTAATACCTCTTGATATTTCATGGCTGAGGGGAACGCGGAGGCACTCCCTGCTTTATGGAGCTCGGGGTTCTGGAGCGGTTAGCTGTGTGGAAACCTGCCCGGAGCGGAGGAACAGCTGAATGATGTCATAATACATGTACAGTAAGAGTGTACACAGCCCTTGTCTGTCCCCATGCCACGGAGCTGTTGTGTACTTACAAAAACTGCAGACATTTTCGAGTGTCTTTGTAGCAACGAGAGCTAACACAGGCTAACCACGTGCGCGCTAGCCTGCATGGGATTCCAGTAGCATTTTCGGAGTCTCTGATCCGGTCGGGAGGGAAATAACCTACGTCATCAGGCTGACTATACAGGTTTGCCGGAAACCACCAAACCGGAAACCACTTTTTAGTTTTGTTTCTTTTGGTATGACTAGTCCTGTGCCCAGGGGTGTGCGATGAGGGATTGAATGAAGTAATGTTGGAGAACCCAGACCGGTGCCCGTTGGGCAGAACAGTCACCATTGATTGCTCTTTTATGGCCATATAATAATAATAATAATAATGGATTGCATTTTTATAGCGCTTTTCTAAGCAAGTTGCGAACTCAAAGCGCTTACAATGTTCCATTCAATCATACATTGGGAGGTGAAGCGGCGAACAGTCAACGCCAGCGTCCTCACTTCCCACATTCACACACCAATGGTGGCAACTGACAAGCTAACACCATTGGAGGCAACGTACAGTATGGTGTTCTGTGCCCAGGCCAGTCTGTGATGTCATCTCCAAATGTGGGCACTGTCAGTTGGGCTTTGTTGATGTCAGTTGGGCATTGTTAGGTGGTGACACTGTATAGTATAGGTGATGTCAGCATGCAGACAGACGGTCAGACGGCGGATAGCGGACAGACACATTCGGTAAACTAATAGTTAGATAATCGTTTGGTATGTTGATCTGTTATTCTAACTCGTACCGTGACTAGCACGAATAAGCGAATTGATCACACGGATCAATTTAGAACGACTACCAGGCTTCCACCTCGGAGCTGGAAAGTCCGGTGACGGAAGGTTACGAGCGCGCTAAGCTAATCGCTAAAGAAGTCACAGCCGTGTGATTGAGACGTTGAATGCCTGAGTAGGAGTGAGAATAGGTGGGGTTGGGGTGGGGTAGGGTTGATGAGAAGAGCCTGGGTGGGTTTCACAGAGGACTGGAGGAGAGACACTGGGGAACAGATGTGTGTTTGGGAGGGGAGAGATGAGAGATTGAATGTGAGTGTTTTCAGAGGGGAAGGTGGATGGATGGGGGGTCTCGCTTAGCCGGTAAAGTTGACCTCACAGGGCAGATGGGCTGTGTGTGTGTGTGTGTGTGTGTGTGTGTGTGTGTGTGTGTGTGTGTGTGTGTGTGTGTGTGTGTGTGTGTGTGTGTGTGTGTGTGTGTGTGTGTGTGTGTGTGACCTGATGCATTACTACGATCTAGACCAATCAGTGTGCCCCCTGGTTTCAGAGGCACAGAGGCGCAGTGATAGGACTTCACCGTGACTATGATGGCCTCCACTTGTTATCACATTTTTAGGTGATAGCTTATCACCTAAAAGTTGAGGTGATAGCTCTTCACCTCAGACTATGATAAGGCCTTTAGGCTGCTCAACAGCACCACCTGAAGGTACAGAGGCAGTATTTTTTGCCATTGAGGCCGTACTTATACATACATACGGACAGACAGATAGACACACACACTCGGTCAAATATTACAGCAGTACTACTTTATGCACCGCTCAACAAAATACTGTTACCTGTATGTGCGTGAGTGCATGCGTGATGCTTTTGCACGTGTAGCAGCATGTGCTTGCATGTGTGTGACTGTGCACAAATGCGTGTGTGCGTAAGCGACGGCATATGTGCGTTTTGTGCAGGAGCCATCATCCCTGGGCCCAGAAGATCAATGTCTGGCTTCACACTTAATGGCAAGAACGAAGAATCAAGTTCCCTCCTCGTTCGTTCGTTCTTTTGTAACCAGCGTTGCCAGCACGCCAGACCTGCTCCCCTTCTCCTCTCCTCCGTGTACCAGAAATCTAAATATGGAAACAGTGATTGGAAATTGTTTAGACAACCTGAAATGGTTTATCCCGGAGCTGAGCCTTTTCCAGCACGGCTCACCACAGATCAAAGCTCAGGAAATATGAATCATACAGCATTTTCTGTAACGGCAACCTTGCCTTTCTTCGCGCCGCTCCCTAGCTGGGATGCGTGCGCACGCACACGTGCGCGCCACAAATAATAATAAGAGCGTTGAATAAAACAAAAGGGAGGGCAGAGGACTGAGCTGAGCGGAGCACAGAGGCGTCAATTGGGTATGGCAAGCTGGGAGAGTGTTTTCTGCTGGTGTTTCAGTCCGAGTGTATCAAAGGGTGCGTTCGGAAATGCGCACCGGGTGTGTGCTCAGTGTAGTGAGTGCCTAAACCCAACCCTAATCCTAACCCTAACCTCAGTAAAACTATGCCTAAACCCAACCCTAACCCTAACCTTAACCTCAGTAAAACTATGCCTAAACCGAACCCTAACCCTAACCAGAACCGTTGCACATTTCTGAACGCACCCTTTGATACACTCTGACTGAAACAACAGCAGAAAACACTCTCCCATGGCAAGCTATGGCAGCTGACATACCAGGGGGAAATAATAAAATGTACTTTTGATTGTGCATTTTGCTAAGGTATGGCAACATGACTGGTGTCCCTCGCGCGCGTGCAAGACACCAGTCATGTTGCCATACCTTGGCTTTTGCTGAACTGACGCCACTGGCGGAGCAGAGCGTGTATCTGTCTGAACGTAGGTGTGCAGACGTATCTTACTCCATCACACGGGGGGGGGGGGGAGGATGACAGCGGTCTATCCGTCATCTTTCCACTCCGCTCCTCCTCTCACCATGCTAACGGTAACCATCTTTCTTCCTCCCGTGTCCTCTCCCTCTCTCTCTACTTCCTCTCTGACCCCACCGCCTCTCTCCATCATCCTTCCCTCCCTCCCAGGGGTGTAAAGTAACGAAGTACTGTAAGTAAGTATTCTTTGAAGCGGTGAAAGCCGCTTCCAAGGTGTGGCTTTGTCTGTCCCATGTCTGTCCCGTGCATGCAGAATTGAGGATTGGTCAAGCTTCACATGACAATTTGGCCCTCCAGATAAAATCATTCGTTCATTCAGAATTCATAAAAATATAGAACTAAAGCACATAAAAATAGGTTACACATGTGGTATTTCCTACTTTACTTGAGTATTTCCCAGCCCCATATATTATACTGTACATTTCGGCCATTTGAAAATAGCGGATCTACAAGCTCACGCATTGTGTGCTTGTAGATCTGCTATTTTCAAAAGATTTTTATTACATTTGAAAACGTGAAATGGGCCATTCTGCATAACGAGTACTTTTGTTTGGGGGCCGCTCTCCATTCCGACTTTGACTTCTAATTGTCTGAGTGGCGGCACTTTCCATAGAGGTTAGGGTTAGAGTTTGGGTTAGGTATAGGGTTAGTGTCGGAATGGGGGGATGTCAGAATGACAGCATGTCGGAATGGGGGGATGCACGCCTTTTGTTTTTGGTACTTTAAGTACATTTTGATGCCGATATACCTTTGTACTTTTACCCTAGTACATTTTGAATTCCGGACTTTTACTTGTAACAGAGTATATCTACGTTGCAGTATTGATACTTTTTTTCCACACGTAACACAATACATACACTCACACCCATTCACTCACCCCCACACACACACAGCCTACCCCCTGCCCATGCCCATTAAAAGTCACCTTGTTTACAAAAATAATAATCAGATGACATTGTTCACATCATTTTCTTATTTTGTTTCATTTCTTTTCCTTTTCTCTTTAACCTTACATTACCATTGTGAATATGCACATTATTTTCAAGTGTTTGTCTCCACAGCACCCATATATATACCTCCCAAAGCTGTTCGAAGTCACTCTGTCTACCCCCAATTATATGAGTCAGTCTCTCCAGCCCAATAGAGTTCATGAGTTCTCCATGCCACATTCTCAATGTGGGGGCATCAACGTTTTTCCAGCATAATGCCAGTATTGATACTTTTACCTAAGTAAAACATTTGAGTACGTTTTCCACCACACTGCTCTCTCTCTGGTACTTCCTCTCCGACTCGACCGCCTCTCTCCATCTTCCTCCCCTCCCTCCCTCCCTCCCGTGGTCTCCTCCCCTCCTCCATAAAGATCAGCCTCACGGCTCCCAGGGGAATGGCATCTATCACAGGTATTGCCTCCCCGGCTCAGCGATAACTGATCCACCGTCTAAAGATCGGAGGGAGGGGGTGGGGGGACAGCATCATTCTCCCAGGGACGTGCTGGCCATTGGGAAAAGCGGGACAACTCCCGAACGGCCGGTTCATTCCCGGCCGGCCATTAGGAAAAAAATTAAACCGTTAGCACAAAAGTAAAAATTTAACTGTTTGCACAAAAGTAGTGAAAACAGCAGATCTACAAGCACACAACGTGTGCTTGTAGATCTGTTGTCTTCACTAGTTTACATCATTTTTAAAATGATAAATACAAAACAAACGGTTTTGGACATACAAGGTTTCCACCAGACAACGACGAAATATAACTCATGTAATTGGCCCACTGGCTTGTCACTTTGTCACAAATCTTTGAGTAGCAGCAGCGCTATAGAGAGAGATCTCTCTCTATAGCGCGCAATGAGGGCCTCTACAACTCTTTTTCCCGGGCTGAATCAGGGGCCCAGCACGTCCCTGCATTCTCCCTTCTGCCATCTCTCCTTACTCTCCCGCGGGAGCGGCGCCGGTGAAATACTGCCCCCGCCGCTGCACACGCACACGCAGACACACATGTCCTGCAAACGGCACCGTTTGCTTTTCCCCCCTCCTCCCCTCCTTTTGTTCTTTTTAACCACTTAAAGCTATATATACTTGGCTGACCGGGGTCGGTTGATACTTGGTACCCTCCTTTTTTCCCCTCTATTCACCATATTCCTGGCCCTCTCTTTTGCAGAGGGCGCTAGAGAGTTTTTCTCTGTGTGCTGCTTCAAAAAACATCTTTTCACTTCCTCCCAAGTAAGGAAGTGACATGGAATTGTCTGTTCCCAGATTTTGCCAAAGAAATAAGCCCACTGAAGCAACTAGGCTACTACTTTACATTTGCATTTGAAAATAGCAGATCAGCAAGCTCACAATGTGTCACATTGCGGCACATTGTGAGCTTGTATATTTGCAATTTAAAAAATATTGAGGGGAAAAAATATTTTGAATATTTTTGAAACATTTCAACACCATAAATCTGTGTGGAGGTCCCTGGCACCACATATTTTCAGATGGGGGTCTGCGACTGTGGACAAATATGTTAATCTGGGGTCCTTGATATGAAAAGATTTGGGAACCACTGGTTTAAAAAATATTAGAAAGTAAGCCCAATAAGCAACTATACTATTATTTTAAAAGACACAAATTGCTTATTATAAGCAGACATGGCAACCCAGGTAAATGTACCCAGAGCCCAGAGCCTAGAACGCCAACTACTGACACTTTAATGCAAGGACAACAGGAAACCAAATTATGTTTTTCAGGCCAGCTTTTTCAGCCTCCGCCTCTTTCAGGATATGAACAGGAAGCCGGGGGCGGGGGCGGGGCCAGGAATATGTGAATACACTCCTCACCGAAAATAGCTGAGCCTATTAGATCGTAGTATTTTTTTTTTTCTTCTAAAAATGTTATCCCATGAATCCATTTTTCACCTGGTGTCAATTATCCTGGGCGCTACACTCCCTCTACCAACCTGGGGAGATCAATAGACTGACCTCATGCTTCCTTCTATGCATAAGGAGTCCAAGTTGCTTCTTTTCACTTGACAGGGGGCAGTTTTCCTGGTTGGACCTAACGTGTGGATGGAACACATTATTGCAACCGGTTCCTTTCCCCTCCATCAGGCTCCCTGGCTGGCCAGGCGGAGGCAGTATAGAGACCAGGAATACTGCATGTTTTTTTGTGAGGGTATCTACCCTAGGAGACACGGGGAGAACATGCCACACAGAAAAGCCCTTTCGCCAACCCCACCTAGGGTGTGGGCGCTGATGACGCGGAGGAGAGAACAACGCCCCCAGCGCCCCCAGCGTCCCCAGCAGGAATCGAACCCAGGACCTTCTAGCTGTGAGGCGACAGCACTACCTACTGCACCACCGTAAAGAGATGCTAGTGGTATTTCTGCTGGTACATTTAGATTTTCTTGAATGACTAAACAAGAATAAATCCTTCATTCTCTTGTACTGGCTTCAGTCGAGCCATTTCATGCCGATGTAGGCATCTTTTCCTGGATTTCTTGTATATGTTTTAATTAATTTTGCTTTTAGTTTCTTGAACTTTCTACAGTTTTCAAGAATTCTCTTTTTTGATTATTTCAAATGATGTCTGTAAATGTATATACTGTATGTATATATGTTGTTGTTCATTGTTGTATCTCGGTTGCGTTGTAAATGAGTGCTTGCTCTCAGTTGTATTCCCGAGTTTAAATAAAGGTAACAAACAAACAGACAAAACATCACTTGCTGTTTGTAATGTACTGTATTGCTGTTGTACAGTATGTATGTCTCCCACTGATCCTGCACATTGCCCTGTTTCTCCTTTGCTCTGGTACTTGTGTGGCCCCGTGCATGCAGGTAGATATACCCACAGGGCTGGGGTCAGACTCTCTCATCTCTATAGCCACTGGCTCTGTGGTCTGTGTTTGATCTTCCCTGGTTTACATTCTCCCGCAGTCCCATACACTGAGATGAGATGGAATAGAGAAGAACAGTCGACTAACAAAACGGTGCATCGGTTCACATTTGAATTATTGATCGAAGGAGTGGGCGGTCAGTGCTGCACTTTATCTAAGAATTTCACTACTGGATGCTGTGTATTGTTGTGCATGCTGCAATAAAGCAGTGGTTCTCAACCTGTGGGTCAGGACCCCCAGGGGGGTCCCCAAATGATTTTGGAGGGTCCCCAGATGATTAACTCTTTTTGCGCCGATCCCGAACTAGTTCGGCTTTATTTCGGCCTTTTGATCGTCCAGGGTGCGGATCCCGAACTAGTTCGGCTTTTTATATAAAATTATTTAAACACCCAGAGGCCTTACCGAAGCACCGGGCTAAATTTTCGAGCCGGCCGCCGGCCGCGATTTGTTTACATCGGCCCTGCATTGGAGTGGATTTGCCGTCCACTCCAATGCAATCCAGGATCTTTAGAGCTCATTTTCTCTGTTCCATGCCTATCCATGAGGTGCGCAAGGTTTAATCACGGCTAAATCGCCAAAAATTGGGCTTCTAAAATGAGTGGTAGCCAATAGCTAACTTCAAGCTAACTTCATCCTGTTCCTGTTCATGACACAAAGGAAAGTGTCCCCAGTTAAAATATGATTATTTTGGGGGTCGCGGCCTGAAAAGGTTGAGAACCACTGCAATAAAGCACTTTTTATTTTTCAGATTATTTTTGTTGTTGTTGCTTTTCTCTCTTTATTGACAGTATTACAGTGAAGATAGGACAGGAAACAGGGAGAGACAGATGGGGAGTGACACACAGCAAGGTCGCCAGGATCGGGATTCGAACCCGCGACACCCTCTCAGGCTGCATTAGCCTACATGTGGTATGCGCCTGGACCACTAGGCCAGCAGGCACCACACCCCCTACAATAAAGCACCTTGAATGCTCCACTTGACATCGTCTCTCCCCATCATCATCCGCGGTCCGTTCATTCCCGAACGGACAGCATTGAGGGTCTGACTCACGGCTTTCAGGGAAGAGAAGCTGCGGCAATGTCGTGCCCTCGCCTCGCCGAGGTGCTCCAGTAAACACGTCATGGCGCAGCTGGCGTCATACCTTGATGGCATCACTCGAGGGCTGACACGAGTTGATGTCAGCGTGTGGTGACATCATCATTTTGCGGGGGGACATCTTCCAGCGCGTGATGTCAGTCTGAGTGGCACTCGGGAGTCAGGAACCCAGGGATGTCGCACCACATTCTGGGCCCTGGGTGCAAGGATTCACTGCGGGCCCCCCATGAATGTTCTTCATAGGGGGAGGGGGTTTAACCCATTTAGACTGCGAAAATAGCAGATATACAAGCTCACTGCTTGTAGCTCTGCTATTTTTGAAAAACCGTGAACATTTTTGCAAGTCTGAATATTTTTAAATCCTTTTTTTGAAAAACCTATGTTTCTATGTCAGTGGTGCATAGAAAGATCTACAAACTCTACAAGATCTACAAGCTCGCAGTGCGGCACTCATTGCCGCGCTGTGAGCTTCTATATCTGCTATTTTTCAATAGCTAAAGAATAAAATAATTAAGGCCCCTCCACCTTGGGCCCTAGTAACTCAGTCCCACTTTTCTCCCCTTGTGACGCCCCTGGCGTGATGTCAGTCAGCATGGCACGCGGGAAAGACTGAGTGGCACTCAGGAGAACACAGAGGCGTCAATTGGGTATGGCAGGGGTATGCAGCTGCCATACCATGGGTCCAGGGGGGGGGGGGGGGAATAAAAGTTACTAAATCCATGAATGTCTCTTTTTCTATCTGTGCTGGTTATTATGTTGTTAAATTACAGTAAAATAACTACAAAAAATGCTAAATTTAACAAAATGGTCACTTTAACAAGGTATTATAATTATATTCTCCACACTTGTATTCTCCCCACCTGGACAGAATGGTATATTCCCAGGTTCCGCAGGTCAGCTCCACAGGTGCAATGCATTTAATGTTAATTGTGACACGTTTACTAACATGCCAAGCTTAGCAGCTGCACTTCAACCGTAGAAACGGGGAAAAAAATAAAATGTAGGCTACTTCTTAAAATAAATGTATCATGCCTGTTGCTATAAGGTATGGCGAAGGCGCGCGTGCAAGACACCAGTCATGTTGCCATACCTTAGCTTTTTCTGAACTGACGCCACTGGGAGAACGGGAAACATGACTAACCGTCCCACTTGTCCTTTCTGTCCATTACATGCACTGTGATTCCTCGCTGCCTGGCCAGAGTGCCTGGCCCATACCTGCCAACCCTCCTGCATTTTGCAGGAGACTCCTTTTATTGGACCATTGCTCCTGCACGACTCCTGTCCATGTCTCCTGCTTTGGGGGATTTCACCCTATTTTTGTATCAAACACACTCACACACCCCACTGATATGCATACTTTATGTATACTGTATTATGTCCGGATAAACTCAAGTTCCACATACAGTGTACTGTACACATATGATACACTCCATTTGTTACACTCCAAGTGATACATAATTGAATGCAATTATAAAGAGAGTCACTTTTATGTAATTAGTGGTTATTATTAAACATGGCTCTTTTATTGCTTCCGTCATCAAATCAATTTCTATTTTCTAATTGCCTACGTTTAGCCTTTTTTAAGATATTTTTGGGGTCTTTTCTGCCTTTGATAGTATACAGTGAAGACAGACAGGACACTCACTCCAGAGGACCACTATATTTCCACACTCACTCCAGAGGACCACTATATTTCCACACTCACTCCAGAGGACCACTATATTTCCACACTCACTCCAGAGGACCACTATATTTCCACACTCACTCCAGAGGACCACTATATTTCCACACTCACTCCAGAGGACCACATTGCATATATTTTGTTGGGCAGAAACCTCTCCGTATTTTAACTTTTTTCTGAAATGAATGCCCTACTTCAACATTCTAAAGTAGCAAAAATAGCAGATCTTCAAGCTCAAAATGTGTCACAGTGCAACACGTTTTGAACTGTGGATCTGTTATTTTTTAATTGGAATCCTGAATAATGATTTGCTATTTTTGAATTGGAATCCTGAAAAGAAACATTTTCTTTCAAATGTGTTAACGTTATGAACTACAAATACATTAGACATAAAAAAAGACAACATTTTAAGCTACTGATATACTGTAGATTGAAGTAATTAAAGCGGGTCATGTTTGCATGTGTGGAATTGTAACAGCTGAAATCAATAATATGCGGCAGTGGCTTAAGGGTAGAGAAACCGTCATTAGAACACGGAGGGTTCCCGGTTCGATCCCGGGCTCCCCCAGAGTTAGTGTGGAAGAGTCCTTGAGCAAGACTCTGAACCCCTAATTGCTCCCGGTGAGCAGGTTGGTGCCTTGCATTGTTTCCTCCCCCATTGTTCATGCTCAATCTCTGTAAAGCGACTTGGATAAAGGCACTATATAAAAAATGCACCATGTATGCGGGCTGCATGTTGCTGTATGCGGTGGTTGCAGTCACTGCAGCGGAGCATGCATGTAATCATGTCGCGCCTCTAACTGACAAGAGCTCTCTGTGTTTGCCTCACCTCCGACCGTATCGCGTTTCACTTTAAATAACTCCGCTCACGGATCGTTTCATGGCCACTTGAACATACAAGACGACGTCCAGTCTCTGGTTGTTGTTGTGTCACCTCCGCTCCGGTCAAACAGGTTGGACTCTTAACGAGCTCAGGCTCACGGCTTTGTGTCCTCGCGGCCGAAGGCCTTATATGGTCGCGCTCCATGGAGCCTTGACCCCTTAGACAGGTGTGAGGACCCCCCCCCCCCCCCCCTCCTCTTTGTCCACATACATGGCACAGGAGGAACAGTGCGCGCGCGCACACACACACACACACACACACACACACACACACACACACACACACACAGGTTCTCAGGTTCCAACGAAATGAGAGACAGGCAAGAGATCTATCAACAAAGAAATCACAAGGTACTTGACTCCCCTATGTGTGCGTGTGCGTGTGCGTGTACGTGTGCGTGTGTGTGTGTGTGTGTGTGTGTGTGTGTGTGTGCGCGCGCGCGCGCGCGAGTGTGTGTATTTGTCCCAAAGCAACTGCAAAAGATTAGCTGCTATTTATTTCCAAAAAGCTTTATATCCACGTATAACACGTAGCCTATATAACGACGCAATGTGACATAGCTCTGTTTATACAATGTTGTACCCCCTCCTGTATATATTACCTTCCCCTTTTTCAACTGGTTTTATTATATTATGACACTTTGGCATGTAAATGTAAATGTAGGTTCTCATGCCAATAAAGTTCCATTGAATTGAATTGTGTGTGTGCGTGCGTGCGCGCATATGTGTTTAAGACTGCACACATTGCATTATGTGCATGCACACAGGGACGTGCTGGGCCCCTGATTCAGCCCGGGAAAAAGAGTTGGAGAGGCCCTCATTGCGCGCTGCTGCTACTCAAAGATTTGCCATTTCAGATCATGACAAGTGACAAGCCAGTGGGCCAATTACATGAGTTATATTTCGTCATTGTCGGGTGGAAACCTTGTATGTCCAAAACCGTTTGTTTTGTATTTATCATTTTTAAAATTATTTAAACTAGTGAAAACAGCCGATCTAGTTGTGTGCTTGTAGATCTGCTGTTTTCACTACTTTTGTGCGACAGCCTTGTATGATGAAGCAGGGCTTTGCGGAAAAAAATGTACAAATTTGAAACTTGGAGATACAAGGTTTCTGCCCGACAGTGACGATTTACTTTGTTGGCCGCCCAGCCCCCAAAATGGAACGAAGGCCGACATTTTATTTTTAATTTTTTCCTAATGTCCGACCTGGACCGGCCGGGAATGAACCGGCCGTTCGGGAGTTGTCCCGCTTTTCCCAATGGCCAGCACGTCCCTGCATGCACACGTGTGTGTTTGTGCGAAACCATATGTGTGCACAAAATACACATGTGCGCCGCCACCCTGGTCTGCCCAGGAACTCGTGTTATGCCTCATTTGCTTCACGGCAAAGGGGCTGATTAAATATTTAAAGTACTTTCGCTGGCATCAGGTGTAACTCACTCCTGTAATCTCAGACAGCGGTAATTATAGTGGAGTTAACCATGTGAGAGAGACCTCTGAGGGCTTTGTTGTTTACACCTCCTCTACGCCAGTGGTTCTCAACCTTTTCAGGCCGTGACCCCCAAAATAATCATCTTTTAACTGGGGACCCACACCCTGACAAGCACTAAGAGTTGAGGAATTACATGATGTATAACACGGTTCTATTGTGAAAATAGCAGATCTACATGCTCACAACGCCTTGTCACAATTTCTGCCTCTAATATTTGACAATTTGACCAACGTTTAATTTGTCATTTTAGATGTATTAAAAAGTCCATAAATTGTCACTTTAGAAATGTGCAGATACCCTCTATACTCTTATACTGTATGTTGGTTTGTTTACTGTTGAGTGATAAAACAACGTTTCACGTTAAGTTAATCATCTGGGGACCCCCCAAAATAATTTGGCGACCCCCCTGGGGGTCCCGACCCACAGGTTGAGAACCACTGCTCTACGCTACCAGACCTCTGATCTTACATAACACACGTCATCTTCTCTCTCTCTTCCCTGGACGAAGCATACCGCAGCTATTCTGTATGTTATTGTATGGAGCGTTCACATGCGCGCGCACACTTTTCTTTCTATGGGGGAGAGAGAGAGAGATAGAGAGAGAGAGAGAGAGAGAGAGAGAGAGAGAGAGAGAGAGAGAGAGAGAGAGAGAGAATCATGTAGATTTGGGCAGTGGTGGAAAGTGACATTTACTCAAGTACTGTACAGTACTGTAGGTATTGTACTTTTACTCCAATACAATTATTTGAAAACAATTCTTCTGCATAATGAACACTTTTACTTTCAAGTATATCTTGATGCCCTTACTTTTGTGCTTTTACTAAAAGTACATTTTTTATTCCCTACAGCGTTTCTATAGTATTGATACTGCTGTATTAATACTTTTACTTAAAGGGGAGAACCACCCATTTTCAATATTGAACTATGTCATTAATATACCTGTCCCTTCTGTGTTGCCTAGAACTGGAGGATTGATTTTGGGCTTTGTGTTGTACTTTGCAATACACCCCAAAACACACAGAATACATAAGGGGGGGGGGGGGGGGGCACTTTTTCTTATTTCCACATAATAACTCAAAGGTATATTAATGACTTAGTTCAATGTTGAAAATGGGTGGTTCTCCCCTTTAAGTAAAAAATCACACCGGTGTGAAGTGAGCGGTGCTGATAATGATGATACACCCACACGGCGTCATAGAATTGAGGGACCAGCATTCCTGGTGAGGACATCTCATCATTATACTGTCCAGTCAGAGAACGGACATACGGATAATGTAAATGAGTATTTGATACACTGTCCATTTTGCATTGGACATGCACACATGGACATACACCAGGGCAGGAATTTCAGGGAGGCCATGAAGGCCATGGCTGCCATTGCCCCTCAGTTTGGCCTTGTGCCCCTCAATACAATGGCATGACCTGAGGCCACAGTGGCCTTAATGCCCCAGGTGACTGTAGGCCTACCACTTTCTCCTTTCTGTCTCTTTCTTGTCAATATGTAGACACCAGTGTCTCTTTCTTCTCATGTAGACAACAGTGTCTTTCGTTGAGATTCTCAGCTCTGTCTTTATCCATGCCTTACCCCTTATTGCTATAAACTTCTTTGCCTTTTTTCTCTTTACTATTTTGATAAACATTTTAAAATACATTGTGAGCTTGGAACCAGGTAGGATGTGTAAATGACTTCAAACTTCGCAGCTCTATTAACACTGACATTAAGCAAATGAATACTGACCGGTGGATGATGTCAATGTGACAATTCTTCTCACTGTCTCTAATTATCTTGTGTGCTTTGTAAAGTTCAAAGCCATCATTTGGAAAAAGTAGAAAGTGAAGAAGGTAAGGAAGTAGACAAAAGTTCAGAAATGGCCATAGAAATAATAACAATAATTACACTTGACTTTTAAAGCAATTTTGAAAAATGGGTTATGAATTGCTCCATCTACGCCTTCTCCCTCTCAGCTTTCGTACTTACCATTTTTTTTTCTTCCACTTCAGTCTACATTTCAAAATCATCCTTCACCCTTAAATTCAATGAATTATTTCAATGGACTAAACTTTGTTTTATTTGATGGCCTTCCTGCCGGGAGGCTCTCTCCATTCCGACATGTCGCCACTCCGAAATGGACTTCTTATTGTCGGAGTGGCGACACTCCCCATGGGCCTAAGGTTTAGGGTAGGGGTAGAGATAGGGTTAGTGTCGGAATGGAGACATGTCGGAAAGGAGACATGTCGGAGTGGAGAGATGCACCCCTTCCTGCCCTAGCATTTGGCCTTTGTGCCCTAAAAGAATTGACACCACCAAAGGCCAAATGGCCGTGCCCCTAAAACAATGAAATTCTAGGCCTGACATACACACAAAGCCACATATTGGAAACGCGGCGCTCACTTTACACTACTCTTCAGAAACAGCATGGGTTCGATATGACGATGACGTATAGACCCACATGATGTCACCTCATTATATTGTCAACGAGTGCCGTGCTATGAGCTTGTAGATCTGTGAATTTTTGAAAATCATGAACATTTATTGAATATATATATGTAACGGAGGTGATTCGAACCTCCCCACCCGGCTTCGAACTGGGGTCTCCCACGTGACAGTCCAATATCTTAACCATTACTCCAAAGGGATATCCCTATGGAACGAGGGCAGATACTAGACTCTTGACTGAGGCTTCAGGCTGGGGCCGCGACTCTCTCCGCCACACTCACCCCCCTTTGACCTCCTCCTACATTTGTAACTCAAATCTTTCCTTCTTGGGGGTCCCTGGGACGAAAAACTTCGAGATGGGGGTCCGTGGCCAAATACATATAATTCTGGGGGTCCTCGATTTAAAACAAGATCGAGAACCGCTATTATAGAAACGCTTCTCAGAAAACTGTTAGGATTTAGAATACATTTTGTAGAATCAGGTCCTCGGGCCTAAATGGCTCTAATTCAAAGGAAGGAACAAATCAAGTTTGAGGACAGAAGTGCCTTTGGGAGAAGAACAACAATAGATGGCACTGTTATGCACCCACAAAATGTCTAAGCTGTAAGCCTTTCTGGACAGATTGTAGTGAATTTACAGTGGGCGGTTGGTTGAACATCAAGTGCAAGAACACAGTGCAGGAGGGGATATGTGCCTACATGTCTGTTTTATGAGAGAAGAAGCAAATTGGGACTTTAAACCATTTAGGCGTAGAATTGTTTTATGCTTTAACTATTGAAACATAGCAGATATACAAGTTCACAGTGCAGCACCGAAATCTGCTATTTTTGAAAAATCATGACTTTTTGCAAGTCTTTGAATATACAGTATCTGTTAAAAAGCGAACATTTGTAACTCACATTTTACTTTTACTTTTACTTCCCTGGAACTAAATATTTTGAGATGGGTGTCCGTGGCCAAATACATATCATTTGGGAGTCCTTGACATGAAAGAATTTGAGAACCACTGATCATAGAAACATGCGTTTTTCAAAAACCCTAGAAGGATCTAGAAGACATCATTTATGGAATCGGGTCAAAATATTCAAAGACTTGCACACATTTTTCACGTTTTTTCAAAAATAGCAGATCTACAAGCTCGCAGCGCGGCACTCGGTGCCGCGCTGTGAGCTTGTATATCTGCTATTTTTGAATAGTTAAACATAAAATAATGCGTAATATGTGTTCCCGATCTAAATGGTTTAATCCATTTAAGGTGGTGCATATGCATCCGCCCCACAGAGAAAACCTTTGAATGTGAGATGAGTAATATAACAGAAGAAGAGCCACATTCCAGCACCACCTTAATCCTCCACCTTCTCAGTTCTGTAGCTAATCTGGCACAATTACACCGTTTTATTACCCGAATGTACCTTCCTTCTTACTGTCAATTCTATAAGAATGTTTCTGTGTGGTTTATTTAAGTGACAAAATACAATGCCTTGTCTTATATTAAAGCACACTTCTAAGGTGAAACGCTGCATGCAAAAGCGTTGCGTGATGTGCAAGTCTGTGTGTGCGCGCGCGTGTGTTTGTGTTGGGGGGTTAAATCCCACAGCTTTGTGAGCTGTACGTAATCCCAAATAAAGTCTGTTTATTATTTTATTTATTTCAGCTGCATGGATGGTTATGATCCCCTCAGGACACAAAATAAAAGCTGGGTAATCATCTTGCCAGGGGAACCTGCTAATGTTTCAAGGTTGGGAGGAGATGGAGGTAATAAAGCGCTAATGCTAGAGGCCTCGCTGACTGAAATGGCATTAGGGAAGCAGGTAATCGCCGTGTTCAGTGACAAATTAGTGGGTATGCTCCCGGTGCCTGCACGGTTGACTGTTGACACAAGGCATTAGGGGTTCGTTAAAACCCATTCAGAACGGGTACGCATCATTGTGTATCATTATTTTATGCTTTAACTATTGAAAAATAGCAGATATACAAGCTCACAGCGCGGCACCGAGTGCCGCGCTGCGAGCTTGTAGATCTGCTACTTTTTGAAATAAATTGTGAAAATTAGAATTTTTGAAAAACCTATGTTTCTATGTCAGCAATCTGGCTAGTCATCGTCAAAGAAAAGGTCCTTTTCACTTAACTGGAGCTCAGTTAGTCTGTGCTTGAGAGACTACTGTCAGTGGTTCTCAAACCTTTTCATGTGAAGGACCCCCAAAATGACATGTATTTGGCCACGGACCCCCATCTCAAAATATTTAGTTCCAGGGACCACCCAGAAGCAGAATTTGAGTTACAAACGTTCGCTTTGAAAATACATATAGTCAAAGATTTGCACACATTTTCACGACTTTTTCAAAAACAGCAGATCTACAAGCTCGCAACGCGGCACTCGGTGCCGCGCTGTGAGCTTGTATATCTGCCATTTTTCACTGGTTAAAGCATTCAATAATTCTAGGCCTAAATGGGTTAACATCGCCCTATATTTCCATTACAAACTAAAAAGGTTATGCCTTCGGTCTCCTCTGTGCTCGTTCTGGGGATTGCCTTCGCTGTTCGGTTGCCACATGCTGCCAGCGATATTTATGAGATTTTGGCCGGTGCCGCGTTCAGATAAACAAACTCGCTCGCCGTTGCCACAGCAGGGAGAGCGCAGCGGAGCGCAGTGATCGATGATCTTTTCAACATCTCGCTGTAACAACCTGGCCTGATCGCACGGCGCTATACAAGCTGCACGGCCTTAAGTTACAAACACCATCCGTGTCTTTCCTCCCTGCACAGCTAGAGCACGTCTAATGTCTTACATGTGTCTATAAGAGTGTGAGTTAAGAGACTGTGACTTTTACCTGGCTTGTCAGCGAGTAGTTTGAGCGGATTTGTGGACTGATTGGTTCCGGCGAACTGAGTTGCTTCGGTGATGGAGGCAAGACAATGAAAAACCAGGGGGGGGGGGGGGCCAGTTGTCCGGATTTAAAATGAAGCAAACACGGAACTAAAGTTCCTATTATTGGCCGTTAGTTGCGCTGTTCTAGTACCAGAAGTTGATTTTCTTACCTTAATAAACATTGTCATGAATACTGTATGGTTCCTGTCGCTAGTTTAAAGCCTCATTTCAATCACCATGATATGCGTTTTGTGGAAATATGGTCCAATGAATGTTATATTTTATGTTATAGCAGAGGGTATGATGTAGGAGGGACGTGTGATCATAGGCTTGTGATGATTCTTCTTTGTGTGCTTTATTTTCGGCAAGCTCAACCCATTTAGGCTTAGAATTAGAAGGATTCAAAAGACACTTATAGAATCGGGTCAAAATTCAAATTTTCACGATTTTTCAAAAATAGCAGATCTACAAGCTCGCAGCGCGGCACTCGGTGCCGCGCTGTGAGCTTGTATATCTGCTATTTTTCAATAGTTAAAGCATAAAATATTGCGTCATAATGTGTTCAGGCCTAAATGGGTTAACACCACATTCTCACAAGTATGTATGCGGTTGCACTTGACCGTTGGCAGCCAATAGCATTGGAGATGGTACCATTTCTACCAATGAACGTTGATTTCTACAATGATGGCGGCACCCGTACAAGGGCCAAAAAAAAAAATCGTCATTTTCGCAGCATAGAAACCAATGGCTTCCCACCGTCCACATTTTTTAGTCTATGAGAAAAACACGAGCGCTAATGTGTAGCTTCCTGCACTTTCCAGTGGGAACGACGAAGCGCCACTCCGTCGACATCCTAGTTTACTCTCTCTCTCTTTTAGTTCTTTTACCGTCCAAGGTGTTTCCCATGGACGGAGGAGAGATACCAGAGGATCTCTGGAGGCGCTGCAGAGTGGGCGGAGGTGAGCCTCAGTGAAAACGGCTGTAAAAGAGGTGCTTGTTTTCCCACAGGTCTGTGGGGGATTCCTCCTCCATTCCAGTTCTGTGTTGTAAAAAAAAGCAGCAGCAGCGCTTCAGCTGTGCTGATTGACGTCTCTGTTTGGCAGGTGCTCTCTATACTTGGCGCCTCTCGTTGCCCATGGCGCTCGGGCTGTCAGGGGGGGGGGGGGGGGGGCAGAATGCCTTCCAAGAATGCTGGGGAACATTATATTTCACATTATCTCAGAACAATAGGTCATTTCCTGCTCACTTCGCAGGCCCGTGTGAGCCTGATCCGGGGTCTGCCAAGCTCCAGGAAGGGAGGACAAAGTACAGGAGAGGTTGGCGTCTAAAAGGGGTGCTTTTTGCATGAAGTTGATGGATTGTTAGGTAGTGGCTTCCAGACAATACACAAGTTGAAAGGTACTAATATCTGCCTGCTAGTGTGAATGTGTGTTAATGTGTGTTTTCAGATATTTAACCACTTGAACGGTCAATACTTAATAAACTTGACCTTTCACTCTGCACTTAGTCTGCTCTTTTGCCCCTCCAAAGCTCTTTGCCGAAAATAGCCGATCTACAAGCTCACTGCTGCGAGGCGTTGTGAGCTTGTAGATCTGCTATTTTTGGCTAAAGTTCTCAGAATGTGGACGCTAGTGTTCAAGTGGTTAATATAAGAAAGGGGGAAAAAACAAGTTCCTATCACAAAAGGATTTGGAGGACCCCCTGTAGTAACTCTGAGGACCCCCTAGGGGTCCCGGACCCCCTGTCGAAGACCCCTGCTTTATCGCACAACACGTTTTGCTTAATAGATGATGAGGCCCGCAGACGTTAATGTCCGATCCTGTCCCACCCATCTAAAAGACATATCCCACAATTTGGCAAGGGGGAACCAACGCATTGCAACCTTTTCAAATATACCTTTTCAGTAACTCTCCCTCGGCCTGTCTGTCTCTCCTTTTCTGTCTCTCTCTCTCTCTCTCTCTCTCTCTCTCTCTCTCTCTCTCTCTCTCTCTCTCTCTCCCACCATTTCTCCTGGTTGCATAACAGCCCCTGTGTTGTATTATTAAAACGTTTGGCTCTGATTAGAACAGCCGATGAAACGGCTAAATGCTAATGTGTGATTTCCCAGAGGGGCCTTCACGGCTGCAGGTGTTTGCAGAGGGGGGGAGTTAAACTACATCAACGCCAATTACGCCCCGCGTTGTTTCTTATTCTCCATTATTCACCGGGGCAGGTGAACGCTCCAGACTTTGCTCAAAAGCTGCTGTGGTATGTTTGGTACTGTATGTGTGAGCCAGTAGTATTAAAACTCCCCCCCCCCCCTGAGAGTATAAAGCAGCTGTGCAAGCAGTTAAAACTGGTCAGCCATTTAATAGGAGACAGGTTGTGAGTGCACGTGTACATAGCTTTGGTATTGATTACCTTGATGGCCGCCGTAGCCACCTGTCAGGGCCTTCACAAGTCATCATGCTGTAAGGTCAGAGGTCATCTTATCCGCTTCCTCTCTAGAATACCTGTGATGCCTGCATAGCAGTGGCGTCAGTTCAGAAAAAGCTAAGGTATGGCAACATGACTGGTGTCTTGCACGCGCGCAAGACACCAGTCATGTTGCCATACCTTAGCAACGGGCACAATGAAAAGTACATTTTATTATTTCCCCCCTGTAGCCAAGGTATGGCAGCTGCCATACCGTGCCATATCCAATTGACGCCTCTGCCTGATAGTATTATCCTCGTTGTTGTCAGGCAGAAACCTTGTATGTCCAACATTCTCCATATGATTTCTCCATTGATTTTTTTTTTTTTTTTTTTTAATAAATGCTTCATAGCTTCTCAAAGTGGTGTCCGGGGACCCCGGGACAGGGCAGGGGTCCGTGAGGGGTTTTCCAGGCGGCTAAATTAATGTAGCATCAAAATCAGTTTAACCACATTTGTGGGTCCTATAAGGTCCTTGACATGAAAAAAGTTTGGGAACCACTGCCCTGCTTCATCATCATACAAGAGAATCGCACAAAAGTAGTGAAAATAGCAGATCTACAAGCTCACAGCTTGCGTACACACATAGGCCTACAAGGTTTCCACCCGACAGTGGCGATATTAGCCTTGAGTGTGGCGTTGTGTTGGCACTGCCATTGCAGGGGCTTGCATGTACAATATCCAGGGATCAAGCCCCTTTTCCACTGCAGCTTTAGCACCACACTACACAACACTACACCACACCATATACAAAATATCTTCTATTTCCATTACACAAAAGTACCCCATGGGTAAGAAACAAATTGACCCTTTTAACTGTGATTATTATACAATATGAATTTGTATTACAACTATCCTAATTATAATGCACTATAATGGATTATAACTGTGATTATAATACACTATAAAGTATTAATGTATTACTATGATAATTATAATACACTATAATAGATTATAACAGTGATTATAACCAGGCCTAGAATTTCATCGTTTTAGGGGCACGGCCATTTGGCCTTTGGTGGTGTCAATTCTTTTACGGCACAAAGGCCAAATGCTAGGGCAGGAAGGCCATCAAATCAAACAAAGTTTAGTCCATTGAAATAATTCATTGAATTTAAGGGTGAAGGATGATTTTGAAATGTAGACTGAAGTGGGAAAAAAAAGAAAAGAAAAAAAGATAGTAAGTACGAAAGCTGAGAGGGAGAAGGCGTAAATGGAGCAATTCATAACCCATTTCCCAAAATTGCTTTAAAAGTCAAGTGTAATTATTGTTATTATTTCTATGGACATTTCTGAACTTTTGTCTACTTCCTTTCCTTACCTTCTTCACTTTGCTACTTTTTCCAAATGATGGCTTTGAACTTTACAAAGCACACAAGATAATTAGAGACAGTGAGAAGAATTGTCACATTGACATCATCCACCGGTCAGTATTCTTTTGCTTAATGTCAGTGTTAATAGAGCTGTGAAGTTTGACGTCATTTACAGATCCTACCTGGTTCCAAGCTCACAACGTGCCTATGTAAATCGTCTATTTGAAGTATTTTAAAATGTTTTTCAAAATAGTAAAAAGAAAAAAGGCAAAGAAGTTTATAGCGATAAGGGGTAAGGCATGGATAAAGATAGAGCTGAGAATCTCAACGAAAGACAGTGTTGTCTACATGACAAGAAAGAGACACTGGTGTCTACATATTGACAAGAAAGAGACAGAAAGGAGAAAGTGGTACAGTCACCTGGGGCATTAAGGCCACTGTGGCCTCAGGTCATGCCATTGTATTGAGGGGCACAAGGCCAAACTGAGGGGCAATGGCGGCCATGGCCTTCATGGCCTCCCTGAAATTCCTGCCCTGATTATAACACAATATAATCTATTATCATGTATTACAACTATATCCTGGTGATCTAAATGAAAAGTCAGTGAGAAGTCATTATGAAGTGTTTGGCCCTGTTTGGCCTCGCTCAGACCTACTCTGGATTGGATACTTTTTAGTACCACGTTTAGTACCACTTTCACATCACTCTACCCAGGTCCTTGTAGTGGAAAACCTGGCACAAGTGGGCGGTGTGGAGTGGTGTTGGGCCATGTCAGTGGAAAAGGGGCTGCCTGTAGGACCATACCCTACAGCAGAGTTTACAACATTGCAGGGGGGCGCCGGTGGCGTTTCCGCTACTCCAGCGACAGTTCAGATATCGTCACTGTCGGGCAGAAACCTTGTATCTCCAAGTTTCAAATGTGTAAGTTTTTTGGCAAAGCAAAGCCCTGCTTCATCATACAAGATCGTCGCACAAAACTATAGTGAAAACAGCAGATCTACAAGCACTGCTTGTAGATCGGCTGTTTTCACTAGTTCAGTACACTTTTTAGATGATAAGTACAAAGCAAACGGTTTTGGACATACAAGGTTTCCACCCAACAACGACGATATACTAGTGTTGTTGCCGCTCTTATAGCACCATTATTACTGGGGTTGGTAGGGGCCAGACAGTAGCCCCTCCGCGGGCCACCTATTGGGGAACTAGGTGACTAGTCCTCTGGTACTGTCCCTTTCACCTCCCCTCCTCTCCCAGCCTTGCATTCCTCCAGTCATGCTCCTCCTCCCAGACCAAGACTCTCAGTACATCTCTTGCTGCGTGGAGCTGGCAGTGCAGAGCCTCGCGGCTTCCCTTTCCCCATTCCTTTACTTTTCTCTTCTCTTTTCTTTCATTCAATTCCCTCCGGTTCCCTTTGTACATCACTGTACATTTATCACCTTGCACCCTGTTTCCTCCATTGTGAAAGAATTAAGGAAGGAGGGAAGGAAAGGAGGTGAAGATGGAGGACAGGATGAGAGAGACTGGATGCCTCAGAGGAGAGGAGGAGAGAGAGAGAGAGAGGGGGCTGAAGAGTGACTCATGTAAATCGTCGTTGTCGGATGGAAACCTTGTATGTCCAAAACCGTTCGTTTTGCATTTATCATTTAAAAAATGATTTAAAGTAGTGAAAACAGCCGATCTACAAGCACACAACGCCTCGCACCGCGAGGCGTTGTGTGCTTGTAGATCTGCTGTTTTCACTACTTCTGTGTGACAGCCTTGTACGATGAAGCAGGGCTTTACTTTGCGAAAGAACGTACACATTTGAAACTTGGAGATGCGAGGTTTCCACCCGACAACGACGAAACGCTGCAAAGGAAGAGAGAGGGATGAGTATAAGTGATCGTGACAGGCCGAGTCGGATGACAGTCTTTCCCCAGGGGGATGGGGGGGGTGAGCGGATCCCAGGCTCAGGGACAAGGAGGGAGAGGGTGGTGCATGTGTGGAGGTGTGGAGGATCATAGAGTAGTGTACGACTACTACTACTGCATGGACAAACACGCATGCTTGTTCTGATTGATGCTCTACACAGAGTTTTTTTTTCCGATATCGTAATGTAAAACATGTTTCATTTCATTTGACAATTTAGCCTGGTCTGATAAATACTTAAAAAAACGCTAAGGATGTCCACAATTACAACACCAGAGGCAGCGCCACAGATCACGTTCAACCCAGAGTCAACTCAAAGAAAGGGTCAAACTCGTTCTTCTGCTATACCACAAAAATGTGTAATGCCTTACCGAAGGTCTTAAAGGAGTGTGGATCACTAGCATCCTTTAAAATCGCCCTGAAAAACCACTTACAGGCAGCAGCCGTTCGCAACTGGTAAAAACAAACCTAGCCCAGCCCAGCCCAGCCCTACCCTCCCTTGCCCCTTCAAACAAACCTAGCCCAGCCCAGCCCTACCCTCCCCTGCCCCTTCTTTGTATATACTTACTATTTGTATTGACTTACTGTATCATTAAAAAAGAAAAGAAAATGTCTGACTATATCTACTGCATAGTACTGTGTTCTATTCGTCTGTCATTCAATGTTATATCAGATACTTAAATGGTTTCCTGTGGAAATAAGCTTAGTCTTTTCTAGGATCTCCTTTTAGTAGACCTTGTACCAGTGAACTGTACCGTCATGAAACTGTACCTTTTCCTATGCAAACTTCTAATAAAGTCTTCAATCAATCAATCAAATCTTTGTCTCGGCCAGGCGGAAAGGCATGGTCGAGACTATGTTTTGCAACCTGACAGTCTGTCTGTCTGTCTGTCCGTCCGTCCATCGATCCATCTGTGTGCGCGTCAGTGTGTCCGTGTGTCCGTCCGTCTGTGAACAGAGAATCTCTGGCACCGTTAGGCCGTTCGAAGTGAAACTGTGCACGCACATAAAACTCCCTGGATGCCAGAGCAGAACCTCTGCCCCAAATCTGACAAATCTGTCAGATTTGGGGCAGCCACCAGGAGGCCGATTTTTGCTAAACAATATTTTGGCAGTACTCCTACAGATTTTGACCAAAGTATGTGTGTGTGTGTGCGTGTGTGCGTGCGTGCGTGCATGCGTGCGTGCGTGCGTGCGTGCGCGCGCGCGTGCGTTGAAACAATGATCTCGTTTTGTATATCTCACAAATGTTTAAAAAAGAGTGAAAAAAGAAGGAAAGAGAGAAGGTCTGAGTAAAATAGTAAAGGAGAAGTAAAGCAAAAAGGAAAAGGAAGGTTAAAAGGAATGGAAGGATCGACAGGGGAACCCTGCTCTCACTTAGTGCTCCACCCAGTGTGGTTTAGAAGAGAGTGGCGTCAAGCTTTGATCTCGCCGCAGACAGAATATAGCTATTAGCTATTAGAAAATAGCAGATCTACATGCTCACAATGCCTTACAACGCGCTGCTTTTCTACTCTGAAAACGCTCTGCCCGGGAAGGCTCATCCTCCTTTAAAAATGTGTCACAAATCATAGTATGACATCTTTCCATTTTTGGTGACATACAGTAGTACAGTTCATGGCAATTCTTCAGAACTGAAACATCTAAACATAATGTAAAATGTTTTTATGTACTGTACACATCTATAACCCCCACACACATCGGACATAGGACCATACCCTACAGCAGGCTTCCCCAATTAGTTTTCCCCAAGGTCCGAATTATGTCTAGGGTACCAAGCAGGGGGCCACAACATTGCAGGGGGCGACGGTGGCGTTTCCGCCACTCCAGCAACAGTTCAGATATTGTCACTGTCGGGCAGAAACCTCGTATCTCCAAGTTTCAAATGTGTATGTTTTTTGGTAAAGCAAAGCCCTGCTTCATCATACAAGATCGTCGCACAAAACTAGTGAAAACAGCAGATCTACAAGCACACAACGCCTCGCGATGCGAGGCGTAGTGTGCTTGTAGATCGGCTGTTTTCACTAGTTCAGTACATTTTTTAGATGATAAGTACAAAACGAACGGTTTTGGACATACAAGGTCTCCACCCAACAACGACGATATACTAGTGTTGTTGCCGCTCTTATACCACCATTATTACTGGGGTTTTTATGTACTGTACACATCTATACCCCCCACACACATCATCAAGGCAGTACGGAAGGACACTTCCTATCCTACTGTACCTATTTATTTAGGCCACTCCCAAGGCTCTTTATTGGAGCCATGCCTAAATAGATACATTACCTCTCGAGATGCACCGCGGCTTCAGCCATGCCTGGCTGAGCATGGATTCAAGCTAACCTTGTTAGTATTGCATCACAGCAGGCAGAGACATTTTGTGTGTGTGTACAGTATGTGTGCATTATGTGACTTATGTACTCAGGCATGCGTGTAGATCTTTGTGTGTCTGCACAGGATTATGCGCCGTGTGCACGTTTGCATTAAGCAGCATCTTCTGCTCAAGAATGATCGGACCAGGCTGAATCGTGTTAATGTGGTGACTTGTTAAAACATTCCTGTGTGTGTGTGCGTGTGTGTGTGCGTGTGTGTGTGCGTGTGTGTGTGTGTGTGTGTGTGTGTGTGCACTCGCTCTTCTCATACATGGTCCTCCTGGAGGCTTGTTTCATTAACCTTATTGGTAGGATGGTTGGGTGAATGTAGGTTACAGCTCAGGCAGACGTAATTCCCCAGAGGCAGAGAGAGACATTAGCATCCGGTTATCTTCGCTACGTTCCCCCCGCAGCGGCGGTGACTTCACAAAAGATGCTCACCGTCTCCTTTTGAATTCTGCTGGACAGGACACACTTAAACACACACACACACACACACACACACACACACACACACACACACACACACACACACACACACACACACACACACACACACACATATGAACAGGACATGCAGTACATATCCTTGTGGAGACAAGGGTTGCCCTAAACCTAACCTTTAAATGTGTAATCCTAACCCTGAATTTCACCAAGTGTAACCTTAGCGGTACAAATGTTTCTTAGCCACCAAAATGACCCTTTCACAAAATGTCCCCAAGAGGTCAAGTTTGTCTGCTTTTGCTATCGCTTTGCACGTGAGCACGAACAGACGCACGCACGCACGCACGCACGCACGCACGCACGCACGCACGCACGCACGCACGCGCACACACACACACACACACACACACACACACACACACACACACACACACACACACACACACACACACACACACACACACATAGAGATTACAGAACAGTACTTGCCACTGTATTTGTCCTGGGAGAAGCAAGGTGAGAGAGAATCTGGGAATCTTAATACTTGATTTGATTTATTTATTATTACTTCAGCCCTATAATCAATGCGACGCATTGTGAGCTTGTAGATCGGCTATTTTCAAAAGATTTTTACTCAAGTGAATCTAGAATTCTGGACTTGTACTAATAGTGCGGGGCGTTAAGGGGAGCAAATGCTAATTTCGTGCACATTTGTTTTAAAGCGCCAGATTTTGCAAATCAAGTTGGGCTCCCATCGACTCTCTATACAGGAGGAAAATACCCAGAAAAACATATTTTTTGGGGGTAATTAAGTAGGATGTGAGGGGTCTAACTAGGGGTTCGTCATGATGCTGAATCCATTGCAAGCATTTGTTTTGCACAAAAAACATTCCTTGGGCCAGATGGCCCCAGAAAACGCCCACAAAACTGTGATTAGTGATGAAAGGTGATGAGTCATCACTTTTTGGGGGTATTTTCCTCCTGTATAGAAAGTCGATGGGAGCTCAACTTGATTTGGCCGCTGTGGCGACCCCAAAGGTCGCAAACTCGGGCGCCCTAGCTAAATCATTAGAGCATGCCCTGGGATACATTTGTGCATAATTTGGCGCTTTAAAGAGGTGGTGCCATAGTTTTGTACTTTTTCTGTTTTTCATGTGTCTAGGAGGTTGAAAGTACTTCATTAGACCCCCTGGTGTGTTTTTTTTTGAGAAATGATGTATTCTCTTAGTATTTGTTTGTTTTCTCTTGGAGGCTGCCACCTTGTGGTCAAAAGTGTCAGTCAAAAAACACAGATACTAAGTATGTCACAGTATCAACTCCTCCCCTATTTACCATTCACCCAACACTGTGGAGTGTGGCTATATCAGCTGGGTCACCACCCACCATGCCATCCATGCATACTTAATGAACTGG
Source organism: Nannobrachium achirus (assembly GCF_963921795.1). Taxonomy (NCBI): domain Eukaryota; kingdom Metazoa; phylum Chordata; class Actinopteri; order Myctophiformes; family Myctophidae; genus Nannobrachium; species Nannobrachium achirus. The sequence goes on along the minus strand of NC_137828.1, from coordinate 18,962,130 downwards.
GGGTGTGGCCACATAAAAACCCAATTTTAACTCTTTCTGTATACTTTTTTGGAAAAGATCTTCCTCCAAGTATAATCATAATACCTGATAATCATGTTTTATAGGGGGGGGGGGATCATGGCACCACCTCTTTAAGACAAATTTGCACAAAATTAGCATGTGCTCCCCTTAACGCCCCGCACTACTAAATAGTAGTACTTTTTTCCACCCCTGCTCACAGGTATAGAAGGAGTAACGTGAGGAGAGGAGGAGAGGAGAGGAGAGGAGAGGAGAGGAGAGGAGAGGAGAGGAGAGGAGAGGAGCAATAAGTGGAGCAGATGGCGACGAGTCCCTCTGGGCAAGCGGCTCGTATACCCTGCAGATCGCTGGGCGCTCCTGACCATCTGGAGCGCGGGGCAGCGATCCGTGTCCCTCGGTGGATCCCCCATCGAGGAGACATGGACCACGTAGAGGCGGTGTCACTCGGAAGCAATGTCACTGACATCCTGCTCCTCCGCTGCGGGTCCCATCGGTCCCCCACGCAAAGAGTACTTTATGTCCCGCATAGGGCTTATGTCATCGGAGATCATGCACTCCCCGACGGTGTCAGTCCTTCACCCTGCGATGGGGAACAACGGGCTGTTGTAGTGTGAGCCGTAACAGCTCGTCAAAGACAATCTATCAACCACGTGTCACCAGCCACTTCTGGGCTTTAATTATTGTTTGTGTGTGTACAGTTGTAGGAGTTAAAATATGTTGTTTTATTAGTTGCTGCAGCTGCCGCTATAGCTGCCCATACTACTGTACCACAACTGTAAGAAGTACTACTGAAGTACTAAGAGGATATGGAGCACTGTAGGCACTGTAGTCAACCATAGTCACTCAATGCCTGTAGTCAACCATAGTCACTCAATGCCCATAGTCAACCATAGTCACTCACTGCCTGTAGTCAACCATAGTCACTCAATGCCCATAGTCAACCATAGTCACTCAATGCCCATAGTCAACCATAGTCACTCAATGCCTGTAGTCAACCATAGTCACTCAATGCCCATAGTCAACCATAGTCACTCAATGCCTGTAGTCAACCATAGTCACTCACTCAATGCCCATAGTCAACCATAGTCACTCAATGCCTGTAGTCAACCATAGTCACTCACTCAATGCCCATAGTCAACCATAGTCACTCAATGCCCATAGTCAACCATAGTCACTCAATGCCCATAGTCAACCATAGTCACTCAATGCCCGTAGTCAACCATAGTCACTCAATGCCTGTAGTCAACCATAGTCACTCAATGCCTGTAGTCAACCATAGTCACTCAATGCCTGTAGTCAACCATAGTCACTCAATGCCCATAGTCAACCATAGTCACTCAATGCCTGTAGTCAACCATAGTCACTCAATGCCTGTAGTCAACCATAGTCACTCAATGCCTGTAGTCAACCATAGTCACTCAATGCCCATAGTCAACCATAGTCACTCAATGCCTGTAGTCAACCATAGTCACTCAATGCCTGTAGTCAACCATAGTCACTCAATGCCTGTAGTCAACCATAGTCACTCAATGCCCATAGTCAACCATAGTCACTCAATGCCTGTAGTCAACCATAGTCAGCCACCCCTCAGTATGCTATCAGCAGTGATAATGCACTCTATGAGAATCCCTCGGTATGCTATCAGTAGTGATATGAGTATCCCTCAGTAGGCTTCCAGCAATGTTAATGCACTTCCTCTATCCACAACTTTCCAACATCCCATCGTGCATTGCGCAGAAGGCGAGCGGCATTTCCGGCGTTGCAGCCGAGTGTGATCTACAAGCTCACAACACTTGCATCTTGCATCGACGCGACGTGAGCTTGTATGTCTGCTGTTAACCGGAAGTGTCCCGCAGATAATGCTACGGTAAAGTCTTGCGGAAACAGATGGATAGACCTAAAGAATAATTTCCCTGTAGTGGGAGAAATATGTGAAAAAGGTGTTCACTTCCGGCAGAAAGCGTGAAAATTTGCACCTAGGGGTATTTTTGTGGTATTTATTCAAAAATTGACGGTCCCAAGCACTTTTCTCAAATTCACTTTTCTCTAATTCACTTACCATAGGGTTAGGGTTAGGAAAAAAAGACCCCCCAAAAATCTCCTTTAAGTAGCATGTGAGGGGTCTATCTAGGGGGTTTTCATGATTCTGAATCCATTCCAAGCATTTGTTTTGCACAAAAACATTCCTTGGGCAAGAAATGGACCCCACAAAACTATGGTTTAGTGATGAGTCATCACTTTTCACAGTTGTGTAGGGTCCATTTCTTGCCCAAGGAATGTTTTTCGTGCAAAACAAATGCTTGCAATTGATTCAGAATCATGAAAACCCCCTATTAGACCCCTCACATGCTATTTAAAGAAGATTTTTTGGGGGGTCTTTTTTCCCTAGTATGTTAAGTGAATTCAGGCTTTTGCAAATCCCGCCCCATTCTGCCCTGTTACTATGATGGGACATTAACCCTGGGCAGATTGTTTTTATAGTGGCAGTGAATGGGATTTTTTATTTTTTCATAGCCTCATTACAGCTATATAAAGTACCATAGGAAAAACATCTAGGTGATATTAATAAAAAAGGGAAGACAAAGGTACAGTAGTTACATTGCAAAACAGGGGGTTTCCCCGAAAATATATGTTTTAATTTGTTTAATCCCAGTGGGACAGAATCACTATTGCAGATTATTTTATAGTGGAAGTGGATGGGATTTTTTTTCCTTCATAGCCTCATTACAGCTATATAAAGTACAAAAAAAAAACACATCTACGTGATATTAATAAAAAGGGAAGAAAAAGGTACAGTAATTACATAGCAAAACAGTAATTTTCCCCCGAAAATATATGTTTTAATTAGTTTAATCCTCTGGATCAGAGAGAGAATAGAAATAGAAAGAAAAAGCGCATTGCATCTTGGGTAGGAAGAGGAGAGCCAGATTATAGTTCTCCTCACATAATAGGCTGGCTTTTCGTAATTCTGCCCATTTAAAATATATGTACCCAATCGTAACTGTTAGACCATTGATAAGGTCCATGTGAACTAGTTTGTTGAAGCTTATTCATTATGATGAGCGAGATCGCTAATCGCTATCACCGCTACAGACACCGTACTGGACGAATGCCGTGTCGCACAGAGCGGACAGTTTTTGAAAGCCTGAAGCAACATTCTCCACTGCACAAACTCCACCCCCGATAGCAAAAAGCGAATGTTTTTTTCTGGTTGGCCAGTCAGGGAGTCTCAGGGACCAATCAGAAGGCTGACAAACGGCGAATTAGAGCCACCAGATCCCATGGGAAAAGTGCTTGGGACTGTCAATTTTTGAATTCGGCCCACAAAAATCTCCCTAGGTGCAAATTTTCACGCTTTCTGCCGGAAGTGAACACATTAGCCTATTTTTGTTACATATTTCTTCCACTACTGTCAAAAATACCGGTCACTCCTATAACCTGTGGATCTTTGCTTAGAGAGGGAAACACTTCAAATAACACACACACACACACAGGCACAGGTTAGGTCTTTCAGTGAGGGATGATGATGATGCACAAAGCTTGTCAGCTCCTCCAGTCTGCAGCTCACCGTCCATTTCCCTGTAACTCTAATGACACACGTGACCAGTCAATGCTATCAGCGTTTTTATCTGCATCCCAAGCAGCCAGGCCTTACAGGGAGAGAAAGCACGGTGTGGGTGTGTGTCGTCAGCGGTGTCGCATCAAATCCTGGGCTGGGCCCTGGGTACAAGGATTCACTGCGGGCCCCCCATGAATGTTCTTCATAGGGGGAGGAGGTTTAACCCATTTAGACTGGGAACTAATTATTTTGTGTTTTAACTATTGAAAAATAGCAGATATACAAGCTCACACCACGCTGCGAAATTGTAGATCTGCTATTTTTGAAAAATCGTGAACATTTTGTGCAAGTCTTTGAATATTTCAAATCCTGCTAAGGTTTTTTGAAAAACCTGTTTCTATGTGAGTGGTCCTCAGACCTTTTCATGTCAAGGACCCCCAAAATTATATGTATTTGGCCACGGACCCCCATCTCAAAATATTTAGTTCCAGGGACCCCCCAGAAGCAAAATTTGAGTTACAAATGTTCGCTTAAAAAAATACATAAATATTCAAAGATTTGCACACGTTTTCACAACTTTTCAAAATGAGCAGATCTACAAGCTCGCAGTGTGGCACCCGGTGCCACGCTGTGAGCTTGTAGATCTGCTATTTTTCAATAGCTAAAGTATAAAATAATTAAGGCCCCCTCTACCTTGGGCCCTGGTAACTCAGTCCCACTTTCCCCCCGCCTTGTGACGCCCCTGTGTGTGGTAGTGATGTACCTGGGCTGTGCCTGCTCGTCCTCCCGAGGAGGTGTCTCCTTCCCCTGCCTCCATTTAGAAGCCACAGCCGGGCGCAGATCGATGCCTCTCTCCAGCCACCCGTCATCAATTATTCACCCGATCGGTCCTGCTGCTCATTAGATGACTAATCCAGGACGGTGAGGAGAGACGGGACCGCTTTGAAACCCGAGACCGAGAGGCAGAAGGGAAGGGCAGCAGGGAGCGGGGACAAAATCAAATCTCAAGACTGAGAGAGAGGAGAGAGGTTGGGGGAGGGAGGGAGAGAGGAAGAATGATGGAGAGAGGGAGAGTCCATAGATGTGGGATTACCGATTTGTACGTCTAAAGCGGGCGGTATTATAAATCTTTGATGGTACATAGAATCACTTTGAGGAGCGTGCGTAACCTGGCGTGTGCTCGGCGGGGCTTCACGGGTATCAGGGAATTAAGATGAATTGGCAAAGGGCACGTATGAACAACAAGGTGGGGAGAACAGCGTGTGAGCTCGCTGCCTGGCCGGCTGTAGCCAGGGATGTCACAAGGGGGGGAAAGTGGGACTGAGTTACCAGGGCCCAAGGTGGAGGGGCCTTCATTATTTTATATTTTAGCTATTGAAAAATAGTGTATACTATTTTTGAAAAGTTGTGAAAATGAAAATGCAAATCTTTGAATATATGTATTTTTAAGCAAACATTTGTAACTCAAATTCTTTCTGGGGGGTCCCTGGAACTAAATATTTTGATATGGGGGTCCGTGGCCAAATACATATCATTTTGGGGGTCCTTGACATGAGAAGTTTGAGCACCACTGACATAGAAACATAGGTTTTAAAAAAAAAAAACCTTAGAAGGATTTGAAATATTCAAAGACTTGCACAATTCATGTTCACGATTTAAAAAAGAAAATAGATCTACAAGTTCGCAGCGCGGCACTCGGTGCCACGCTGAGAGCTTGTAGATCTGCTATTTTTCAATAGTCGCTCAACTAGTGGTCAGTAGCAGTAGAGCAAACCGCGGTCGCGTCTGCTTTTTTCGGCCGTTTTTCGCCGCGGACCGGGCATTCAGACCACCGCGTCCGCCTCGCCTCGCCGAGACCTATCCATAGAGGTCTTTCGTGTCCCTCTACGAGCCTCGGTTGGGGAGTTACATGCTAGACTCCTAGCCCAGTGTAAACACTGCAGTGTACTTCCTGAAGAGCTCAGCAGTGTATGATCTGGGCTTTGATTGGCCGGTAGGGAGACACGTATACAGAATGATGCATATGACGTAATTTTGCCGGGAAAAACAGCCCCGGTCACGGCCACCAGGGCTCAGTAGAACACATATAAAGAAAAGGCTTTGGGAGCTGAAATTAACAGAGTGGGGGTTCTAAAACTTTAGCGATTTAATAGTTAGGACAATTTTAAGATATGTTTTATAAAAAAAGTTACATAGTATAACTTTAAAGCACAAAATAATGTGTTCCCAGTCTAAATGGGTTAAACCCCTTCCCCCTATGAAGAACATTCATGGGGGGACCCGCAGTGAATCCTCGTACCCAGGGCCCAGAATCTGGTGCGACGCCCCTGCATGCTGTAGCCAGAGAGCTGGGTGTTTCACTCAGGTTTCATTTCATCCCCAGCAAGAACATCTGCGGTCAGAGAAGGTCAGGTTATGACACCCACCTATAACTCTCAGCCAACGTCCGCCCCCGCTGACGTTTTGCTTTGTTAGTCCAAGACTTCCTGCGTGCCGTTTTGGAGGGTTTTTATTTCCAACCCTGCCAGCAAGGGGCGAAACTAGATCTTATTCTGCATGGGTTTTCAGATCCAAAGGGCCCTGTACTGCCGTGCAGGGGGGCCCATAGATTAGGAGATTAGAGACCCATGATATATTTGGACAAAATACATATCGTCGTTGTCGAGTGGAAACCTTGGCTTGTCCAAAACTCTTCGTCTTGCATTTATCATTTTAAAAATGATTTAAACTAGTGAAAACAGCCGATCTACAAGCACACGACGCCTCGCACCGCGAGGCGTTGTGTGCTTGTAGATCTGCTGTTTTCACTACCTTGGTGCGACGGCCTTGTATGATGATTCAGGGCTTTAGTTTACGTACAAATTTGAAACTTGGAGATACAAGGTTTCTGCCCGACAATGACGATATAATAGCCTATGAATTTATAATACTGTCCCCAGTAGGGGGGCCCTTGGGTTTATTAAACCCATCAACCCTATACAAATTACGCTTGTGCTGCCAGCTCCTCGTATCAGGCTCACATGCACGCAACAAGAGTCGAGACTAGAGTGGGCTTGCGCAAACGTTTGCACGCACTGCACACAGCCGTGCCACAACTCGACGCACACGGTGAAACTCAAAAAGGTCCCAAGGTAGACTGACAGACAATAGAGAAACCTTTTCATACGCCATCTTAAGAATTTAAAGATAGGGTGCAGTGGTTGTGTTACATCTGTAACATACAGGTATTATGATTATACTTGGAGGATTCTTTTCAAAAAAACGTGTACAGAAAGTGTTAAAATTATGTTTTTATGTGGCCACACCCACCTGTTCATTAACTCATTTAGTGCCTATCCCGAACATGTGCTCGGCGGGGCTTCACGGGTATCAGGGAATTAAGATGAATTGGCAAAGGGCACGTATGAACAACAAGGTGGGGAGAACAGCGTGTGAGCTCGCTGCCTGGCCGGCTGTAGCCAGGGATGTCACAAGGGGGGGAAAGTGGGACTGAGTTACTAGGGCCCAAGGTGGAGGGGCCTTCATTATTTTATATTTTAGCTATTGAAAAATAGTGTATACTATTTTTGAAAAGTTGTGAAAATGAAAATGCAAATCTTTGAATATATGTATTTTTAAGCAAACATTTGTAACTCAAATTCTTTCTGGGGGGTCCCTGGAACTAAATATTTTGATATGGGGGTCCGTGGCCAAATACATATCATTTTGGGGGTCCTTGACATGAGAAGTTTGAGCACCACTGACATAGAAACATAGGTTTTTAAAAAAAAAACCTTAGAAGGATTTGAAATATTCAAAGACTTGCACAATTCATGTTCACGATTTAAAAAAGAAAATAGATCTACAAGCTCGCAGCGCGGCACTCGGTGCCACGCTGAGAGCTTGTAGATCTGCTATTTTTCAATAGTCGCTCAACTAGTGGTCAGTAGCAGTAGAGCAAACCGCGGTCGCGTCTGCTTTTTTCGGCCGTTTTTCGCCGCGGACCGGGCATTCAGACCACCGCGTCCGCCTCGCCTCGCCGAGACCTATCCATAGAGGTCTTTCGTGTCCCTCTACGAGCCTCGGTTGGGGAGTTACATGCTAGACTCCTAGCCCAGTGTAAACACTGCAGTGTACTTCCTGAAGAGCTCAGCAGTGTATGATCTGGGCTTTGATTGGCCGGTAGGGAGACACGTATACAGAATGATGCATATGACGTAATTTTGCCGGGAAAAACCAAGTAGTAACGGCTGCAGCCTGCGGGAAGGTGTCTGCGAGTCTGCAGACCTGGCGTCTGCGAGTCTGCAGACCTGTTTGCAGACCCAGCACTGCAGACCCAGGTCAACCTCTCTACTGCTCCCAGTGGCAGCCAGGCGGAGCCGCTCGATTGTCCACGACATTGCAAGCGGCGCGAAGGCCAGCGGACCTTGGTCCTGCTCTTCGCCCCCGAGCGCCGCAGGCGCGAGTGGCCGCGAAGAGCGGGCCAGGGCCGCGCGGCCGGCGGAGCGCCGCGCGAGTTACGAAGCCGTGGTGAATGCAATCGTTCTATTTATGCCCAGGCCGTAAGGCCTGGGCAAGCCCACGATAAACATCAGCATTGATGGCTGAATGGATAGCGTCGCCGACTTGAGTGCCAGAGATCACTAGATCGAATCTCACCGTCGCCCCACGACGCCCTGTCCAAGTCACTAAGTAGTATGGGGTCTGCAGACCCGGGTCTGCAGACGCGGGTCTGCAGGTCTGCAGACCCGGGTGCGGTGCAGACTTCCCGCAGGCTGCAGCGGTTAGCTTCTCGGAAAAACAGCCCCGGTCACGGCCACCAGGGCTCAGTAGAACACATATAAAGAAAAGGCTTTGGGAGCTGAAATTAACAGAGTGGGGGTTCTAAAACTTTAGCGATTTAATAGTTAGGACAATTTTAAGATATGTTTTATAAAAAAAGTTACATAGTATAACTTTAAAGCACAAAATAATGTGTTCCCAGTCTAAATGGGTTAAACCCCTTCCCCCTATGAAGAACATTCATGGGGGGCCCCGCAGTGAATCCTCGTACCCAGGGCCCAGAATCTGGTGCGACGCCCCTGCATGCTGTAGCCAGAGAGCTGGGTGTTTCACTCAGGTTTCATTTCATCCCCAGCAAGAACATCTGCGGTCAGAGAAGGTCAGGTTATGACACCCACCTATAACTCTCAGCCAACGTCCGCCCCCGCTGACGTTTTGCTTTGTTAGTCCAAGACTTCCTGCGTGCCGTTTTGGAGGGTTTTCATTTCCAACCCTGCCAGCAAGGGGCGAAACTAGATCTTATTCTGCATGGGTTTTCAGATCCAAAGGGCCCTGTACTGCCGTGCAGGGGGGCCCATAGATTAGGAGATTAGAGACCCATGATATATTTGGAAATGACAAAATACATATCGTCGTTGTCGAGTGGAAACCTTGGCTTGTCCAAAACTCTTCGTCTTGCATTTATCATTTTAAAAATGATTTAAACTAGTGAAAACAGCCGATCTACAAGCACACGACGCCTCGCACCGCGAGGCGTTGTGTGCTTGTAGATCTGCTGTGCTTGTAGATCTGCCGACGGCCTTGTATGATGATTCAGGGCTTTAGTTTACGTACAAATTTGAAACTTGGAGATACAAGGTTTCTGCCCGACAATGACGATATAATAGCCTATGAATGTATAATACTGTCCCCAGCAGGGGGGCCCTTGGGTTTATTAAACCCATCAACCCTATACAAATTACGCTTGTGCTGCCAGCTCCTCGTATCAGGCTCACATGCACGCAACAAGAGTCGAGACTAGAGTGGGCTTGCGCAAACGTTTGCACGCACTGCACACAGCCGTGCCACAACTCGACGCACACGGTGAAACTCAAAAAGGTCCCAAGGTAGACTGACAGACAATAGAGAAACCTTTTCATACGCCATCTTAAGAATTTAAAGATAGGGTGCAGTGGTTGTGTTACATCTGTAACATACAGGTATTATGATTATACTTGGAGGATTCTTTTCAAAAAAACGTGTACAGAAAGTGTTAAAATTATGTTTTTATGTGGCCACACCCACCTGTTCATTAACTCATTTAGTGCCTATCCCGAACATGTTCGGGATATTTTCAGTCCAATACAATTTTTTTTTTATTAATTGACTTACCCTGAGCTGCTTGTAGAGTCGTGGGTGGTCCTGGCTCGTCCTACGCTAGCCAGCTAGCCATTTTACATGGTCCGACGATATATTCCAGTAAAAATGGTTTAAAATACATTTTTGAGACCCCCAATGTTCACCAAATGTTCAGCGCCGCTTCCGGAACGTAGTCCAGTGTGCCTATCCCAAACATGTTCGGGATATTTAATGAAATGAATAAAATGATCCGAGGCCTTCTGAAGCCTGGGCCTAAATTTAAAATCCAGTGGTCCAAATCCTGGGGAAGCCATGCCGGCCGTGAGCCGCGAACGTAGCCGCGAATCGCCGCCGAATCCAATGAAAAACCACATCTTTGGAGGCCCATATCTCTGGATTGTGTTTTTAGGGATGCGCGCAGAGGTTTATTTACGGCGAAATCGCCTAAAAATGATCTTTAAAATGACTAGATGGGAATAGCTATTCTGTTAGCATTAACATCCGGGACCTTTCCATGATGTGCACGAACGTGAGCACGCGCGTCACTGCAACGTGAGCCCCTGGATGCTGAAGCGCTCGCCTATGGGAGAAAGTCTGGCATTCCAACGGCGCCATCTAGGGGCTGGCACTGGAAGCGTTAAGTATACCCAGTGTGGTTTAGAAGAGAGTGGCGTCACGCTTTGATCTCGCCGCAGACCGGAAGTGGCTTCGTATGGAGCCTGTTCTCATTCTTAGCGAGCCTCTGCTGCTCTTCAGCCCCGTCCGCCCCCATTATAACCCAGGCATTTTCACTCGCTGGTAAGTAGACTAAATCACATATTTTTCCCGCTTTTAACTCATTCACAGGCCTATCCAAAGTAGACAACATTATTAAAATGGGGAAAAAGACGTGATTTAGTCTACTTACCAGCGAGTGAAAATGCCTCGGTTATAATGGGGGCGGACGGGGCTGCAGAGCAGCAAAGGCTCGCTAAGAATGAGAACAGGCGCCAGTAAGCTAGTAGCCGGGGATCCAGTCCCTCAAAATGGGAGAGGATCTGTGATGTTCTGCCACACTTTTTATTTCTGTTTTATCTTTTTTTTTCATCACAGTGATGAGTCATCACTTTTCACACTTTTGTTGGTCCGTTTTCTAGCCCAAGGAATGTTTTTTGTGCAAAACAAATGCTTGCAATGGATTCAGAATCATGAAAACCCTCCAGTTTGACCCCTCACATGCTACTTAAAGCAGAATTTTTCTTTTGTTTAAATAGATTTCCTTTCCTGTGTAGTGGAGTCAATGGGACAGTGAATGTACAAATGGCCATAACTTTTTTTCGCGATGTTTCCGGCAGAGCAGGCCTCTCATTCTGTGGACCTTAACACATCGAGTGCCCACGTGGTGTCTACAAGCCAATCTCTTTGATGTCGCTGGAGGCCCACGACGCGTTTGACGCGTTGTACAGTAAACTATACTGTACTGTAGCTACTGCACTTGGCTGCCGCGGTGATGAAACAAACTCCATTTCCCAACATGCAGCGCGCAATTACGTCACCCGGACGCGCTGTGTGTCTCGTTGACTTCCTGTCTAACGGCTGCACAAAAACGTGGTTTTCTCCTAATCTAGCTTTTAAATCACTTTCATTTCAAAACGGCAGCCTCTTCTACCTGCCATAACACAAACAATGTGGCTTAGAAATGATAAAAAACGGTCCTGACTGAAAGAAAAGATTTTCGCGAAATAAACAGGACATACTCCGATTACATTTACTCGGATTACTTTTCTCGCCAGTACTCTCGCCGGTAGGTAGAATGACGCGTTGCCATGGGCACCAGCAACACACACACGTCATACATCCGGGCACTCGATGTGTTAATGACCAAACTAATAGATAAAACAGAAATAAAAAGTGCGGCAGAACATCACAGGTTCAACCCTATTCCTTGAGCTTTTGGGCATGTGGATCCCCGACTATAGGCTAAGCTAGCTACTTCCATAGCTTTCCACGCTTACAATGGGAGTCGACGTAAGTGTCATAACTCTCTCCCATTCTACGGGTCTGAGTATACCTAGGCTTTCAGGAGGGTGGTGACCCAGCTTAAGTTAGCCACACCTGCAGCCGTTGTTGTATGGTAGAAAGGGGAAGGGGCGATTTCATTGTGTCATTAAAGGTGATACACCATGCATTTAAAAAGTATTTATGTCATATTGTTTATGTCCCAAAAACGTTTTTCAAAAGGTCTGAGGCTAAATTACCACTCCTGAATATTTTTGAATGGCTCTCAGAGCATTTTCAGCTGCAGTACCACCTTTGGCCTGAACTGCGCCCCCCCCCCCCCCCCTCTTTTAGAAAAAAAAATGTTTTTTGAAAAAAAATCTTTTTGATTTTTTGATTTTTTTTAAAACATTTTTCTTCTTCAAAAACGGCCGTTGATGACGTCACAAACGGCAGCAAATCTGGACAGCCTGTTTTGAGAACCCGTGGGATGCTTTTAACCTCCACCTTCCCAAAACCAGAGAAAGACACAACGGTCTGAAATGGGACTTTGTGAGGATAGAAGGTGCTAGTGGGACCCCAAAAAAAGGTTTTGAAATAGGAAAAGTGAATTTTCATGGTCTATCACCTTTAAATCAGTGTTTTTCGATCGGGCCTTTTGACTCAGAGGCTTTCAGCTTTCAGGAAGTAGCCAAAAATACACAGGGAAGACATGTTTGCATATTGTAACCACACCCGGTGGTCAATTAGAGTAATGTTAACTCCATAGACACATACAAAACAGAAAAAGTACCCCTCCCACTCGACCATGATTGGAGGAAGGCCCCACTCTATCCTGACGTGTCGCAGCACGACGCGTTGTGAGCTTGGAGGTCTGCTATTTTCAATATTTCACCAAAAGGCCCTTTTTTTTTAAAAACGTCAGCCCCTGCCTCTCTAACATTTTCTGCACGTCCCTGAATGAGAGAGGTGTGTTCAAGGATGCTAGAGATGGAGGAAAGCCTACCTACTGTACCTACTGTACACACACACACACACACACACACACACACACACACACACACACACACACACACACACACACACCCCTCCCGGTTTTACCTCATTCCCGCTGATCAATGTACAAGCGAGGGTGGGGGGGGGGGGGGGGGGGGGCTTTGATCTCCCCCGCCCCCTGAGAGCCACGCCGCCTCGCCCGTCGAGGCGGGGGTGCGCGGTGACGGCTGTGGTACACACTTGCACCTGATTAAAGGGAAATATGCATCAGCGTTATATAGAGCTTTCCTTTTTATCTGGCGTTGGTTCCGCGATGCACCATGCACGACGGCGAGGCTAGATTGGGGTCCGATGTACATTGATGTCGTTGCAAGCTTTATCTGTTGTCCCCGGGAGGCTGAGAGCTACGTGAGGATTCTCATTTGATGCCTCACCGCGAGTTCCTTTCAGGAGGGACTGTATAGGTTGAAATAGATTGGAGTTCGGTGCAGATCTGGTTGAGGGGGACAAGTCTTCATTCAGAGATCTTGACCAAAACACCTGAAATCATACTAGGGAGTGGCCTTTGACACAGGGGCACCCACCTCCAAACAGGGACATGCTGCTGGGCCCCTGATTCAGCCCGGGGAAAAAGAGTTGGAGAGGCCCTCATTGCACGCTATAGAGAGAGAGATCTCTCTCTATAGCGCTGCTGCTACTCAAAGAGTTGCCATTTCAGATCATGACAAGTGACAAGCCAGTGGGCCAATTACATGAGTTATATTTCGTCGTTGTCGGGTGGAAACCTTGTATGTCCAAAACCGTTTGTTTTGTATTTATCATTTTAAAAATTATTTAAACTAGTGAAAACAGCCGATCTACAAGCACACAACGCCTCGCACTTTTCACTACTTTTGTGCAACGGCCTTGTATGATGAAGCAGGGCTTTGCTTTGTGAAAAAAATTATAAATTTGAAACTTGGAGATACGAGGTTTCTGCCCGACAGTAACATTTTACTTTGTTGGCCGCCCAGCCACCAAAATGGAACGAAGAAGGCGACATTTTTTTTTCTATAAATGGTAGCTTGTTCAGTATTCAGTTAAGCGAGTGATTCATTAGGTATTTTCATTAACATGATGCAATTTTGTCAGATTACATACTTATCACATTTTCTCATCTGTTAAAAAAGTATGTTTGCCTCACTGAGAGATGTGTTCATTTGTCTAGTATCCTGTGGTTTTGGTGAGTTGATGTTGAGCTGTTTTGAGCAACTTTGAAAATGTTATTGTAGCATTATGGTTCGGGAATTGTCCCGCTTTTCCCAATGGCCAGCACGTCCCTGCCTCCAAAGCAATTAGAGCTTATTGCCTGCATTCCACACCACAGCAGGGACTGAGCATTGGTTAGGCCTCCCGTTGGTCCGACCGACCAGGTTAACATGCGTCGGCAGGTTAGCATTTCACCAGGTTAGCAATTCACCAGTGTTAGTTTTACTGACGTTAGGGTTAGGGTTAAGGTCAGGTTTAGGTGGCCCATAGGGAGGTCGAACCAATACCATGTTACCCACCACAGTACAGTGACCACCAGTATGTTGTGAAGGGTGAGTATACACAGTGGCGTTTCTGACCTACCCCGGGCAAACATACAGTACTAAAAAGTAAAAGTGTCATCTTGCTCATAGCAGAGAGAGAGAGAGAGAGAGAGAGAGAGAGAGAGAGAGAGAGAGAGAGAGAGAGAGATCAATCCCGGGTTATCGTTAGTTAGTGCTGAAGTGTCCTCGAGCAAGCCACTGAACCCCTAGTTGCTCCCGATGTGCAGGTTGCATGGTTTCCTCCGCCATCGGTGCATGAATGTCATGTGTGTGTAAATGGGTGAATGTAATGCACAATCTATGTAAAGCTCCTTGGATAAAGGTGCTATATAAATCCACCATTTACCATTTAACGAATGGTTATAATATCGGTCCAGCTGCTAGCTGTTCAGTCGTCTTTATGGAGGACTTAACATTATAGACGTTAACACCTATTATAGAACTCTGTTGTTAAAGTGATCCCTGACTAATACGACAAATATGCCTTAATACATTATAATTGTCCTCTATAACTTACTACAATGTAAAATTAAAAACACCTCAATTATTTTATTTCTTCTAGAAATAGCTAATCTTTCACTCAATAGGGGAAATGCCTGTCGCAAGTTGATGATGTCATAAATGTCAAGTGTGATCTATCCCTATGGAATTTATGGCATGCATGTGAAAATAAAAACAAACTTAATACTTCCTATGGTTAATATGAGCATCAAATCAATATTTCAAATGTGTTTGTGTTTTGTTTTTTTTGCACATGCATGCCATAAAAATGACACATGACATTTATGACATCATCAACTTGCGACAGGCATTTCCCCTACTGAGTGAAAGATTAGCTATTTCTAGAAGAAATAAAATATTTAAGGTGTTTTTAATTTTACATTGTAGTTATAGAGGACAATTATAATGTATTAAGACATATTTGTCGTATTAGTCAGGGATCACTTTTTTAACGGTCCATCATTGGCAAATTGCTCAAACAAGGCCACACAATGTCTCCATGCACTTTGCAGGCAGTGGCTGTTATGTGGGTGAATGGGTCATTAAATATCATTTTCGTATTTGTCATGTCCCTGATTGTATCTAACATGGTTTCCAATAAGATTATAATTAACTTTGGTAAGCACAAATAACCACCAGGCACTCACATAAAAACTCCCTTTGCATATTTTTACAAAAACATTAATGGTGGATAAATGAACTCACCTTTATCAACAGAGTTCGCATGCCCCCACCCACTGAAATCAAAATAATAAAATCGCTAAAACAATAGAAAGCAGTAAATGAAAACATTTCCACACTCATCTTTTCTTTTCTCTAATTACAATCTAAAATATGAACTCTTGTTGTAAAAAAAACAAAGTTGTCATTTAAGAACTTTTCAATACCTCTAAAACGACAAATGAAACATTGGCCAAATTGTCAAATATTAGAGGCAGAAATTGTGAAATTAGCAGATCTACATGCTCTCAACGCCTAAAACGACAAATGAAACATTGGCCAAATTGTCAAATATTAGAGGCAGAAATTGTGAAAATAGCAGATCTACATGCTCACAGTTGTGAGCATGTAGATCTGCCATTTTCACAATAGAACCGTGTTATACAAAATGTAATGCCTCAACTCTTAGTGCTCGACAGGGTGGGGCCTCCCCAGTTAAAATGTGATTATTTTGGGGGTCCCGGCCTGAAAAGGTTGAGAACCACTGGTCTAGGTTGTGGATCCTTGTTCTAAAGCAGACAGATGGGCGGGCCGTCTGAGGGGAGGAGGGGTCTGCAGACCCTTCAGGTTTAACCCAGTTTGGGGGATCCATATGTACATCACACATGTGCACACCTTTACACCATCCAAACCCAATTAATCCCATTCTGCTGATGGATGGACACGCACGCACGCACGCACGCACGCACGCACACACACACACACACACACAAACGCACGCATCTGCGGTTTATTGTCACATCACAAGTTTACAGAGTAAAACAAAGTGGGTTAAATTAGTTTTAGTACAAATGGTACAGATGTATACCACACACATAAAATGTATATTTTATGGTAATGGTAATTGTTAGTGGTGTACGATACATTTGAACAACGATACGATGCGCATCAGGATACATGGTTGACGATACGATACATGGACGATATTGGTTCATTCATGGCGATACGATATGATTCAATGATTTAAAATCAATAGAGCAGGTTTTTTAAGGGAAAAATCTATTATGGATATATATATATATAAGTATATAAGTAAACACTGTGATTCCTTATCAAATACATGGACATTATATTTCATCACATATGGACAAACCCGCACCTTGACCTGAACACAGAGATTACACACATTTATCGATATACAAGAGTAGCTATATGGAATAGAAAAGTAATTAGACTCCTCTGCCTCTTTTTCATTTTCCCTCTTAAAATTGCTAAATACAAGGCACTTAATTCTTAGTTTCCATACATTCGATTATTTGCATCGATTTGCAAAACAATTCAATACCGATTATTTGCATTGTTAAACGACACAATATACAAAGCCAAACGGTACGATATTTGCTTTTGCATATTGATATAATAGATCATTGCAAATTAAAATTGATTTTTCGATTCAGTTACTATATCGTTACACCCCTAGTAATTGTGTATTTCTATAATTTACAGGTGGCAGGCCCAGTTCAACTGGAAGCTGTCCTCCAGAGTGGTGGGACATGGACTGGGAGCCAAAGGACGGGCGCACAGCGTCGTTCCAATGTGTCATTAGTCCGAGGCTGGTCAATGCTAACCTGCCGACGCTGGTGAATGCTAACCCTAAACCTACTCGGACTATTGGGACCTCAGACTATCGAGATTTTCCCCCAAAGGACTTGCCCTTCACGGCCACGTTGTTGACCCTGTAAACCCACCTGCTGTACCTCCACCCAGGGTAGAACCTAGCAGGCCATGGCCTTGCATATATATCCCCCATACACCAAAAGAAAAGGAGCACCCAACAAGGCCGTGAGCAATACAAAATACTAAAAGGTGGGCGCTTAAAACCTATTTTTTTCTGAGTTATCGCACTTTGATCAATCTTGGGTTAGATTTAGAAATGAGGAGAAAGTAGAAAACATTGCTAAAAAATGTAGGGTTCCAGGGGTCGCACAGCTTTGTGTCACACATCCACACGTTCGTCTCGACGAGCTACAAAACATACTAAAAGATGGACACTATCGAAAAATTAATTAATACTTAAAATCTTTGTTTTGACGACATAATAGCCTTTTGTCTTTTTGGGGGTTTTGAAGACAATCGGAAAAAAATGAATTAAACTCATATCCATGCGTTGGTCTTGGCGAGCTATAGAACACACTAAAAGATGGGCGCTTAAAACCTATTAGTTTCCGAGTTACCGCACTTTGAACAATCGAGGGTTAGATTTAGAAATGAGGAGAAAGTAGAAAACATTGCTAAAAAATGTAGGGTTCCAGGGGTCGCACAGCTTTGTGTCACACATCCACACGTTCGTCTCGACGAGCTATAAAACATACTAAAAGATGGACACTATCGAAAAATTAATACTTAAAATCTTTGTTTTGACGACATAATAGCCTTTTGTCTTTTTGGGGGTTTTGAAGACAATCGGAAAAAAATGAATTAAACTCATATCCATGCGTTGGTCTTGGCGAGCTATAGAACACACTAAAAGATGGGCGCTTAAAACCTATTAGTTTCCGAGTTATCGCACTTTGAACAATCGAGGGTTAGATTTAGAATCCACGCATTCGTCCCCTAATGGAACAGAAAACACAGTTAAGATGCTCTATACATGTTTTTAAAATACATTTTTATTGTTTTTTTTACACATAGCACAATACATATAATCACACACATTCACACACACATATACAGGTACACATACCACCTGCACATGCCCAACAAATGACATTGTTCACATCATCCTTCTCTTTTCTTTTCCTTTCCTCCTCCCGTTCTCTCTTTCTCTTTAGCCACACATTCCCTTTAGGTTCTTCATGTTTCCATGGCGTTCATACACCTCCCAGAGCCGGTCAAAGTCACTCTGTCTACCTCTAACCACATAGGTTAGCCTCTCCACTCTGTCTACCTCTAACCACATAGGTTATCCTCTCCACTCTGTCTACCTCTAACCACATAGGTTAGCCTCTCCATCCTCTGTCTACCTCTAACCACATAGGTTAGCCTCTCCATCCTCTGTCTACCTCTAACCACATAGGTTAGCCTCTCCACTCTGTCTACCTCTAACCACATAGGTTAGCCTCTCCACTCTGTCTACCTCTAACCACATAGGTTAGCCTCTCCACTCAGTCTACCTCTAACCACATAGGTTAGCCTCTCCACTCTGTCTACCTCTAACCACATAGGTTAACCTCTCCACTCTGTCTACCTCTAACCACATAGGTTAACCTCTCCACTCTGTCTACCTCTAACCACATAGGTTAACCTCTCCACTCTGTCTACCTCTAACCACATAGGTTATCCTCTCCACTCTGTCTACCTCTAACCACATAGGTTAGCCTCTCCACTCTGTCTACCTCTAACCACATAGGTTAGCCTCTCCACTCTGTCTACCTCTAACCACATAGGTTAGCCTCTCCACTCTGTCTACCTCTAACCACATAGGTTAGCCTCTCCTCTCTGTCTACCTCTAACCACATAGGTTAGCCTCTCCACTCTGTCTACCTCTAACCACATAGGTTAGCCTCTCCACTCTGTCTACCTCTAACCACATAGGTTAGCCTCTCCATCCTCTGTCTACCTCTAACCACATAGGTTATCCTCTCCACTCTGTCTACCTCTAACCACATAGGTTAGCCTCTCCACTCTGTCTACCTCTAACCACATAGGTTAGCCTCTCCACTCTGTCTACCTCTAACCACATAGGTTAGCCTCTCCATCCTCTGTCTACCTCTAACCACATAGGTTAGCCTCTCCACTCTGTCTACCTCTAACCACATAGGTTAGCCTCTCCATCCTCTGTCTACCTCTAACCACATAGGTTAGCCTCTCCACTCTGTCTACCTCTAACCACATAGGTTAGCCTCTCCACTCTGTCTACCTCTAACCACATAGGTTAGCCTCTCCATCCTCTGTCTACCTCTAACCACATAGGTTAGCCTCTCCACTCTGTCTACCTCTAACCACATAGGTTAGCCTCTCCATCCTCTGTCTACCTCTAACCACATAGGTTAGCCTCTCCACTCTGTCTACCTCTAACCACATAGGTTAGCCTCTCCATCCTCTGTCTACCTCTAACCACATAGGTTAACCTCTCCACTCTGTCTACCTCTAACCACATAGGTTAGCCTCTCCACTCTGTCTACCTCTAACCACATAGGTTAGCCTCTCCACTCTGTCTACCTCTAACCACATAGGTTAGCCTCTCCACTCTGTCTACCTCTAACCACATAGGTTAGCCTCTCCATCCTCTGTCTACCTCTAACCACATAGGTTAGCCTCTCCATCCTCTGTCTACCTCTAACCACATAGGTTAGCCTCTCCACTCTGTCTACCTCTAACCACATAGGTTAGCCTCTCCACTCTGTCTACCTCTAACCACATAGGTTAGCCTCTCCACTCTGTCTACCTCTAACCACATAGGTTAGCCTCTCCATCCCGATAGAGTTCATGAGCTCCCTATGCCACATCCTCAATGTTGGGGCTTCAACACTTTTCCAGCATAATGCCACAGCTCTTCTAGCTTGGAGAAGTCCAAAGTCAAAGATTTTAGTTTGCTTTGCTGAATGTATAAAGTTCCTTGGGTGGATTCCAAGTATACAGAGCTTAGCACTCAGTGGAACGGCAATTTAAAAAAATTCCTGACATACACTTTATGACTTCATTCCAAAATATTTACATCTTAGGGCACGCCCACATACAGTGAGATAAGGTACCTTTCTCAATTAAACACTTGGTACAGATATCTGGAATGTTGGCGGACATATGATGGAGTTTGACAGGAGTTATGTAGATAGATAGATAGATAGATAGAGGTTTTTATTAAAGTGTCCTGCACCAAACGATGCCCAGCCCGTACGGGCTTACAAGACACTCACAAACATACATACATACACCAAGATAAACCACACACAAAAAAAAGCAAAAGAAAAACGTAATGATTGTCCATGCCGTTATTTACGGATACAATGTTCTCCAACGCAACTGCCATGCCTTCTCTATGAATTTTGCTAAAACAAAAACTTCCTTAGTGAACAGCCAGCGTAACATGGAACATTCAGACATCCAAAACAAATCTGGATTCTTGGCTTGCATTTTTTCAAATAAGACATTTCTTAAGACATGATACAGCGGACAGTGAAAAACAAAATGAAACTCCTCCTCCACAACTCCCAGATCACAAAGTATGTATGTTCTCATTAACCATTTATATTGGAGTAATTTAAACCTTGTATTAATTGTTTCTCTCTGAAACACGTTTCTTATGAGGCCCCCTGGCACTACATCTTGTCAGATGGGGTCTGCAGCCAAATTGGTATCAATTTGTGGCTCCTTGACGTTGAAATGAACTACCTGTGTAAGTTTCACTGTGTTTCTCATAGCTCAATAGATAGAGCGAATGCCTTGAAAGCATCAAGTTGCAGGTTCAAGCCCTGGTCCTGGCACCAGAGACACATGCTCACTACAAATTACAAACTAATGTAATAGACACTTCTTATTTAATTTTTTTAATAAATTAACGTCCTACAGGTAGCCTAAGTGCTTGGCCCCTGATTCAGCCCGGGAAAAAGAGTTGAAGAGGCCCTCATTGCGCGCTATAGAGAGAGATCTCTCTCTATAGCGCTGCTGCTACTCAAAGATTTGCCATTTCAGATCATGACAAGTGACAAGCCAGTGGGCCACTTACTGTACATGAGTTATATTTCGTTGTTGTCGGGTGGAAACCTTGTATGTCCAAAACCGTTTGTTTTGTATTTATCATTTTAAAAATGATTTAAACTAGTGAAAACAGCCGATCTACAAGCACACAACGCCTCGCACTGCGAGGCGTTGTGTGCTTGTAGATCTGCTGTTTTCACTACTTTTGTGCAACGGCCTTGTATGATGAAGCAGGGCTTTGCTTTGCGAAAAAATGTATACATTTGAAAGTTGGAGTTGCGAGGTTTCTGCCCGACAGTGACGATTTACTTTGTTGGCCGCTCAGCCCCCAAAATGGAACGAAGGCCGACATTTTATTTTTTTCCTAATGGCCGGCCTGGACCGGGAATGAACCGGCCGTTCGGGAATTGTCCCGCTTTTCCCAATGGCCAGCACGTCCCTGACGTCCTATCATACATTGATCGGACGACATGACCATCAAAAGAAGCAGCTACACAAGCATACAACGTGATGCGATTGAGAAGCGACGCGTTTTGAGCTTGCAGAATCAGATGCTTTTTCTATTTCTTGCAAGGATTACGAGGTTGACATCTCTGCATCAGGTGAAAAGTGGAACTAAAACTTGACTAATGGCAGCCAGCTCATTTAAATTATTATGAATAATAATGATGGTAGTGAAATTATAATTATTTGTCAAATGTTTTGGGAAAAGGGCACTTTGATTCTAAATTATAGACCCCCAGGTGTGGTTATGTGCACATTTGCCTTCCCTGTGTATTTTTGGTTTCTTCCTGAAAGCTCAACGGTCGATCGAAAAACACTGAGTTAAAGACATCATATAATCATCCCTCCCCTTTTACCATACACATAAAACGTCATGGCACCCCATCTTTAAAGCCATAGGGGGCAATTACAGGGATGAAATTTGGCTATGTGTGTATTAAAAACATGGATAAATCACCAACAAGTCAACCTGTCCATGACAATGCATATCTTTATTCTCAGAAACAAATAGGTTTTTCCAGGTACACAAACAGTCACAAGCACAAAACACTTTCAGTCTTTTCTTTTTTCTTTACAAAAGCACAAGTCACCATTTTTTTTGTGAACCCAACATGAAGCATAATAAATGTGAATTTCCACACCTTTTTGATTTCTTGTGCTGACAACATTGTGTACTTTTCTCATCTCGCTGAGGAAATAAGAGCCGGACCCTTAAAATCTGTCACTTCCTGGTTTGTGTCTAGAACTATAAGAGGAACGAGGGGCCGGAAAGGCCGTAGCGTACCGGACCACTGGGAGCAGGGACGTGCAGAGAATGTTAGAGAGGCAGGGGCTGACATTTCTAAAAGGGCCTTTTGGTGGAAATATCGAAAATAGCAGACCTCCAAGCTCACAACGCGTCGTGAGCTTGGAGGTCGTCTATTTTTCGGTGCGTGATACCACACTGAACTAATCAAGTCAATATTGGAGATGTGGCGTAACGGCATGGATTTCTACACGGAGAGGGCAATTCTTTCAACATAAGATGCTGCATTCAAGTTCAGGAGAGTTTGGACAAGGCAATTCTCTTGAATGCTGCCTTCAGGTATGACATGGAAAGAGGGGCGTTTGCATTTCTTTCTCCATAGTAAAAAACTGCATTCATGGTCTGGAGAGAGGGCACTTTTTACAGACGGATAAAAAAAAAAACCTTTGATGTCTATGTTTGCACGTGCCTGACTGGGAGACAAGTTGAGTAGCTGTGTGCCAGTATGTCAGGTGTATATATTCCCCGCCTAGCAGCATTCCAGCATTTTGTTATTTATATAGGCAAAAAAAAGATTAGCCATTCACTACTCATCATATGATTAAGCATACAGATCCATCTCAGAAAATGTGAATGTTGTTAAAAAAAAAGAAAGAAAAAGCATTGCATATGCCAGGGTTCCCCAATTAGTTTTCCCCAAGGGCCACATTATGTCTAGGGTACCAAGAGCCGAGGGCCACAACATTGCAGGGCGCGACGGTGGTGTTCCCACTACTCCAGTGACAGTTCAGATATCGTCGTTGTCAGGTGGAAACCTTGTACGTCCAAAACCGTTCGTTTTGCATTTATCATTTTAAAAATGATTTAAACTAGTGAAAACAGCCGATCTACAAGTACACAACGCCTCGCACCGCGAGGCGTTGTGTGCTTGTAGATCGGCTGTTTTCACTACTTTTGTGCGACGGCCTTGTATGATGAAGTAGAGCTAATACTTTGCGAAAGAACATACACATTTTTAGATACAGGTTTTCCACCTGACAATGACGATATACTAGTGTTGTTGCTGCTCTTATACCACCATTATTACTGGGGTTGGTGGGGGCCAGACAGTAGCTCCCCACGGGCCGCAAATGGCCCGCGGGCCGCCTATTGGGGAACCCTGGCATATGCCACAGCACCCCAAATCATAATTGACTGTGGAAACTTCCCACTGGACTTCAACTCTGACTTCAGAAGGTTGACATTTCTCTATTATAAATCCTTGTTTTGAGTGGTCTACATGAGCGGTATGCCATAAAAAAATAAAAACATAACAAAAAAGGTTTGAAATAATTCACTGAATGTGCAATGTATCTAGAATATATGAAAGTTTCAAAAATATATGAAAGTTTCAAGAAGATTTACCTTTACACAATATTCTATTTGTTTAGATTGATCTGTATATACACAGCTTCAGTGGTTAGAACAAATTAAAATGTAATAAAATCAGTGCCAAAGTTATCTTATAACATCCTCATTAAATGATATTCCGTGTTCGTTAAGCCAGTGGTTCTCAACCTGTGGGTCGGGACCCACAGGGGGGTCCCCAAATTATTTTGGGGGGTCCTCAGATGATTAACTTAATGTGCAACATTGGTTTCTCACTCAACAGTAAACAACCCGACATAAAGTTTAAGTGTATAGAGGGTATATGCACTTTTCTAAAGTGACAATTTAAGGACTTTTTACTATCTCTAAAATGACAAATGTTGCCAAATTGTCAAATATTAGAGGCAGAAATAGTGAAAATATGATTATTTTGGGGGTCTCTGCCTGAAAAGGTTGAGAACCACTGCGTTAAGCTACTGATGACCGCTCTGAGGGTGTTGTGAGCTTGTAGGTCTGCGACGGAAAGCCAAAAAGGTTGTATTCTTGCTTAACGTCTTGGCGGACAATGTGCCTCTCAGGTCCATTTGGTTACATTTTGTACATTCTCTCTTTCTTCAGAGTTGGAGACGTGCCCTCGTCTTACTGCTTCTATGTGAACGCATAATTTTTGTGTTTTAGACTAATTAGAGGCAGCAGTTTTTAAAGTTGTGAATTAACCGCTGAGGGATTCATGGTTTGTTTTTGAGGACTGAACATTTTCACACCTTTTTTTGTGCCATTTATATCTACAGATCAATCTTAAAAAATAATGTGTAAAAAAAAAAGCAGATGCTCAAATAGATCCCCAAATCATCACTGACTACACAATGGACTTCAAGCAACTCAGAAGGCTGATATTTCTGTATTATAAATCCTTGTTTTGAGTGGTCTCGTTGTGTAATAGATATGGATTTTTTGATTTTCATGAGCTGTATGCCATAAAATAATAATAATACAAAATAAACGTTTTGAATATTTCACTGCATGCGTAATGTATCTAGAATTTTTTAGATGGATGGTACACAGTAGATTATGAAAGCAAGTCTTCTGTGAGAAGGTTACGGCTGCATCCCAGCTTCCTCTTATAATCCTAGGTTTTTGTCTAGGGCTAGGAATCAAGGACATGTCACTGACGTCCAGTAAATACTACAGTATATTCAGACATGGCGCTCCACACTGACATAAGTACACAATATTGTTTTGTAATTGTGTCCAGACATACGTACATTTGTTAGTCATACATGTCCTTTCATAGTAGTCCTAGGTTTTGTGTCAGACACATAAGGACAGCTCTTACATGGCTTTAGTTGCCAGCTTTGGCAATGATATATTCTTCTGTAGATTCCTTCCTTCACTGTGAGAACAAAACAAACAAAGCAGCCGATTACCTAGTTATTCTATGTAAATATATATATAGGTTTTTCCCCCCCTCAATATATATATATCTATATACTATCTATATATAAGTCTATATATCCATAATATGTATAATTTGGTAGGGTTTTTCTTTTAAAACATTCAAGGTACATTCACTTGACCCTGTATTTCTTTCCCCTCTTCTGTACGAAAGGTATACACAGTCAGACAAATGTTAATAAGCTACTCCCCACCCAACATTAAGCCCCCCCCCCCCCCCCCCCCTTCCACATTAGAAGCAGACGGGAAAAAAAGCTGGTTCTTCAAAACGACCAAATACAAGCATAATATTTCCTAAAGAAACCATCGTTATTAGGCTAGACCAGTGGTTCCCAACCCTGGTCCTTGCAGACAGCGTAAGGTAGTGTTGGTTTTGTCGACTAGAAACTAAGACAAACAATGCTTGTCGACTAACCTTTTTCACTGACGAAAACGGAATTAAAAGTAAATAGAAACTAAGCTAGATAAAAACTAGATAAAAATATTAATGGAGGGACTAGTGGAGAAGAGATCCAGTAGAGCTAAAAGACAAGTCATGTTATGTTTGGTTGCGCTCTGTAAATAGCCTGTAGATCGGCTATTTTCAGCATGCATGTAAAATCAGACATTATGACGCCATCAAGTTCCGCCAAAATACATTTGGTCTAAAAAATCAACTAAAATCTTATATTTAGTCGACTAAAACTAAAGTCAAACATTTCAGATGACTAAAATATGACAAACTAAACAGAATTGTACTCAAAACTCAAAACTAAATCAAAATTTGCTGTCAAAATCAACACTACCTTAAGGTTTATAATATATATTTTTATATGCATATTTTTTATACCGTTGTACATTGTTTAGTTGAAAATCCAGCCGTTGCAGGATAGTGGTCCCTGCAGAGCTGCAGGATAGTGGTCTGCAGAGCAAGGATGGGAACCGATGGTCTGTAAGTATAAAATAGCATATTCTTCTGGACAATACAGTTTAGCTAGCTCTCTTATCACAGAGTTCCACAGGTGTGTGCTGATTAGCTGGCGACAACACTTAGGCAGTTTGACAGTTTCTTTCCTATGTTTTTGTAAAAAATTCCACAGATTCTGCAATTCTGTCAGTGGTTAAAAGGGACATTTTGTCAGTTTTTATTACGTGAATCACATCGCTTCGTTGTACGGGACAGAATGCCTCGGTGAGGTTTGCGTCATCCTCACAACAGAACGACAGGACTCAGGATAATAAAATCTTCAAAAACAGCCCTTCAAAAGCTCAGACACAAATTAATTCACTTATACAATCACTAGTGTGAATAGAGTAGACCCTTGGCATGGGCACAGAATACACATTTAGGCATTTATTAACAAGTACCTGGCCTAAAGGGACTGTATTAAATATGAGCCAAATGACACATGAACACAATGTTTTTTTTTTTCCTCTTTTCTTTTAGAAGGCCACAAGGATGTCACTCGGGTGCTTTGTTATTGGAAAGAAGGGTCGAAATTAGAACAGAGGACCGTAAACACTTTCAACTTGGCATCCCTATTTTGGGCATTTCTTTGGATCTAAGGGGCTCACAATATTTTTTTAAATATTTTGATCAGGGCTCAAGTTAAAAGGATCCCTGGCTAATATGACAAATATGCCTTAATACATTATAATTGTCCTCTATAGCTACAATGTCAAATTAAAAACACCTTAACCCTGCAAGGCCCAGCGTTGCTTTTTGGCCAAAAAAATTAAATCATTTTTAAAAAAATGTTATAATTACCGTAGTTTTCCTGTTCTTTTTTCACATTAACATCACCATTAAATCCTATTGTTTAGTATTACAATGCCATTGGCCACGATATTTGCATATAAATACCCCCCACAGAGGCTGACATTCACACCTCCCAGAGAAGTTGAAATTCCAGCGTCTGGACGAACATCTCCCTTTTTAACTGAAGCTATTCCTTACTAAAACATAAGTAAAATGCCTGTAATATTTTTGTTCGTGATCATTAGAATGTCTAGAACATGTACATGTGTTATTATTGTGAAAAATATCCCCAAAATGCAAATTAGAGCATGATTTATGATTTATGGCTATAAAACCTTACAAAAACGTTATTAATTTTTTAACATTACATTTTCCTGTGATTAGGACTCCTACAACACCATCTGATTTTTTTAATTAATTTTTTGGCCAGTAGAAATTAATTTGGGTCTTGCAGGGTTAAATAGTTTATTTCTTCTAGAAATAGCTAATCTTTCACTCAATAGGGGAAATGCCCGTCGCAACTTGATGATGTCATAAAACCATGTGATCAATCCCTATGGAATTTATGGCATGCATGTGAAAATAAAAACAAACGTAATACTTCCTATGGTTAACATGAGCATCAAATCAATATTTCAAGTGTGTGTGTGTGTGTGTTTTTTGCACATGTATGCCATAATTTCCATAGGGATAGACCACACATCAACTTGCGACGGGCATTTCCCCTATTGAGTGAAAGATTAGCTATTTCTAGAAGAAATAAAACATTGAAGGTGTTTTTAATTTTACATTGTAGTTATAGAGGACAATTATAATGTACTAAGGCATATTTGTCATATTAGCCAGGGATCCTTTTAACATTGCCCTCTACATAATTCTTTGCAACAATTTCAAGATGTAACTGAAGAGTGGCATTTTCAGTTGCGGGAATTATGATTCACAGAAGTGTTGTATAGTGATTTCGATTTCATTTTTACAAGTATAATCAAAAGGCCAATGAATACAAGTGTCTGCCAGTGTGACAGTCAGTATGCCCTTGGTGTGAGACTTAACATTTATCCGTAAAACAGCTTCACTGTGCCTTCTACAGGTTATAAATACTTTAACAAACAAAACAATTCTTCTCCAACAGGATATGAAACACTGAAGCAAAAATAAACTCCAAAAAAGGGAGACGGAACAGTGCAATCAACATAGGAACATGACAAAATAACAGTATAGTCAATGAAATTGGATTCGCTGATGCACCAAATAAGTTGTAGCACCAAGATCACATTACAGCACTGATTCTATGCATGTTTCCTTTTCGCGACCAAATCAGGTCAAAATGCCTCAATGATGAAATATGAAAGTGGTGCTAAAACCCATGCGAGCAACTCTCCATCCCTGTGCTACTAACTATTATGAGGACTCTGTGTGTGTGTGTGTGTGTGTGTGTGTGTGTGTGTGTGTGTGTGTGTGTGTGTGTGTGTTAGAGAGAGAGGAACAGCCAAATCTCAGGGATCTGTGCCCGTCCTATAGG
The DNA here is from genome assembly GCF_963921795.1 of Nannobrachium achirus. NCBI lineage: Eukaryota > Metazoa > Chordata > Actinopteri > Myctophiformes > Myctophidae > Nannobrachium > Nannobrachium achirus. Next base: position 18,933,720 of record NC_137828.1, on the reverse strand, counting down.
GCATCGCAGTGGGCGTGGTTTACTGATGCCACTAAAAAATCTCCCGTTCATTTCCTCATAGACTTTCACGAAAATATTTACAACTATGTTAAGCCTAGAACCAATAAGCCATCCAGGATTGCAGTGAATCATGAAAACCTTAGTTTCTGTGAAAAGAAGATTTTGAAAATCGCCAAACAAAGGGTATTTATTAAATGAAGTATATCAAATAATTCAATATTAAAATATGTTTTTATATAGGATCGAAGGTTTTATGGTCATGATTCACTGAGATAGATCCTGGATGGCTTGGTTCTAGGCTTAACATAATAGTTATACATATTTTTGTAAAAGTACAGTTGTCGTACATTGAAAGTGCCGGTGGTGGTGCCACTTTAGCACCACTATGGTACCAGCTCATTTTGAGGTACCACTTTGTTGGGGAAAATGAATGGGAGATTTTCAGTGGCACAAGTGAACCACTTGCGCTGCGATGCTGTATGGTCCTACTAGCAGGGACGTGCTGGGCCCCTGATTCAGCCTGGGAAAAAGAGTTGGAGAGGCCCTCATTGCGAGTAGCAGCAGCGCTATAGATAGAGATCTCTCTATAGCGCTGCTGCTACTCAAAGATTTGCCATTTCAGATCATGACAAGTGACAAGCCAGTGGGCCAATTACATGAGCTATATTTTGTCGTTGTCGGGTGGAAACCTTGTATGTCCAAAACCGTTTGTTTTGTATTTATCATTTTAAAAATGATTTAAACTAGTGAAAACAGCCGATCTACAAGCACACAACGCCTCGTGGTGCAAGGCGTTGTGTGCTTGTAAATCTGCTGTTTTCACTACTTTTGTGCGACTGCCTTGTATGATGAAGCGGGGCTTTGCGAAAAAATTTACAAATTTGAAACTTGGAGATACAAGGTTTCTGCCCGACAGTGACGATTTACTTTGTTGACTGCCCAGCCCCCAAAATGGAACGAAGGCTGACATTTTATTTTTTTTATTTTTCCTAATGGCCGGCCTGGACCAGCCGGGAATGAACCGGCCGTTCGGGAGTTGTCCCGCTTTTCCCAATGGCCAGCACGTCCCTGCCTACTAGGCTAGGCTAGTGTGGGCTGGGAGCGGGCGTGTCCATATCCTCTCCCTGGGGCGAGTAGGAGCTCAGGGCGTCCCAGAGCAGGCCGGTCTGCTCGCAGTGATGTCGACTCCTCCAGTGCTCCACCACCTCCTCCTTGCTGTCCAGCACCTGGCTGCACAGCACACAGTTAAAGGCCGAACCCGCAGCCAGCACGCCCAACAGGCCGTCGCTCCCCCCGTTCCCCCGCGACGGGGGAGCGCCGTCCTCGCCGTACCCTCCTCCTCCTCCGTCGCGGTGGTGGGCCAGGATGTGCCTCTTGAGGGCGGAGAAGGAGAAGAAGGCCTCGTCGCAGCAGCCGCACACCAGGTTGAGGTTGCGCTTCTTCTGGTTGAGCTGCCGCCAGTAGTGCGCGGCGTGCTTCACCAGCTCGTCCTCGGCCTCGCGGCCCCCGCGCTGCAGGGGCTGGCCGTCACGCATCCTCACCTGCAGCGGTGGAGAGTAACTTAAGTACTTAAAGAGGTGGTGCCATAGTTTTGTACTTTTTCTGTTTTTCATGTGTCTAGGAGGTTGACAGTACTTCATTAGACCCCCTGGTGTGGTTTTCATGAGCAATTATGTATTCTCTTGGTAATTGTTTGTTTTCTCTTGGAGGCTGCCACCTTGTGGTCAAAAGTGTCAGTTAAAAAACACAGATAGATTACATCACAGAATCAACTCCTCCCCTAATTACCATTCACCCAACACTGTGGGGTGTGGCTAACTTCAGCTGGGTCACCACCCACCATGACATCCATGCATACTTAATGAACTGGGGGTGTGGCCACATAAAAAACCCAATTTTAACTCTTTCTGTATACCTTTTTGGAAAAAAATCTTCCTCCTAGTATAATCATAATACCTGATAATCATGTTTTAGAGGGGGGAAAATCATGGCACCACCTCTTTAACACTTTTCATGCCAGGCTGTCACGGCCCCTTTGGCCTGGCCTCAGGGCCTGTGGTGTCCATGTAGTTCTCCCTGTAGGTGTGCTTCGCTCCACAGAGCCTATGGGTGTCGGCCCATGATTATGTGCATTGGGAGCACCTGGGCAGTGCTCCCTGAAGCCCTATATAAGACTGGCTTGGCAGCCAGTCTTTCTCCCTCTCTCCAGACGACAGCACCTTTGTTTGCGTTCCCACACTTTACAACACCCCACACTACACTTTCCATACATCCATGCATTGCTGACACTACTGATGACTGACTTACACACTACATACCTTTTGTATATATTATTTATATCTTATGTTAATAAATTATTGTTATTATCTATACCACTACCGTGTGTCCTCCTCAGTTTGTCATGGCCTAAGAGCCAGGTCGTGACAAATTGGGGGCTCGTCTTGCCGTTTGAGAAAAGTTGGAACTCGGGTAGGCTGTGATATTGTTGACAGGTAAAGTAATCTTCCTGTTTTGTTTAGAGCTTGTGGGCCTATATTGGCATTGTTGGTCACAGCATTTGGAGGAGGTGCATGGTAGTGGTTGGTTTGATTAAAAGTTGAGTTAACAATTTGGTTTTGAATAATTTGGTTTTGAGTAATTTAAGTAAAAGTAATAAGTAAAAGTAATCTAAGTAAAAGTAGTTGTTTGGGTAAATACAATGGACCAATCCCCAATCACATACACACCCATTGTAACTGTTACAATGGGTGTGTATGTGATTGGGGATTGGTCCATTGTGTTTGGTTATTTTTTGGTTTGAGCTGTCTATTCGTTACCAGGTGTGGTAATTGGAACAGGTGGAACAGGTGGGTCTCGTACAGTCTAGGAGGTACTCTGGTCCACGTAGGTCAGGGATGTTTTCCCACAGGTGGACTTGGTGTTCTTTTTGGTTACTGTCACTGGTATTAAGGTGACAGTGACAGAGGGGGAGCATTTGTTCCATTTTGGAATTTGTTTGTCTCACTTGTCCTAACGTGACAGTGACAGAGGGGGAGCATTAATTGGTTCCTTTTTTGGAATTAGTTTTCTCAGTTGAGTTAAATAAATGCCTGACTGCTCTATAAAGAGACTACATTGTATTATTGAAAATAAGTAAGTCACGTCTTTTTCCTATTGACCAGGTGGAATTTATTGTTTTGAAAATGCCTAAGATTGAGGGCTTTGAGACTGAATAAATCTTAGGTGGCTTTACTATAGACTGGCTACACTGTAAAAGGGGACTCTTTTGCAGAGTGGAATTTAAATAATATATGGTGAGTGTTTTTTTTGAGTGTCACAGTTTTGCCCATTGTTCCTTGGTTGGTTCTGCTCTGGGTCAATATTGGCTAAGTGATATGAAAATCATAGTAGTAAAAAGGACTTATTGTCCGTTAAGTAAATGCAGGCAAGCAACTTGGAGTGGTTAAAAATAAAACTGAGTTGATTTGGTCGGTGGTTTGTAGCATGATGGTTACACAAAGCAGGGTCAGACGGAGGTTGGTTCCTCAGACGGTTGGTTCCTCAGACGGTTGGTTCCTCAGACGGTTGGTTCCTCCGGATGGATGTGGTCCACCAGACGGATGCGGTCCACCAGACGGTGCGACCCTCCAGACGGTGCGACCCTCTAGACGGTGCGGTCCACCAGACGGGTGGTCCACCAGACGAGTGGTCCACCAGACGAGTGGTCCACCAGACTGAAGCTGGGATGGGTTACGGGTGGCCGTTGTTCTGGCCGTCTCAGAGAGGCGGCGCTGAGGCGCATTTGGTTGCAGGCTCGGTACACTTCCCCCCAGCAGGCCCTGCTAAAACGATGGCTACAGAGAATCATACAAACCCTCTACCAGGTCATTGCATTGTTGCCACCAGTTACAACCATTCAAACGAGGTGAGTGAATGTGGAGCTTGCTTGTGTAGACTTAAGGAGTTATTGTTAAGTGTGCTAGCCTAGCGTATGTATTGACCAGAGCATGAATTGCAAGGGTGTTAAATTTACTGTTTCGGGCAGAGCATATCTTTTTGGTAGGCCTACTAGCGGCGTTTTGCCGTAAAGAAATTGGTTGACTGAGAAAAGCGCTCACCAAATATCTAGTGTGGGAGTAAACTGTTTTTCAAGAAGTGGGTTTGATATGAGTAAAACGAGGAGTTTTAATTCTATTGAAATTGCACTGGGTAACTCAGCTGTAGTGTTGCATGGGTGCGTTTGTTTTAATGCACTGTAAAACAACGCGGAGTGTGCTTTAGTGTTGATTTTATTGGTGTGTTTTAACCAATTAATTGGGTTTTGCTCATGAGGAATTAAGTGTAAGAAGTGTGTGGGAGAAGTTCTGTTCTCCAGATTCCTGATTCAGGTTTCTTTACAATGTTTGGTGGCAGGTCTGTAAGTGAGTAGGATAAGTCCTGGTGGTATTTTTAAATATTTTCAAGTTCGTTTTTGGATGTGTTTAAAGCACTGCTGATCTTATTGTGTTGGGTCCCACAAATGGTTTAATGTTTACAGCACTGCTGATCTTATAGTGTGGAGTCCCGCAAATGGTTTCATGACCTGTGTTGTTTTTACCCAAGATGTCGTCTTTTCTTCTTCCATTATAGGCCATCCTGTTTGTCAGTCTCTTAAAGTGCTCCTGTGTACAAGGCTGCTGTGGCGGTGGACAGGAGGGTGTGGCAAGGTGGAGTTGATGTTAGAGTAGATGTCGGATGGTATGTTGGTTACAGGTGTAAATTGCTAATGTTATTTGCTAGTAAGGTGGGTAATGTGACAATTTTCCTTTGGACATTCAGGAGGATGTTTTTTTTAACCTATTGAAGACTTCTCCTCATTCTTCTTTGTTAGCTGCTGCATGGGTGCCTCCTGCACTTATGGTGTTGGCCCCTGCAGGGTTTTGATCAACAGAGATAATTAATTAGGTTGCAAGCTTTGACCTGTCGGGTGGGTTTGTTATACTTTGTTCTAACTTCTCGCCCTACTTTTGTTCAGGAATTTTTACAGGGACCAAGCCAGACGTGGTTGGTACTGTTTGTTGGACAGAATGTCTGAAGTGTTACAGGGACCAGGCCAGAGTTGGGTGGTACTCTTTGTCAGACAAAAACGGTAAAGTAATGGCGATAGGCTCCTTTGCGCCAGTGGCCCTCTTGGCCGGTCACTCATACCTTAAATGCATCAGTTGCTGGGGTGGTGGCTGGTGATAGGGGGGGTTAACCATTGGAGGAGCAGTTAGGTGTCTTTGGTGTTTGTCTTTGGTTCCAATTGGCGGAACAAGTTTGTATTTTTGTGTCTTTGGTTCCATTGGCGGAACAGGTTTTGTCCTTTGTTATATGTTGTTTGTACTGATTAGTGACCTTTTCTCAATGTTTTCCCTACAGTGTCTAAACTGAGGGTTGTGGTCCTACTCGTCGGACATTCTCCGTGGGTCCTCATCTTGCCTCTGTCTTTCACCCCTATGCTCCTTGGGTAATAGGTTGCTGGGGTGGAGGCCTGTGACAGGGTGCGGGTGGCCGGAGGAGTAGAGGTGGTATAATAGATATAGTATATTTAATGTGTGGTGTATTTACCGGTAGTACATTTCATATTTGATATATTTAATCTAGTAGCCTAAATTATAGGCAAGAAAGTGACATGTGTTTTTTTTTGTCCCTTTAGGCCTTTTCTGTCTGCTTCTGCCTCCCGATCTCCTCCTCTTAGATGCTCCAGGAAACCTAAGCAATCTTGGTTGCTGAGGAGGTGGCCGGGTGTGCTGGTTGTAGACAGGATGGCTTGGATTTAAATGTATTTGGGGGCAAATGGTATTGATAGTACTTTATGGTATTCAATAATATTTGTATTCACTAATTTACACATGCTGTGTTCTTTATTATTCAATATATTATACATATTATTGATTTATTAGTTTAACTTTGGAATTACTCAAATGAGTTATTTAAACTGTCTCGGTCCCTTATGGTCCCTCATTTTGAAGGGGGAGGGTGTCACGGCCCCTTTGGCCTGGCCTCAGGGCCTGTGGTGTCCATGTAGTTCTCCCTGTAGGTGTGCTTCTCTCCACAGAGCCTATGGGTGTCGGCCCATGATTATGTGCATTGGGAGCACCTGGGCAGTGCTCCCTGAAGCCCTATATAAGACTGGCTTGGCAGCCAGTCTTTCTCCCTCTCTCCAGACGACAGCACCTTTGTTTGCGACACTTTACAACACCCCACACTACACTTTCCATACATCCATGCATTGCTGACACTACTGATGACTGACTTACACACTACATACCTTTTGTATATATTATTTATATCTTATGTTAATAAATTATTGTTATTATCTATACCACTACCGTGTCCTCCTCAGTTTGTCATGGCCTAAGAGCCAGGTCGTGACACAGGCCAAAATGGCCCCAAGGACCCTGTGCCAGGATTTTGTATGTTTTTCTTTACTATCTAATGAAAAAAAAAAAGATTTTTTTTTAGATGTTTTCCCCCACAGAAACAGACACCGTTGTTGTGATTCAGTGGCAAAAATAATTTTGTCAATCAGACAAATGGTTCCAGAGATAGAGCTGTTTGAATCAAAAAAAGTGTCCATCCACTAGGATTGGACACACATTTTCTTTATCAGCTAAACGAGGGAGCCAACACACAAACAGAGAAAAGCATCTCTCTGATCTCAGGTCATTTTGACATCTTAAAAAAAAAAAAAAAAAAAAATGAAAAAAAAATATATATAAAATTTTTATTATATACGTCAAAATACGTCATTGGCACTGACGGCTTTTGGCCCATTTACGTCAATCTACCTCTGTGGCATGGTAAGAGTTAAAGGAGTAGTTCACCCCCAAAATTACTTTTAGACAGGAACATTCACGTCAAGAAGATTTAACCATTTATTGTATAAATGGAATACAGTTAATCTTGGCGTTTGAAGGGCTCCGCGTTTGGAGATGTTCCCTGAATTTTGTGCAAGCTTTTCTGAGCATGCTAAGCAAAACCAGGGAACGCTAAGCAACACCCCCCATAGGGATACAATAGCAGAATAATAGCAATACATTAACATGTAACTTGTCAAAATCACAGTATTTGAGCTTAACCATGACATGTAACATAGTCAAAAATCACAGTATTGAGCTTAAAGCTATACTGTGTAAGTTGCTCAACTAGTGGTCAGTAGCGGTATAGCAAACCGCGGTCGCGTCTGCTTTTTTCGTTTTTTCGCCGCGGACTGGGCCTTCAGACCACCGCGTCTGCCTCGCCTCGCCGAGACGCATCCATAGAGGTCTCTCGTGTCCCTCTACGAGCAGTGGTTGGGGAGTTACATGCTAGACTCCTAGACCAGTGTAAACACTGCAGTGTACTTCCTGAAGAGCCCGGCAGTGTATGATCTGCGCTGTGATTGGCCGGTAGGGAGACACGTATACAGAATGATGCAGATGACGTCATTTTGCCGGGAAAAACAGTCCCGGTCACGGCCACAGGGGCTCAGTAGAACACATATAAAGAAAAGGCTTTGGGGGCTGAAATTAACAGAGTGGGTGTTCTAAAACTTTAGCGATTTAATAATTAGGAGTAATAATCATGTGACATAATGACCAGCAGATATGTTAATGAGGTATTGCAGCGACTTGACTCCGATGTCCTGCATAAACTAACGCTGACGCTTCATTTTTTTTCTATTGATTACTCAGCCCATGGAGACTTGACTTTTTTTTATTTGTCGTATTCCTAAGACAAAAGATTTGTTATACTAAATTTACTCCCATTGATTCCGGATGGGGACCTAAGTGCATTTGGGTCCCCATCCGGTATCAATGGGGGTAAATTAACTGTAATCAAATTGTTTCTTGCTTCCACTAAACCATAGTTTTGTGGGGCCGTTTTAAGCAGAATCTATGTTTTTTTCGTGCAAAACAAATGCTTGCAATGGATTCAGAATCATGAAAAAACCCTAGTTTGACCCCTCACATGCTACTTAAAGCACATTTATTTTTATTTTTTCCCCCCTGTATAGTCAAGTTAATGGGACCCAAACTTCCAGCAGCTTTTTCAATATGTTCCACAACTGGGATTTCTTAGGACTTTTGATATGTTGTCACTAACATATTTAATGAAACAAAAAAAGTTAAAGAGTTTCCGTTGCAATTTGTTTGAGGTTAACCCGTCAGGGTTCCCACACATTTTTACCAATGAATTTCCAAAACTTTTCCAGAATATTTAACCCAATTTCCAAGACTATATTATAACAATAATTCCGCTCAATAAAAAGTCGCTTACTCCTATACACAATGCCTAAAGACAGGTAGTGTATGCCAGTGGTTCTCAACCTTTTCAGGCTGTGACCACAGAAATAATCATATTTTAACTGGGGACCCGGCACCCTGACCTATATAACACGGTTCTATTGTGAAAATAGCCGATCTACATGCTGACAATGCCTCGCGTTGCGAGGCGTTGTGAGCATGTAGATCTGCTATTTTCACAATTTCTGCCTCTAATATTTGACAATTTGGCCAATGTTTAATTAGTCATTTCAGAGGTATTAACAAAATCAATAACCAAAGACAATGCATACTGTTAGATATGAATTATTATACCATAATTCTATGTTTGTGTATGAAGCTCATATGACCATATAAGGTTAAATATTATGAACTGAACTCACAGTATGGAGACCACATTTTGGTCGGATACTCTGGGCTCAGGCTAATAGATTACAGGTCATAGTAACTTTGGTTGCCCTGGCTACGAAATCATGATATACTGTATGTCACTAGTGTGGAAAATTACCAACACTACGTGGCACTTTCTTCCTGTTATTTCCTTGTTATGATATGGGAACGAATCAATGAGTTCCTACTACTTCCTTGTTATGATATGGGAACGAATCAATGAGTTCCACGCTTCTTACTGTCATAAACTGTATGTCTTTATATACATGTTTTCCTCCATCTTGGAGGAGAGAGATAATTAGAAAGCTGCCGCTATGGTACGCTCACTGTTTGTCTCCTCTGTCTGACTCCTCTCAAAATACAGCAATCTAAGATATACGTCCTTTGGTCTCTGTGTTTTATTTTAACTATGGATTTATAGATCCATATTTATCTTTAATAATTTATTTAATACATACCGGTAGCTATTTTTTTCCAGGACCTTCCAGGACCCTTGATCAATTCCAAAACTTTTCCAGTACTGGAAAAATATTTTTCTAATTTCAAAATATTTCCAGGAATTTCATGACCGTGGGGAACCCTGACCCGTTATTTTCAACAGAACTCCTGCAGCGCTGCTGACCTGGACCTCCTCTCCGTGCGTGTAGAGCAGGTGCAGCTTCATGTCGGCGAAGGTGGGCGCGATGGCCTGGCAGCGCCCGCACTTGATCTGCAGCTCCACTGGGTCCTCGTGCTCCTCCTCCTCCCGACCCTGCTCGTCTGACGTCTCTGGAGACGCCGCCCTGGAGGAGACACAGCAGCACACACAACTAGAAACAGTGCTTCTCAAACTTTTCAAGGTCTCCCATTAACCCATTTAGTGCTCCAGACATGAACGGGTTAAATGTCCAGCGTGCCTCTCGCAGGGCTCCATACGCGGCCCGTATCTTATTTTGAAGGCCAGAAGTCCATTGCGTAAACACTTCCGGGTTGACGTCATGACGTCATTCAACCGAAGCCATCATCCCCCCATGCCGTTCCTAAAATGGCCGATCGAGCCTTTGTTATTATGTTATTGTAGCGAGAATCTAATGCCATCCTTGGCTTTAAAAGTGTTGTTTGGAGAAAATGGACATTAAAGATGAGATCCACCGTCGGCCTCCATGTTATGGGATAACTATTTTGTGCACGTGGATCCGTGATGATGATGAATCGGCGAGGCCGATCGTGCCAGGACGTTCCAACGGACTATAGGGTAGGAGAACCGGCGTTACTCTATAGTCTATATACAGTATTTTACGCAAGTATACTCGGGATCGGCACTCTAAATACTTGAGTATTTTTCACGAGTATACTCGGGATCGGCTACAAATGAGTTAACAGTTCTACTGCCAGATTTATTATTTATTTATTGGGTCTGGTGCCAGCAAAAAGCAGCTTACCTTTGCGATGTTATAGAAAATTATCTATTGATTATTTCCAAACTAATTATTTTTTACAATGGACACTCATATGTGTACTTTAGCCAACCTGGCGGCAGAGGGCAGCCTTATGCAAATAATTAATGTGAATTGGGCCGCTCCGCTTGCCATCCATTCAGAGCATAGAAATGCATTTTCTAGATCAGATCCACAGAGAACAGCCAGGAAGTGATTTGGGACTCCATTATTGTTTACGGGCGGTGGATTTTTGAGAGCAGCGTTACGGGAGATGTTTTTACTGTACACGGCGGCGCGACCCCTCATCAGCTTACAGTCATCAGACAAGGTAAAAAGAACGAGCCGTATTGGCAGCGCGCTTGGGTCAAAATTGGGGCGAACGGGAACGTCCGAAGCAGTAAAAGAGTTAACTATGACAGTGTACAAATGGAACCATGTTGTTCCAGGGACCAGCCAGAAGCAAATATTTGAGTTACAAATGTTCGCTTTTAAAAAGATATATTCAAAGACTTGTGCAAAAAAGACAAATCACGATTTTTCAAAAATAGCAGATCTACAAGCTTGCGAGTGCCGCGCTGTGAGCTTGTAGATCTGCTATTTTTCAACAATGAAAGCATTAAATAATTCTAGGCCTAAATGGGTAAACTAAGTATAAGTGGTTAAACTGAAGTGATATTGATAAATTCCAAATATGATCAAAGTATTCTGAGGCACCTCATGGACTAGTCAGTGACATTCTCACTAGCGGTGGGCGATAATATTTTCCCAAGCTGTATTACGATACACAATCTTATCACAATTCTTTTTCATGTTGGTTTTTATGGTTATTTTTCAAGTTACTTAACAGTACAACCACCTACAGTACAAGGTAACAAAAACTAAAAGAAAAAGGAGTAACAGACCATCTAGACCAGTGGTCCTCAAAGTGGGGTCCAGGGACTCTCTGGGTTCCTTTTGGGAGGTCTAAGCTCTGACAGTATACAAATGAAACCACATTTGGTTTCATTTGTATACTGTCAGAGTTAAGAGGAGACCTTGACATTTTAAAGTTTGAGACTACCCTCAAACTGATTTAGACGAAATTGCAGGTTTAAATGAACTAGACCTTACCCGTTCGAAGATATGTGCTCCAAAATATGTGCAGAGTGTGGGTTGTGGGGAAAGTTACTGTAACTGGTGCGTGCGTGAGAATATGTGGGAGCATCATAATGTAAGGAGCAGCTCATGGAGGAGTGTATATTTATGATGGATACAAATAATTTAACATTTTTTTTCATACCCGTTGGAAGATGAGACACACATCAAACGCACAGAGAGAGAGAGAGAGAGAGAGAGAGAGAGAGAGAGAGAGAGAGAGAGAGAGAGAGAGAGAATGCACAATCCTAACTGTGAGAGAGGGAGCTCTGTGTGTGTGTGTGTGATCCCATGGCCTGGAGGAACGGACCGTAACCCTGGCAACAGACAGTAGAAAACGCTAATAAACAGCTTTAATTTGGGAGAAATGAAATTCGGGCTCCGTCACCGTTGGTATAATGCTAATGGCCAATACCATGTGAACTTTGGGATCAGTTGCTGAAGCGAGTGAATAGATAAACGTAGATAAGCGTGAGCGTTAGAGCGTGAGTTTGCTCCTTTATTAGTAGGATTATGCAATGAATCTCTGTATTAAAAGTTCAACAGGATTTTTAACAAGGCTCCCTCATCGTATCACAATATATACGATATCTCTGAAAAGGAATATTGTGAAGACATTGTATCACCATATCGCCCACCCCTAGTTCTTACCCCTCGACAGGCACGTGGTCCTCATGCTGGCTGATGGAGGGCTCCACGGTCAGCACCACCTTGTGCACCTCCCTCAGGTGGGTGAAGTACACGCCCACGTAGCCGAAGGCCTTCTGGCAGAAGGCGCAGCGCAGTGCCCTCCGGGGCCGCCCGTCGGCGTGGTGCAGCTTCATGTGGGTGCTGAGGCTGCCCGAGTGGGCGTAGGCCTTGCGGCACACGGGGCAGACGTACGGCCGCACGTTGGCGTGGCTGTTCATGTGGCTCTGGAGGTGGTGCTTGAACTGGAAGCAGCGGCTGCAGGTGGGACAGCGGTGGAGCGGGCGGCCGGAGCCTAGGAACGCTCTCAGGTGGGGGGAGGCACCTGTAGAAGATAGTTCGCAAGTTTAGTATGTGAACGGTCACAGCTTGTCCGTATGTATGTATGTATGTATGTATGTATGTCTGTAATGTATGTATGTCTGTATGTATGTATGTATGTATGTATGTATGTATGTATGTATGTATGTAATGTATGTATGTATGTATTGTATGTATGTATGTATGTATGTCTGTAATGTATGTATGTACAGTATGTATGTATGTATGTATGTATGTATTAGTGATGTTACCGATAATCGTCAATGGATCTCCGAGGTAAATTCACCAATCCGATCAATGCATGCGCTAGTCAAGAGTTTGTTATGGTCGCGCTGGTCCTCCTCGCTCCACTTCTCTCTCTCTCTCTCTCTCTCGCTGTCTGTGCGCGGTGTGTGTGTGTGTGTGTGTGTGTGTGTGTGTGTGTGTGTGTGTGTCGCACTCCTCCATGTGTGTGCATGTGTGCGTGTGTGAGAGAGAACTCACGGCAGTCACGTTGTTGTTAAACCTCGTTCCAAACACCATAATTCCAAATAAAGTCTATTTGAGTAGTCTATGGGAGTAGCTGTGGACAACACTTGTTGTCGATCTAGTTATATCATTTTTAGTTCCCTGTATAGAGTTTAAGACGATCAATTCCACCCGACTAGCATTAGCCACACATGCGCTAATGGGTTGCCAGATTGGCCAGAAACAAGCAAACAGGTCTATAAAAACGTGAGTCAAACGTTGTTGTCTATAATATTGTTTAAGAACAGTGGTTCTCAAACATTTTCATGCCAAGAGCAAGGACCCCAAATGTATACTGTATAGGAAAACAATATTAAAGGACCTATATTAGGCCTATTATTGATTCTGCTTTTAAATAAAAAATGCTATTAACCAAGTAAGCTGAAATGTTATTGAATATAATTGAAAGAGAGTTACATGGTTTGTTTTTTGCCTTTATGATTATTATGAAGGGCAGGCAATATTGCCACTGTCTGTCTAAAATAAATAAAAATAATAATAATATTGCCCCACTTGATCGGATCGGTGATTGATCGGTATCGGGTGATCAAACTTAGGTGATCGGTTCCTAGATTCAAGATTCAATAACTTTATTGCCATGTCAACAAGTTGATAGGAATTTGTCTTGGTTCACTCTCAACATAAAACAAAAAACAAAAACCTGATCGGACCATCTCATACATGCATGCATGCATGCATGCATGCATGCATGCATGTATGTATGTATGTATGTATGTATGTATGTCACGCCTGATACTGTGGTTCTATGGGTTTGTCGCTCTGACATCATGCTCTGACGTCACTGTGATGTCAGGGGAACCACTCTTAACAGAATGGGTTTGCCGCTCTGACATCACGCTCTGGCTTCACTGTGATGTCACACTAACAGAATCACTTTTATGCCCATATATGGAGTTCCCTGATGTCATCAATATTAAGCCCATATCTAACAGGACTTCATATGGGAATGCCCATGGAGGCCCGCATCGGCCACATACCACACTAAGAGAATCCATATGGCCAAGACAGATGTCCAAGACAGCAAATATCTGTGTGGCTGGTTCTACAGACAGGGATCCCATCTCCATGTATGGGCATAAAAGGTTATGATGTCAGATGTCACAGACATCATAGGACTTTCACATAACGAATAACTGAGTAAGCATGTTTGGGCTCTCACAACACATCTCCATATACAGTACATGGATCTCCATATATGGGTACCAGGGGTCTCCATATATGGGTAACTGGTCTGATATACATCACTGGCCACATGGCCAAGAATTGGCACGAGGTCGCATGTCACCCTGAGGCGTCTTACTAGTATTTTTTATCATGATTGATTATGTGTGACGTTATTAGTTCTTATGATACATTATGATACAGGATAGCTTGTAAGAGTTTAGATGTCTCACTAGGACTGAGTAGCTATTGTTTTGGTAAAGCTTATCTTGTTATGGTTCAGCTTGTACTTTGAGTACAGTATAACTGTGATCCCTGAATTGTGCCTCTTGGCAGAACTACCTTACCACTGACTTGAGTGTTAAACGTACTTCTGTCCATGATATCATGTTTACATAATAAATCATAACCACCACCACCTAATACATTGTCTTGTCTCCTCATTTTCTCATTGATTATGGATTGATCTGAATTCCTCCCAGTGTTGATTTCGTCGACTAAAACTATTGACGAAAAATGTGTGTCGACTGCGTTGTTTTCACTGACAAAAACTAAATAAAAACTAAATAAAAACTAAATAAAAACGAAGCTGTGATGACTAAAACTAAGACTAAATATATTGACAATTTCGTCAACAAAATAAAAACTAGACTAAAACGTTAGGGAGGAACTAGTGGAGAAGAGAGTCATTTTATGTTTGGTTGCTCACAGGTGTTGCGTGCTGAAAATAGCAGATCTACAAGCTCACACCGACGCGTTGTGAGCTTGTAGATCGGCTATTTTCAGCACACAACCAAGTGTAAAATCAGTCATTACGATGCCATCAAGGCCCGCCAAAATACATTTCAGTTGACTAAATCAACTGTAGATTTAGTCGCCTAAAATCTTATGATATTTAGTCGACTAAAATTAGACTAAAACTAAAACCTTTCAGGTGACAAAATTATGACTAAAACTAAATTACATTTTATTCAAAAGACTACGACTAAAACTAAATCAAAATGTGCCGTCAAAAACAACACTGATTCCTCCACACGACCACACACCTCTCGGGTAACCTCGCCTCACCAGGCTTTCTGGGGGAAAGCCTGGTATTCGTTTACTAAACAGGTTGGTTGATCCGGTCTAGACCGGATGATATCTTACGTCATTTTGTATTAAAAACGGACTACACTTTGGCCGGAACTACCGTCCGGAATCAGTTTTATCCCAGTTAGCGCATGCGCAAAACCAGGTTAAAACTGATTCCGGTCGGTAGTTCCGGCCAAATTGTAGTCCGTTTTGAATACAAAATGACGTAGGACGTCATCCGCTCCCGACCGGATCAAAAGCCCGAAATTGGAAGCGATCCCAGGCTACCTCTGGGGTGGAGGGTGGTGGCCGGGGTGGGCTGGCAGGGAGGGCCGTCCAGGGCCTTGGTGGTGGCGATAGCGGCGGCGGTGGTGGTGGAGAGCGGGCGCCCCAGGAGGAGCTCCTGTTCCTGGCCGTCTGGAGCGACGGCAGGCAGGCTGATCAGCTGAGGGACCGTCTCCATGACCAGTGTGGGCTTGGGCCGGATGCTGCGGTACTTCTTGGAAATGTCCACTTCCTCTTGCTGTCTGGAGCCCGGAACGCAGGGCGCCACCGGGGGCTTCTCCGGGACCCTCCTGCGGAAGAAAGACAAGGACCTCTTCTTTCGCGCCTCGAAAGCGAGGATGTCTTCCATTGTCTTTCGCTTCCTTCCCCTCTTCTTGCCAGCTGATTTCTGCAGGGATCCCAGCCCAGGCAGCAGTGTGGTCTGGGCCTGAGGCTGGAGAAGGGAGCTTGGCACCTGGTCGTGACTCGAGGCCTCAGCGGCGGTCTCAGGGGTCTTGGCCGAGGGATCTGAGGACTTGGTGAGTCCGGGCTGGCCGCAGACACCTTTCTTTTGCGGGGACGCGGCGGAGAGCTTGGCAGCTGGGATGAGGGTGCCTTTCATCTTGGAGTAGGGCAGGATGGGCAGCTTGCCCTTAGGTGGGGAGGGAATGATCTGCACGGCTTTGCTAAAGATGGCCGGGGAGAGGACCGTGATGCTGCCCGGAGGCTGGGCCGCCGCGGCGGGCTGCGCTGCTTGGCACGGCCTCCGCCCGGTCTTGCCCCCTTCCTTCGGGGCCTTGCTGCACGGGGAGCTTTTAGCAGAAGCGGGCGAGTACTGGAGGCTGGGCAGGAGGCCGGCTGTAGCAGGCCGCCCAGACCCGTCTGGCGCTCGCTCCGGCCGAGAGCCCGGATACAGAACGGCGTTGTCGGGGAGGGAAGCTGTGACGGCGATCTCAGAGGAGGAGGCCGGGTCGATCATGATGACCTTCTCTGAAGGCTCCGCCACGGCCACCCCACCTTCCTTTGTGGCCTTAGTCTCCATGAGCTCTTTCTTCACCATCGGAGACGTAGCCACTGACCTGCAGTAGTGGAAAAAGTACTAACATATTTTACTTAAATATATATAAAATGTACTTAACCCATTAGGCCTAGAATTAGAAGGATTCAAAAGACACTTATAGAACCGGGTCAAAATTCTAATGTTCACGACTTTTCAAAAATAGCAGATCTACGAGCTCGCAGCGCGGCACTCGGTGCCGCGCTGTGAGCTTGTATATCTGCTATTTTTCAATAGTTAAAGCATAAAATAATGATACACAAAATGTGTACCTGTTCTAAATGGGTTAAATATATATAAAATGTACTTAAAGTACTTAAAGTAAAAGTACAAAATGTTTGAAAATAGCCGTTCTACAAGCTCACAACGCGTTGCAGCGCAACGCGCTGTGAGCTTGTAGATCGGCTATTTTCAAATAGCCAAGGTATAAATTAGGGCTAAAGTTGTTTATGTATGTTTTATAATATCATAATTTATATCTGCAAAGTAACTAGTAACTAAAGTTTTCAAATAAATCTAGTGGAGTAAAAGTACAATATTTGGAACCGAGATGTAGCGGTGTAGAAGTAAAAGTACTGAAAACTGGAAATACTCAAGTAAAGTACAAATAGCTCAAAGGTGTACTTAAGTACAGTACTTAAGTAAATCTACTTAGTTACTTTACAACACTGCTGACCTGACTGAAGGCGTCGCGGCCACCTTAGCGGGCGTCTTCACCACCATCGGGGACGTAACCGCCGACCTGGCTGGCGACGTCGTCGCGGCCACCTTAGTGGGCGTTTTCACCCTGGCGGGTGGCGGTGCCGACTTGACCGACTTTTCCGCGGTCCCTTTGCTCCTCATTGGCTGGTATCGTGGAATGGGCAACTTGAGGTTCTTTTGGATTGGCTGGGTTTGCTGGGGTTGTTGCTGCTGCTGCTGTGGCGTCTGAGAGGCGACGGAGGAGGGCAGCGCCACCAGGGAGAAGGTGCCCTCCTGGCCCGCGATCTGCATCAGAGCATAGTTCTGGGCGGGCACGATGATGGACTTGGGGCTGGAGGCGGCGGCGGCGGTGCCCTCGGGGAGGGCGGAGGGAGGCTGGCAGGACAGGAGCGCGGGCGAGGGAGAGGGAGAGGGCGCCGTGGCCGGAGCCTTGGGGGCGATGCTGCGGAACTGGAGGCTCTTCATAAGGACTGAAGGTCTGGACTCACCGTCACCGGCTGCCCTTTAAAAAACACACAAAAACAATACTGTTACACTCATAGGCGATTTTAATGGGTGTCTATGGGTGCACTTGCACCCCCTGGCCGCCAGGGGGATGAACAACCTCATAAAGTCATTGCAAGCTACCACAAGCAACGAATTTCCACGGAGCAAAAAAGTGTCTGTTATTTAGCTCTGGTGGTGAATTTGGTGGTGAACTGCTCCTAAAGCCCTCTCTCTCTTAAGTGTATTGTACACACAAGTTGTTGCAAAAATAAGTAAATAAATCATATAGACATATGCTCATGATGTCTAGAAAAGCAAAGTTTATATTGTGTTACAATTAGGTAAAAAATAAACCTTAGAAACCCGTTAAAACAACAGGATAAACCATACAAAATCCGAAAATGTTCGCACGAGCGTATGAGGAACCAAGTCTTGCACCCCCTGCTAGAAGAGGCTAGAATCGCCTATGGTTACACTAGAGCAGGGTTCCCCAATAGGCCCGCGGGGGGCTACTGTCTGGCCCCCACCAACCCCAGTAATAATGGTGCTATAAGAGCAGCACCAACACTAGTATATCGTCGTTGTCGGGTGGAAATCTCGTATCTCCAAACTTGTACGTTCTTTCGCAAATCATACAAGGCCGTCCGCACAAAAATAGTGAAAACAGCAGATCTACAAGCACACAACGCCTCGCGGTGCGAGGCGTTGTGTGCTTGTAGATCGGCTGTTTTCACTAGTTTAAATCATTTTTAAAATGATAAATTCATAACAAACAGTTTTGGACATACAAGGTTTTCACCCGACAACGACGAAAACTGTCGCTGGAGTAGCGGCAACGCCACCGTCGCCCCCTGCAATGCTGTGGCCCTCGGCTTGGTACCCTAGACATAATTCGCCCCTTGGGGAAAACTAATTGGGGAACCCTGCACTAGACCTCTCTCTCAACTAAGGGGTCCTTGGCCTGAAAACATTGAAGACCCCTGCACTAGACTGCACTCTGTCGAGGTGCCAACTTGTGCCTTGTGCACTCATGGTCACTTTCCATAGAAATGTACTTATTAGTTGGTGACGTCACCAAGAACGCTGCTCCCTCATTGGCTAAAGGCCCAGAACGCTGCTTCTTCATTGGCTAATGTCCTCCAACAGACAGACAGCACTCATCACCCTACTTGCACGCTCTGCTGGCGCCAAGTAATAATGTTTTAGAAACTACTCTACTTGGCTAGCCTAACAAGCCTAAATGTATTCTTCATCAGATCGTCATCAAACTTTCCACAGCAAACAAAGAACTTCCAACATTGCAACACATTGCAGATTGCGGTCTAAATTCCCAGAGTGAACCAACGTGAGTTTTATGACAAGCTCCGACTGCTCCGTGACCTCTCTTTAGTGTAGTTTTTGAAAGTTATTACGGTTAATACAGTCAGCACAGCAGTGTGTGACCACAGCAGGGGGTTGGCCCCGTGTTCTTCTATGGTGTCATTTAAGCCATTTAGGCCTAGACTTATTGAATGCTTTAATCATTGAAAAATAGCAGATATACAAGCTCACAGCACGGCACCGAGTGCCGCGCTGCAAGCTTGTAGATCTGCTATTTTTGAAAAATCGTGAAAATGTGTGCACATCTTTGAATATATATATATTTTTAAAGCGAACATTTGTGACTCGGATTTTGCTTCTGGGGGGTCCCTGGAACTAAAAACTTTGAGATGGGGGTCCGTAGCCAAATACATATAATTCTGGGGGTCCTTGACATAAAAAGGTTAGAGCACCACCGACATAGAAACATAGGTATTTCACAAACCTGTTGGGATATAGAATCGGGTCAAAAAGTCTTACACAAATGTTCACGATTTTTCAAAAACAGACGATCTACAAGCATGTGTATATCTGCAAATTTTCAACAGTTAAAGCATAAAATAATGCGTTACTTCCCCGGTCTAAACGGGTTAAACTCAGTCCAAGCTGGAAACGAGGAGTCACATACTGTCACTAACAAGTGCATGTCCAAGCGTGTGACAAGCTGCCTTATTATCCATATTTCCTTCCACCCCACACACACACACACACACACACACACACACACACACACACACACACAGGATTCTCTCTCTCTCTCTCTCCCCGTCCCCCCGGGCCCGGGACAGAGTGTCCCCTTTGATTGGCGCTCAGTGTGCGGCCGTGGTGCATGCTGGGGGGCTCTGTGGGGTGCTCCCTGTACCCCCCCTGGCTTCCTGGAAGGATCAGCCAGCGGAGCGTGAAAGCCGCCCAAGGGCAGGGGGGGGCTTTGCGACGAGGAGGAGGGCGAAGAAGAGGGGCTACGCTTCGCTCTCATCTCCCGACAACAAGCACCACAGCCTGGCCAGAAGAGGGGGGCTGAGAAAGCCCCCCACAACCCCGCAACAAAGCCCTGGATTCACTCTTAATGCCCTGTGTCCACAAATGGTGTTTTAAAGGTGCCCGGTGGGGATGATGCCTTCAAATACTAAAAAGAAACACGCACAAAAAAATGTCAAGTGGACTTGGAAAAACCCTCAGAACAAGATTATATCATATAAAGAAGGTTTAAGGACTTTATCCTCTCAATCTGCTTTATAGTTTTCCAACCATCAATCAAAGAGCTACAGGTATGGCTTCAAACCAACAGCAAAAATGCCTTCCATCTACAGTATATCAATACTGCATCTTCACTCCAAAATCAGAAAGACATTTACAGTGGAATGCTTAAAATTGGCCTAATAGTAAACACATTTTGTGGGTTTAAATTTCACATTTTGATCCGCGTCGCCAATAGCAGCCTTTGATACGGGCGTGGTTCCAGATTCTCCGCGTGATACCGATCGGCGGAAAAAAACAAAAACGCAAGAGCCTGGACGTGTCATAAAAGGCAAACGTTCGACGTGTGATTTCTCTTGACACACACACACACACACACACACACACACACACACACACACACACACACACACACACACACACACACACACACACACACACACACACACACACACACACACACACACACACACACACACACACACACACACACACACACACGTGTTCAACCTTTTTTGTATCCATTTCAAATGGATTTTGGGGGCAAGAAGCTTTTCACATTTCAAAAGACTTGAGAAGAGAAATAAACGTGGAAAGGCACACTATTTAACACCTGGAAGTATTTGTGCGAGGACAGATTATTTATACAGTCTCCCCCCACCGCCACATTACGACTGTGTAAAGTTGGAGCCTTTCCCTCTCTCTGTGTGGGTAGTTGACTCCAGTTTGACGGTGAATTTGGCTCGACACGGGGGCAAGAAAAGGGAACGATGGGATACGAATGAATCCCTCCCGGGATTTGATGTGGGCATGGCAGGAAGGAGGGGACAGGACGGGGGAGATTTTCGTCCCAACAGGCAACGCCTGGTTCTTTGTTCCCGTCATGTGAGAGTACAGCTGCCACGGCTCGGTTCGAAATGGCGGAGACACCTTCATCCAAAGCTACAAAAGAGTCTCACGCCCAGTGGTGTAAAGCAGGGGTTCCCAAACTTTTTTGTCTCAGGGCACCCCATAAATATTTTTTTTTAATCCGAGGCACCCCTACATTATAATTTTCACTCCCAGCACCTTATATTTATAGCATATCGTCGTTGTCGGGTCGAAACCTTGTATGTCCAAAACCGTTCGTTTTGTATTCATCATCTATAAAATGTACTAAACTAGTGAAAACAGCAGATCTACAAGCACACAACGCCTCGCATCGTGAGGCGTTGTGTGCTTGTATATCGTCTGTTTTCACTAGTTTTGTGCGACAGTCTTGTATGATGAAGCAGGGCTTTGCTTTACCAAAAGACGTAAACATTTGAAACTTGGAGATACGAGGTTTCTGCCCGACAGTGACGATATTTTAGTGATTATGTTGCGAGGAAAACCTTGAGGTAATAGCCATTTTGGTTAGAACTGACTGAAAATAACTTTGTACTTCAAGTTTAAAATGATACTAAATATGTTTTCAAGTGTCCAAATAAATTCAAAATATTATCAAATTATCTCGCGGCACCCCTGGACTGCCGTCACGGCACCCCAGGGTGCCCCGTCACCCACTTTGAAAACCCCTGGTGTAAAGCAGTGGTTCTCAAGCTGTGGGTCGGAACCCCCAGGGGCGGTCCCCAAATTATTTGATTAACTTAATGTGAAACATTGTGTTCTCACTCAACAGTAAACAAACCAACATCACGTATTAGTGTAGAGAGGGGTATCTGCACATTTCTAAAGCGACAATTTAAGGCCTTTTTAATACCTCTGACAAAGTAAACATTGGCCAAATTGTCATATATTAAGAGGCAGAAATTGTGAAAACAGCAGATCTACATGCTACAGCAGATCTACATGCTCACAACATGCTCACGCCTTGTGAGCATGTAATGCCTCAACTCTTAGTGCTCAACTCTTAGTGCTCGTCAGGGTGGGGGGGTCCCTAGTTAAAATATGATTATTTGGGGGGTCCCCAGTTAAAATATGATTATTTGGGGGGTCCTTAAAATATGATTATTTGGGGGGTCGCGGCCTGAAAAGGTTGAGAACCACAGGTGTAAAGTCTCACGCCCAGTGGTGTAAAGTAACTAAGTACATTTACTTGAGTACTGTACTTAGGTAAAATATTTAGGTATTTGTACTTTACTTGGGTATTTCCAATTTCCAGTACTTTTACTTGTACTCCACTACATCTCGGATCCAAACATTATATACTTTCACTTCACTACATTTAATCGAAAACTTTAGTTACTAGTTACTTTGTAGATTTTGATTATTATTACAAAACATACATTCCAGCCATTTGAAAATAGCAGATCTACAAGCTCACGTGTCGTGAGCTTATTTTTATACATTAGAAAACTTGAGAAACGGGACATTCTGCATAAAGATTGGTAACGCTTTATTTTACAGGTACTTACTAGGTAATTACTAGGTTATTAGATAATACCCAGTATTTACTGGGTATTTACCAGGTAATTACATGGTAACTACCAGGTATTTTATTACCTGGTAAACACCTGCTATGTTCCTGAAAACTACCAGGTAATTAACAGGTAATATTAAGTATTTGCCTGGTAATTACATGTTAAGTACCTGGTAATACACTTATTAATTACTAGGTTTATTACCTGGTAGTTTCCTGGATACTACAAGGTAATTACCAGGTAATTATGAGTATGTAACTACCCAGTAGTTACAGTTGAACTGTACTGTAAAGTAAAGCGTGGGTCAATTGGATGACCTTACCTGGTAATTACTCAGTATTAACCCAGTAACTAGAAAAGTTTTTCCCAGGTAATTACCCAGTAGTTACAGTTGAACTGTACTGTAAAAGAAAGCGTGGGTCAATTCCATGACATTACCTAGTAATTACTAAGTGTTTACCCAGTAACTAGAATATGTACCTTGCATTTACCCAGTTAAGTGGAACTACGGTAAAAATAAGTACTTTTTGTTGGGACCAAATGGCATCGTGGCCATGGGTGGATAACATAACCAGGCAGTGGTGAATACTCAAAACACTCTTTTTTGCGTCCAGTGCATGCGAGTCAGCTTCTCCTCTAGACAGCACACTGCGTGTTGTGTGAGGAGGTGTTAATATAATTAATTTATATTTGTGTTTGATCATGGCTTGGTGATGGTGGGGATGCTGGTGTTTTGGGTGGTAACTCTGTGGATTTCAGATGCAGTGTGCTGTCCAGCGGAGAAGCAGACTCTCGGATACCAGAGAGGAGAGCCAGGACTTGGCATGCACTGAACGCAAATGAACACTGGTCATTTTTGGGGCATTCAAAGAGTGTTTTGAGTATTCACCACTCCCTGGTTATTTTATCCACCCATGGCCACGATGCCATTTGGTCCCAACAAAAAGTACTTATTTTTACCGTAGTTCCACTTAACTGGGTAAATGCAAAGTACATATTCTAGTTACTGGGTAAACACTTAGTAATTACTAGGTAATGTCATGGAATTGACCCATGCTTTCTTTTACAGTACAGTTCAACTGTAACTACTGGGTAATTACCTGGGAAAAACTTTTCTAGTTACTGGGTTAATACTGAGTAATACCAGGTAAGGTCATCCAATTGACCCACGCTTTACTTTACAGTACAGTTCAACTGTAACTACTGGGTAGTTACATACTCATAATTACCTGGTAATTACCTTGTAGTATCCAGGAAAATACCTGGTAACTACCAGGTAATAAACCTAGTAATTAATAAGTGTATTACCAGGTACTTAACATGTAATTACCAGTCAAATACTTAATATTTACCTGGTAGTTTTCAGGAACATAGCAGGTGTTTACCAGGTAATTACTAGGTAAAAATCCTGGTAGTTACCATGTAATTACCTGGTAAATACTGGGTATTACCTAGTAAGTACTTTCTACTTTTGTACTTCCAAGTACATTTTGATACCAATACACTTTTACTTGTAATAGAGTATTTCAACATTGCAGTATCCATACTTTTACTAAAGTAAAGCATTTGAGTACTTTTTCCACCACTGCTCATGCCTTTCCTCTCTGGACAAATGAGAACATTATGTGGACTACCTGGGCTTGTGTGTGGGGGCGACTGGCCACGGGGCTTACAAGCCTTTTGAAACTCAAACACATCTGACGGTAGACTGCAGGCCTTCAGCGCATTCCTGCTTTGTGCTTTTGAAGAAGATACTCGTCGTAGGTGATGAAGCAACGGGCACCACGTTGACTTTTAAAACCCATTCAGAACGGGTACACTATATTGTGTATCATTATTTTATGCTTTAACTATTGAAAAATAGCAGATTGCGAGCTTGTAGATCTGCTATTTTTGAAAAATCGTGAAAATTTGAATTTTGTCCCGATTCTGTGTCTTTTGAATCCTTCTAAGGTTTTTTGAAAAACCTACGTTTCTATGTCAGCAATCTGGCGAGCCATCGTCAAAGAAAAGGTCCTTTTCACTTAACTGGAGCTCAGTTGGTCTGTTCTTGAGAGACTACTATGTCAGTGGTTCTCAAACCTTTTCATTTGAAAGACCCCCAAAATGATATTTATTTGGCCACGGACCCCCATCTCAAAATATTTAGTTCCAGGGACCACCCAGAAGCAAAATTTGAGTTACAAACGTTCGCTTTGAAAATACATATATTCAAAGATTTGCACACATTTTCACAACTTTTTCAAAAATAGCAGATCTACTCGGTGCCGCGCTGTGAGCTTGTATATCTGCTATTTTTCACTGGTTAAAGCGTTCAATAATTCTAGGCCTAAATCATAATGCAGCTTCTAAAAGCTTTGTCATAGTCCGAGGTGAAGAGCTATCACCTCAACTTTTAGGTGGTAAGTTATCACCTAAAAATGTGATGACAAGTGGAGGCCATCATAGTCACGGGCTCACGGTGAAGTCCCATCACCGCGCCTCTGAGACCAGACTGATTGGTCAAGATCGACCAATCAGTGAACGGGGCGATGGGGAGATGTCTGAGGGTAGAAACAGAGGAGAGATGCTGGGGTTCACGGTGATAGCCCTTCACCGTGGCAAATGACGTAATGTTGTCGTTTTCTGACTTTAACACAATTAGTGCTGCAGGGTATGAAGGGTTAACTTTTCTTTGACGCCACGCTGATCTGCCCATTAGCACACGCTCTTATTGTGAAAGGCCTGCCTGGAATGTGTGTACACACACGGACTGTTGAATGACATCAACGATTACGTCATCTAGTCACATGACATGTGTCATGTGACAGTGTGTCATGGCGGCCGCCAGGCTTGCCTTGCTATTGTTGTTTGGAGCTGTGCTTTGGGTTTAAAAGTCTTATTTGGAGTAAATGAAGTCTCTTTATGGGCCTCTCCATTGACTTAACATGGAGGAGCTTCACTTCGCGTGCACGCCCAACGTGCGTTTTAAACAAATCGTGGACATTACCGATGCGGCCGCGACCGGAGCTACATACCGTAAGTATTAATACATTTACTGTAAATACAGTAAGATTGACGGTGAGCGCTGTCAATGGCGTCGTGTAGTAACCGGTTTTAATGACGGTGAGGATCGTCAAGGGCAGCAGAACAGTTAAAAGACTACACCGCGGTTTAGTTTATCACCCCAGACTGTACTATGATAGGGCCTCAACAACCCAATTCTCTTTGGACAGGTCCAAAAGAAAAACAACAGCAGCAGCAGACAAGATGTAACCAAGTAGTGTGCAATAATAATTTCAACAAAAACTATAATTTTGAACACATTCTTGCCAAATATTACTTATTTCTCGATCAACAAATCGTGGACATTACCGATGCGGCCGCGACCGGAGCTACATACCGTAAGTATTAATACATTTACTGTAAATACAGTAAGATTGACGGTGAGCGCTGTCAATGGCGTCGTGTAGTAACCGGTTTTAATGACGGTGAGGATCGTCAAGGGCAGCAGAACAGTTAAAAGACTACACCGCGGTTTAGTTTATCACCCCAGACTGTACTATGATAGGGCCTCAACAACCCAATTCTCTTTGGACAGGTCCAAAAGAAAAACAACAGCAGCAGCAGACAAGATGTGACCAAGTAGTGTGCAATAATAATTTCAACAAAAACTATAATTTTGAACACATTCTTGCCAAATATTACTTATTTCTCGATCAAATTCAACTGAAATCTTGGCACATGTGTGCACTGTGTTGCACGTGGTGTGATGAGGTGGTCACACGGTGAAGGGCAAAGCGCTCAGGGAAGTAAGAGGAATTATGAGATGGCGCGAAAGCACCAAGGTGTGACTGGTGGAATTTACTTTAGAAAAGATTAGTATTAGAGAGATTTGACTTGTGGTAAAAGTGGATACCATTTTCTTCTGAACTTCTTGGAGAAGTTGTTTGCAATAATAACAAGGTTTCCATTTCAACACAAATAGAATTTTGATAACACATTTTGCCAAAGATGACATATTTGCCGCTTAAATCCGACCTGAAGAGAATTGATCTGCAAAAAGACAAGGCAACAGAGGGGATAGCGGGCTACGCACTGATACTGTAAGCTAGAGGAGACGCTCTGAATGCCACAGCTTGCCTGCGCAACAGTTGTTATCACCATTCATCAATTTGTCATACATACTCTCTGAAAGCTCAACTCCCATTGGATAGTGCTAGGCTTGTTTGGCAGATGTCCTGCCTGTTTCACACTAGTAGGAATCTATCCAGATCGAGGCTAATAGTACAAATCTAACAGGCCCCTTATGAGCCCAGCGGTCCTGAATGGACCGAGCCATCCCCTCACATCCCACCAGGGGTGTCGCAGCAAATTCTGGGCCCTGGGTACAAGGATTCACTACGCTGCGAGCTTGTAGATCAGCTATTTTTGAAAAATCGTGAATCGTTAAGTATGAATATTTCAAATCCTTCAAAAGATTTTTTGAAAAAACGTATGTTTCTATGTCAGTGGTGCTCAAACCTTTTCATATGAAGGACCCCCAAAATGATTTGTATTTGACCACGGTCCCCCCCATCTCAAAATATTTTGTTCCAGGGACCCCCCAGAACCACAATTTGAGTTACAAATGTTCGCTTAAAAAAATACACATATTCAAAGATTTGCACACATTTTCACAACTTTTCAAAAATAGCAGATCTACAAGCTCGCAGCACAGCAGTCATGCTGTGCTGTGAGCTTGTATATCTGCTATTTTTCAATAGCTAAACTATAAAATAATTAAGGCCCCTCCACCACCCCTCCACCTCAGTCACACTTTTACCCCCCTTGTGACGCCCCACACATCCCACGCCACAGGAACTGTACGCCAAACAATCTGTCCCCATCTCCACAAATCTGCTGAGTCAGCACTGATGCAACCTGATGCTCTGAATCAGCCTGTGTAGCCAAATCAGGCTTTGATAAAGTGATAAACTCAAGTTGTTGTTTGTTTTTTTTTGCTATAAATGTAATATGCCTAATGGTAAAATCACATAGTCCTGGATCTAGGCATAGGCCCCGACTGCCCCACCAAACATGATGCCAAACATCCCAAATGTCAAGATATAAAAAAATAAAGGGCAAGTAAAAAACTATTTAAAACGCTTCAACTGTTGCAACAAATCAACACCGTTCATCCCATTTTACCCGGACATGTCCTCTTTATGGGTCCTAACAATTCTATCCAGGTCTTTTTGAGCGGTGCCAACAGCTCCTACATCTAGCTTTGTGTGTATGTCCGTCCGTCCGTCCGTCCGTCCGTATTTCCGTTGTAAAAAAGGCACCACTTACACTGGGTGCGATTTTTCAATGTAATTCCTTAACGCTTCCAGTGCCAGCCCCTAGAGGGCACCAAAGAATGCCAGGGTTTGTCCCATAGGCGAGCGTATTAGCATCCGGGGACTCACGTTGCAGTGACGCGCGTGCTCACGTTCGTGCAGGTCATGGAAAGGTCCCGGATGAAAATGGCTACACAATAGCTATTAGCATTTTCTCATTTTAAAGATAATTTTTCGGCGATTTCGCCGTAAATAAACCTCGCGCCGCCTCCCTAAAAACACAATCCAGAGATATGGCCCTTCAAAGATGTGGTTTTTCATTGGATTCGGCGGCGATTCGCGCCCTCGGCCACTGGATTGAAAATTTAGGCCCAGGCTTCAGAAGGCCTCGGATCATTTTATTCATTTCATTAAAAAAGCCGAACTTGTTCGGGATAGGCACACTGGACTACGTTCCGGAAGCGGCGCTGAACATTCGGTGAACATTGGGGGTCTCAAAAATGTATTTTAAACCATTTTTAATGGAATATATCGTCGGACCATGTAAAATGGCTCGCTGGCTAGCGTAGGACGAGCCAGGACCACCCACGGCTCTACAAGCAGCTCAGGGTAAGTAAAATTTAAAAAAAAATTGTATTGGATTGAAATAAAGCCTAACATGTTCGGGATAGGCACTGTATGTGTTAAAATGTCCGGGCATAGCATTTATCACTAGCTAAGCATATGTGTTTACAATACATGTTAATGAGTTAATTCTTCTGAACACACTCTGAGAAGCTCTTGGAGTGTGTGAGCCCATGCATATGTGTAAATATAACAGCACTGCACCGAGAGCTCCGTCGGTGCACCCTCGTGACCAGGGGGGGGCGTCAGAAGGGGTAGGAAAGTGGGACTGAGTTACTAGGGCCCAAGGTGGTGGAGGGGCCTCAATTATTTTATACTTTAGCTATTGAAAAATAGCAGATCTACAAGCTCACAGCGCGGCGAGCTTGTAGATCTGCTATTTTTGAAAAGTCGTGAAAATTTGTGCAAATCTTTCAGGCGAATATTTTTTAAGCGAACATTTGTAACTCAAATTTTGCTTCTGGGGGGTCCCTGGAACTAAATATTTTGAGATGGGGGTCCGTGGCCAAATACATATCATTTTGGGGGTCCTGCACATGAAAAGGTTTGAGCTCCACTGACATCGAAACATAGGTTTTTAAAAAAAAAAAACCTTAGAAGGATTTGAAATATTCAAAGATTGTCATGATTTAAAAAAACCTTAGAAGGATTTGAAATATTCAAAGATTGTCATGATTTTTCAAAAATAGCAGATCTATATATCAGATCTGTATATCTGCTATTTTTCAATAGTTAAAGCACAGGGGCCCCACAGTGAATCCTTGTACCCAGGGCCCAGAATTTGGTGCGACACCCCTGCTCGTGACCCTGTAATTCCAGTTGAACCTCCCAGGGTTCAAAGCTGAAGTGTGAGCTCATTTTAACGGCAGTAATGGCTCACTTGAGCTGCGTCGAGCGACGGTGTTGCTTGTACAAGATGCTGCACTGGTTACCACTTAAGTGCTGTGAGCTCTCAAAAATGTCAATATGTGAAATGAAAGTGAAATGTGCATGTTTTTGAGGCAATTATTCGATTATTCATATAATTATTGGTCTACTTTCTAGAGATGAATTAAGCCTTAAGACATTTTGTTACATAGCTGAATTCTCCATTCATCAGTACAGGCATTACTTTAGATTATATATAGCACCTTTGAGAAAACCTTTAGTATTAAGTATCCTTTTAGTGTCTACAAGAGGCCGGGCCAAGTGTCCTGCATGCACGCACACACACACAAAACCTAACCTCACAAAAACTGAATGTACAGTAGGCATCCTCCCTGTCACATGCAGAGGGTTCTGTACGCACACTTTTTGCGTTTTAATGGCTTAAGTTGTACCCACCAGTTTCCATGCTGGTAAAGCAAGCCTGATGAAAGTATCAAACAGGCAAAATTCGACAGAACACAGGAAAATACATCTACTCTGTTCAGTTTCAGCTTAACCCAGCTGAACCCAGTGCTGCCCACAAGGAGCGCGGTGGAGGGGAACAGTTAGGGGTTAGGTGTCTTGCTCATGGACACTTAGCTGGAGCTGGAATCGTACCTGGGACTTCTGGGACCTCCGGAGTAGGGCTGTTACAATTATTACATAATCGTCTAATCGTGATTATTTAACATTATCGCAATTATTTTGTCATAATCGTCATAATCGTGAATGTTGAAAAAATTCCGAAATAGTGGATCTACAAGCTCACAGTTGTTCAGGCCAGGCACACGCACACGCACACGCACACGCACACACACACACACACACGCAGCCTCCACCGCTCAGTTCACAGGAGTGTGATTTTTTTTTTACTTAAAGACTTTGCCACTTTTCAACCTACTGTATCTTCATATAATAGGTCCTCACTAATGTTCATAATAAAATAGCACAATTTTTTTCTACTCGGTCCAAGTCTCTTAGGACTTAGGAGAGCTGTTGGAAGTTCAGAAACCTATCATCTTGTGACATCATCGTTTGACAGATTTTTTTATCAATATTGTCGAAAGATATTTAGATTTTTATTATCGCGAGAACAATGGCTTCCACTTTGATGATGGCTTTCTGACCTGCCCACAGCTCTCCTCTGAGACAGAGACCGAGTAGAACAAAATTATGCTATTTTATCATGAACATTAGTGAGGACCAATAAACATAGGTTGAAAAGTGGTGAAATCCTCCTTTAAGTAAAAGCATCAATACTGCAATGTAGAAATACTCTGTTACAAGTACAAGTCTGGGAAATAAAAAAGGTACTTGAGTAAAAGTACAAAAGTAGAAAGTACTCATTATGCAGAATGTCCCATTTCTCAAGTTTTGACACGTATAAAATGAGTAAAGAATGTATATAGGGCTGAAGTGGTTAATGCTGGTATGTGTGCCATGCTGGTATGCTTTGTAATAATGATGAAAATATACAAAGTAACTAGTGACTAAAGTTTTAAAATAAATGTAATAGAGTAAAAGTACAATATTTGCCTCTGAGATGTAGTGGAGTAGAAGTAAAAGTATTGAAAATTGGAAACACTCCAGTAAAGTTAAAGTACCTCAAAATTGTACTTTAGTACAGCACCTGAGTAAATGTACTTTGTTACTTGACACCAGGGGTTCCCAGGGCACCCCTATAAATATTATTTTCATCCGAGGCACCCCTACATTATATTAATCATTTTACCCCTACATTATATTAATCATTTTCACTCCCCAACACCTTATATTTAGGCATATTTTAGCGATTATGTTGCGAGGAAAACGTTGAGATAATAGCCATTTTGATTAGAACGGACTGAAAATAACTTTGCACTTCAAGTTTAAAATGATACTAAATATATTTCAAGTGTCCAAATGAATTCCAAATATTATCAAATTATCTCGCGGCACCCCTGGAGTGCCATCACGGCACCCCAGGGTGCCCCGGGCCGTCACCCACTTCGAAAACCCCTGCTTTACACCACTGTTAGTGGGGATGTCACTTGACAACACCCAATAAAGCTATATATCCATTCTTACAAAATATTCAACAAATTACTCAAAGGTTTCATCCCTACATAAGTACTCTCTCCCTCCAGCTGTTCCTCCATCGTTTCCTTCTCTCCCTCATCATTGCATTTATCCCCCCTTTCTCCCATCTCTCTTCTTTGCAGGCCACTCGTTTTGGGGAATTCTCCTCTCAGCGTGCGCCTCCATCTGCGTAATGAGCGCGTTAACCACGCACTCCCTCCACCAGGGGCGTCACACCAAATTATGGGCCCTGGGTACAAGGATTCACTGCGGGCCCCCCATGAATGTTAACTATTGAAAATGATCTGCTATTTTTGAAAAATCGTGAAAATGTGTGCAAGAAACCTATGTCAAGGATCCCCCAATATGATATGTATTTGGCCACGGACCCCGATCTCAAAATATTTAGTTCCAGGGACCCCCCCAGAAGCAAAATTTGAGTTAGAAATGTTCGCTTGAAAAATATTCAAAGATTTTCACACATTTTCACAACTTTTTCAAAAATAGCAGATCTACAAGCTCGCAGCGCGGCACTCGGTGCCGCGCTGTGAGCTTGTATATCTGCTATTTTTCAATAGATAAAGTTATTAGGGCAGACCTGCTGCGAGCAGCAACGGCAGGTGAGGCAGGAGAGGCGGGGGGAATGAAGGATGAAGGGGGTGAGAGAGAGAGAGAGAGAGAGAGAGAGAGAGAGAGAGAGAGAGAGAGAGAGAGAGAGAGAGAGAGAGAGAGAGAGAAGGGGAGAGTCTAGCTTGATGTCAGTCTTGTCCTATTCCTGCTGTTTCTGGCAACGTTGGAAAGCAGGGACATGCTGGGCCCCTGATTCAGCCCGGGAAAAAAGAGTTGGAGAGGCCCTCACTGCTGCTACTCAAAGATTTGCCATTTCAAGATCATGACAAGTGACAAGCCAGTGGGCCAATTACATGAGTTCTATTTTGTCGTTGTCGGGTGGAAACCTTGTATGTCCAAAACCGTTTGTTTTGTATTTATCATTTAAAAAATGATTTAAACTAGTGAAAACAGCCGATCTACAAGCACACAACGTTGTGTGCTTGTAGATCTGCTTTTTTCACTACTTTTGTGCGACGGCCTTGTATGACGACGCAGGGCTTTGCTTTGCGAAAAGATGTACAAATTTGAAACTTGGAGATACGAGGTTTCTGCCCGACAGTGACGATTTACTTTGTTGGCCGCCTAGCCCCCAAAATGGAACGAAGGCCGACATTTTATTTTATTTATTTTTCCTAATGGCCGGCCTGGACCGGCCGGGAATGAACCAGCCGTTCGGGGAGTTGGCCCGCTTTTCCCAATGGCCAGCACGTCCCTGATTGGAAGGCAGCGAGTCACTTGGATGTCGGGAGGGGGAAAACCAGGTCGGAAAGAAAGAGCTACGAAATGCACAAGGGCCAGACCAGGGATGCAATGCACACATCCAATATGAGAAGATGATCACTTCAGGAAATCTGGACTTTAAAAAAAATCACACCCGTGTGAACTGAGCGGTGGTTTAACCACCTCATAGATCATGTGTACCGATTTTTGTGACATTTGAAGAAAATATGTAGGAAAAGGAGCAAAAAGTGTGTTTTGGAGAAAATTCAAGATGGCGGAAAATCTATCCTGGCGGAGATGCGTCTTGACCCAAGGAATCCAGGGAAAAAAGAATTTTAATTTTCCGATCTACGGTTCAAGAGTTACGGGGCAAAACGTAAAGTGGGCCGTTATAGCGCCACCATGAGGCCGAGTGATGTAATTATTTTTCGATTCATTCTTAAAATCATTATGAATCTCCTCTCCGAGGTTTGAAACTGTAGCTCCTATGGTTTACGAGAGAAAAATACTTGAAAGTGATTTCTTGCATTGTCCCATTATAAGTCAATGGGGACAATTAAGCGTCGTTTTTTGACGATTACATCGGCATGGTAAGGCGGATCGGAACGAAAGGTAATAGCACACCATTCCCGGCCGAGCCGCACATTTTGATGTATATATTGCGCGAGTGGCGTAAATGGTGCGGCACTAGTTACGCGCCGAAGTTTAGGCTACATACAGACACGGACGGAGACAGACCCACACACACGGCCACGTATAGGAGCGTTGTGACCACCGCTCAAAAAGCACAATCTGTAATGGTGTGATGGTATTGTTATGGTAAATATTTAAAAGTGATTGTGTATACAGATGCATGTGCCAATGTTTCAAGTCTTCAGGGTTCACTCCTCTTTTACTAAAACAGCTTTACAGCAAATGCAAGTTTCTTTCCCTGTTTTGCCTTTTAAAATTGTATGGAGAATGGAGAGTATTTATGCAAAACCGCAAATGGCAAGAAAGAAACCTCTCCATTCCCAAGAAACCACTCCAAGGAACCACTCCATTAATTGAAAACAGTCTTAGTACACCGTTTTCAATGAAAAGCAGAATCCACCTTAAACTTCAAAGTCAGAGGTCATAAACATGGCACAAATAGCTGATCTACAAGCTCAATGTTCTGCCAATCCAATGGATATCTACTTGCCAATGGCAGGACGTGTGAAGATTTGAATGACGTAGAATTGTGTAGAGGTGCCACTTGTGCTTGTTTTACTAAAAGCAAGCCATTAGTTAGTGTTGTAATCCCTCCAAACAGATGAATATTTTGTGAATGCCCTACTTCAGTTCATCTCAGGATTAACCATTACCATGTATTGCAATGCTATTGCATTCAGCTTGGCAGTGTGACTCTGATCCTGTGATACTATAGATCATCTGCGCAAGCAGGACATAGAATCTGAGGGGCCGTCTGATGTAGTGGGTGTATGAATTAAGAGTTCTCACATTTTGCCCGAACCTGACCCGACATTTAGGGTAGGGCCGGGCCTAAAATGTATGCTAATTAGTAGGCCCGGGGCCAGGCCGGGCCAGGTCAATGAAAACAGAAAAGATCATTTTGTATTATTTATATTACTTTTACTCCATGATAAGAGCTCTCAAATTCTTCCCGAACCCGACACTACCTGACACGACCCGACCCAACGTTTTCGGGCAGGGTAGGGCCTAAAAGATATATGATAATTAGTCGGGCCGGGGCGGGTCTCAGTTGATAGGGTAGCAAGAGATAGAGGACAAATAGCTAATAAGTGAGGAAAATAGCCACTTGTAGGTCAGCTATTTTCAGCACGCAACACTGGCCCTCAAGTTGCACAACTAGGTATTAATAAGGCTTAATAAGGCTATGTTCCTCAATGCTCTGCTGAATGAATCAGTGCGTGAGTGGACCATGTAATGCCATAGTCCTGACTCTGACTCAGGAGGACTAAGGTTGTATGTCATTCACAACTCAAAACCTCTCTTTCTTCTGACATAAAGCATTCCATAAAAAAATATATATATATATATATATATATATATATATATATATATATATATATATATGTGTGTGTCCCAATCTCCCTGAGAGCCAGTCATTGCAATTTTTTTCATTTTCATGTTTTCATTTCATTTGAAAGCTGGGGATCATAGCTACAAAATGATATATTGGTTGTGGAGATTGACCCAACAGTTTTGAAGATATGGCTTATAGAATGATGCCATGCTGAAATAGTACTTTTGAGATATTCAAGTTTTAAATAAATTTCTAACCTGCAATGACCTGACTCCGCCACATGGGGAGCAATCTTCAATTCAATCTTCAATTCAAAGAAGCTTTATTGGCATGAGAACACAAACGTTTACACAGTGGTGGAAAAAGTACCAACATTTTATAATAAAGTAAAGTATCAATTCTGCAATGTAGAATCACTCTGTTACAAGTAATAGTCCAGAATAAAAAATGTACTTGAGTAAAAGTACAAAAGTATTGGTATCCAAATGTACTTAAAGTACCAAAAGTAAAAGTACAAAATGTTTGAAAATAGCAGATCTACAAGCTCACAACGCGTCGCACCGCAATGCGTTGTGAGCTTGTAGATCGTCTATTTTCAAATAGCCTTGGTATAACATAGGGCTAAAGTGGTTTATGTATGTTTTAAACTTTAGTTATTGCTCTCTAAAAAGATAATGCCACAACAGCATCTCAAGCATTATTGGGCTAAATGTAAAGACGCTACAGTGCGCCAACCGTGAAGCAGTTTAACCAATTTGCTACATACGTCTACACAAACGGTCAGATTACACCAGCAGAATGTCCTGTAATGATCGTATTATTTAATGAGGAGCATTTTAATCCGATCGGTCGTCGTTTCCTTAAAAAGGTATTAATGTATCTAAGTGCAGTACACCTCGCAACCGATGGGGTCGCATGGCTGAAAAACAACAGAAAATGGCATCTGATCGGATTAAAATGCAGTTTATTAAACAATACGAAAGATACGGGTAATTCTGCTTGAGCGTACCATACTGTGACATCTGTGAGACTTCAGTAAGCACGTTATCTTTGAAATATGAAGGTTTTTGTAGACGTACGTAGCAAATAGGATTAACTGCTCAACACGAGGTTGAAGTGAATTTATTACGTGTGCAACAGGGCTAACTGTGCTAAATGTAGCATAATCAGTGTTTGTGTAACTTCAGTCAGAAGGATTATTTGACCTGATAATAAAACACAATCTACAGGCTTAACCGCCTCGCGTTGTGAGCTTGTAGAAGAGAGCAACAATAGAGTTGGGTCACGTTTTATTTGTTTATAGCCTGCAGCTAGCGCTAGCTAACGCTAGCTAGCGTTAGCCGTTAGCCACTCATAGCCAGTCAACCAGAATAGTCTACTCTAAAGTCAACTTTCCGACGGCGAGTGAACGATTGCATTCCATCCATGTTTTCTTGGCTGTCAATTTATTGTCCAAAAAAACAAACACCCTGAACGTTAGAATTAGATAGTTTAGGACGACACTGATCTATTCAATGCTAAGCTAACTCAGTGACAAAGGAAGCTTCCGCACCGGAGCTTCACAGAAGACAAACGCATACGTCACAGACGCCTCCAGGCAGGAACGGATCATTTCACCAGCGTAGAAGAAGAAACAGCGGAAGAACGGCGGAAGAATAATAAATAATAATACACAAAATCATACATTACGTGGTTAATAATTGTTCATTTGGAACACACGTGGCATTAAATTAATGGGATAAATACTGTGGGTTGCATCACTAAGTAATGGAGTCCCGATATTACCGCATTTGGCTACAAACGGCTAACAAAGGCTGGCTAGTTAGCATTTTAGCTAATATAAACTGGGAGGACTAACAGAATTATGTACCGATCTCTCACATTAATTAAAAAAAGTCTTATTTACATGCAGAGTTAAGCTCTGGCGTTTAAGTGAAATGTAGCCTAGATATTATGAGATGCTGTTGTGGCATAAAAAAAAAAGAGCAAAAAAAAAAAAAAAAAATCATTTTGGCTGCAGGGAATAATGACAGTCCCCGAGATGACTGGCTCTCAGGGGTGCTGGGACACATATATATATATATATATATAATAAAGCTTGTAAAGCAGGGGTCTTCAACAGGGGGTCCGGGACTCTTGGGGGGTCCTCAGACAGAGTTAATACAGGGGGGCCGCCAAAACTTTGTGTGATAGGATAATTATTTTAAAATTAACAACTTGAAGCCTCGCATACCACTTCTGAGGAGAACTTTAGCCGAAAATAGCAGATCTACAAGCTCACAACACCTCGCACGCAACGCCTATTTTCGGCAAATAGGTTCGTTAAAAGAAAAATACAGAGTGAAGGGTCAAGTTTAGTAAGTAACGACGATTTAATTGGACAAAAGTCTGAAAAAACATTAACACAAATCTAACCGACTGATGACAGTGCTGTCAAACAAGTTCATGAATCTATCTATGAAATCAATGAAAATCTGTATCACACATTTATACAATATGTAGAGGGAGTCAGATGTGCAATCTGATGTGCAATCTGGCCTGACTAGAAGTTTGTTGACTGTGATTAGAACTGTTAGAAACATGGCTAAATCTAAGGAATGGTCAGAAAAGTTCAGAAAAGAGATTATTGCTTTGTAAAAAAAAAAAGGGAAACAGATATAAAACAATAAATTGTAAAGACAATGAATGTTCCAAAAAGTACAGTTTTGAGCATAGTTGACAAGTTCTATAAGTCAAAGGAACAGTGGTTACACTAATGAACACATTTGTCAGAGGGGGCTGAATAATTTCGAGCACAACTGTATAACGTTCGTCGCCGAACCTGTTCAATTCACCTCCAAGCCATAGAGGCTCAATCACATAAAGGCATAGCCTGGGCCCCGAGATGCTGTGGCAGTGATTAAAAAAATACCCATGTCCTGAAAACATGTATTGATAACTCCATTCTCTCACCATCCTTGCCTTGGTTCTGTGGAACATCACATAGGTGGGGGTTTAGGAGAAAGGCAACGCGGAGGTCGCAGACGCCATTCAATCTGCCCAGCTGGCTTTGAAACGCCAGCCATTCTAATCTGACGGGGGAGCAAGAGGTCAGGGCTGGGAGGGCCGAAGGGTGCCCAGTTCCTGGCAGTGGCGGAGAGATAGAGCGAGAGAGGTAGAGAGAGAGGGAGAGTGTGTTGATTTTGACAGCATATTTTGATTTAGTTTTAGTCATAGTCTTTTGAATAAAATGTAATGTAGTTTTAGTCATATTTTAGTCTTCTGAAATGTTTGGTGGTTGCAGGCTGAAAATAGATGATCTACAAGCTCGTAGATCTGCCATTTTCAGAGCGCAACACCCGAGCGCAACCAAACATAAAATTACTTTAGTTCTACTCTTCACTAGTCCCTCCCTAACATTGTCTTAGTTTTAGTCACCGTAGCTTAGTTTTTAATCAGTTTGTCAGTGAAAGTTAGTCGACAAACATTTTGCGTCATAGTCATAGAGACAGAGAGAGAGTGAGAGAGTGAAGCAACATTGGAGAGAAGCAACCCAAAAGCAGAGCAAACTAGAATGCTATTTGGCCCTAAACAGAGAATACACCGTGGCAGAATACCTGAGCAAGGTGACCGACCCAAAACAAAGAAAAAATCTTGACTAGGTACAGACTCAAGGGCCATTTATAGTTACGGATGGATGATTTTGTGTACGTTTGGGGTTGAGGAGGAACTTACGGTAATTGCGTCGACATGCATAGTTCCGTCCGTTCTGTGTTATATACGGTTCAATTACATCCAATAGATGGCACCCAAATGCATCTTCCCAATGAGCAAACATGTTGATAGGCATCGGCGATTACATGCATTAAGTAAATAGCCTACAGCCGTGCTGTGCGTTCTTTCAATGGCATCGTACTCTATTTTCACTCCATAGTTGATGTCCCTGCACGCCGTCGCCGTCGGAAAATGCTGTTAACTCATTCCCTGCCAGGCCCGATAGTCCCGAGATTATTCCAATGTCTTTCCCCGCCAGGCCCGATAGTCCCGAGAATTAAAAAAAAAAAAGAATTAAAAAAAAAAAAAAAAAAAAAAAGATTTTTTTTTCAAAACATTTTTTTGACCCCCAAAAATGGAGTAGGCATGATAGCAATCGCGAAATTGCATGTTTAACCCCCATAGCAACCCCATCTTTCAAGCATGGCAGCCATTTTGGCAGCCATCTTTGTTAAACATAGTGGCTGTTATCTCATGAATGCCTGAACGGATTTCCATTCGGACTTTTTTGTTTGAAAGCTGTGAGCAATGTGGACACACGTGGTGCATTATCTAGGCATGGGTGTGCATGATCCGTGCACACCCAATTACATGGAAGTCTATGGAGACGAATGGCAGGTGGGAGTACGGAGGTATGTTAAAATGGCGGTCAATGCCTATTATTAATATTATTATTTGGATAAAGTAGAACAACTTTTAAAACCAATCATAATCACAGATCATAACCACCCAAGGCAATGTAAATGTATGTTTTCTCATGCCAATAAAGCCCTTTGAATTGAATTGAATAGAGAGAGAGAGAGAGAGAGAGAGAGAGAGAGAGAGAGAGAGAGAGAGAGAGAGAGAGAGAGAGAGAGAGAGAGAGAGAGAGAGAACATATGAGACCGTGGGAGAAAGTGGGAGAGAGAAAGAAAGAAAGGAATATCAGGATGGAGAGATAAAAAGTAGGAGTGTGACAAAGAGAGTGGCAGACATGCAGCCAGGGGTCCTCAGAGACAGGACTATCAGGTGAGGCCAGAGGTCAAAGGTGAGGTTCTGCTGTTTACGTTGGAGGCGGGTCAGGGTTGAGCCGGAGGCCAGCAGAGGGACTGACCAGGCACCCACCTGGAATGGAATGGATCGGAACGGAATGCACTGCACAAGCATTCTGCATGGGGCCTCCAATGCAGGGGTTTTCAAAGTGTGTGACGGGACACCCTGGGGTGCCGTGACAGCAGTCCAGGGGTGCCGCAAGATAATTAGATATTATTTGGAATTTATTTGGACACAAAAAATATTGTATCATTTTAAACTTGAAGTACAAAGTTATTTTCAGTCAGTTCTAACCAAAATGGCTATTATCTCAATGTTTTCATGATCACTAAAATACCGTCACTGTCGGGCAGAAACCTCGTATCTCCGAGTTTCAAATGTGTACGTCTTTTGTCCTGCTTCATCATACAAGACTGTCGCACAAAACTAGTGAAAACAGCTGATCTACAAGCACACAACGCCTCGCGATGAGAGGCGTTGTGTGCTTGTAGATCTGCTGTTTTCACTAGTTTAGTACATTTTATAGATGATAAATACAAAACGAACGGTTTTGGACATACAAGGTTTCCACCCGACAACGACGATATGCTATAAATATAAGGTGCTGGGAGTGAAAATTATAATGTAGGGGTGCCTCGGATTAAAACAATATTTATGGGGTGCCCTGAGACAAAAAAGTTTGGGAACCCCTGCTCCAATGGAAACTCCGCTAGGCCACAGAGCTGGGAAATATAATTAAAACATTTGTTTTGTGTGCAATAATTATATGGACCAAATATCCAGTGTTCAATATATAATCACATTTTTAATGTGATGTTTTATGTAATTTGATTGACTTGAATAACACAAATTAAATGGAAAGCAATGGAGTGATTGCCCCTATCGATGTCAAACTTTGCACACACACTCCTTGGCTGCCAAACCACAACCTCCACCCCTCATTTCTCACATGGCCCTCTTCTAGCGCCACCATCAGGCCGATTCTTGCAAAACACATTTTTGGACACTGCTCCTACAGATTTCCCCCTAAAATCACACAAAGCGGTACACATGTCTAGAGTCATGTCATCAACATGGATCTGTCCCATTTAGCGCCACCATCAGGCCACTTTTCTCAAACACATTTTTGGACACTGCTCCTACAGATTTTGGCCTAAAATCACACAAAGCGGTACCCAGTATCTCTAAAGTCATGTCATCAACATGGATCTGTCCCATTTCCCATATTCCCTCCTGCTTGGCTACGACTGCCTTCTAAAGTTTGTGTATGCGACGTGACGGTCGCTTATCTCTCTTACTGGTTGTGCTACACTGTAGAAAGATAACAATGAAAGTATGTTAAATTATTTTCAAAGTAGCATTGGAAAATTGGGCCTACTGTTGCAGCCCTATATGGAATGCACTAAAGAAGCAGCATACACACGGGTCAGGCGCATAAAATTAAAGCCCGGCCAAAAGCAATAGTCAAGAGCGAGCCAACGCACAACTGTGAGACTATTGTTAGAGAGGAGCAGGAGTTTGTGATCAGTGACAGGTTTTATAAGAACACAAACACGGAGACTGTGACAATTCCAAAGGCACTCCACCTTGGTCTTGTGCTTGTCCCACTGCCGGCTAAATCCAGTCTGGATATACCGCTTAAAATGTATGCACAACACCGCCAATAGTAGTAAGTAAGTAAGCCTTGCCGAGCCATGAGTCCCATATGACTCGGCCGAGCCATGAGGCTCATAGGGCAGGAGCCTATCTCCTGTTTCTGTAGCGTGAGGCTGCTTTGATGTACAAGTACACCCCCTGGACATGACGCTAGTATGTCGCAGGGACTTACCCCCAATCCAACCCTTGATGCTGAGTGCCAAGCAGGGAGGCACTGGGTCCCATTTTTTAGAGTCTTTGGTATGACCCGACCGGGGTTTGAACCCCGATCTCCCCGTCTCAGGGCGGGCACTCAAACCAATAGTCCACTGAGCTGGTAAACACCGCCAATAGTCAGCGTGAATTCAACTCTGAGACTGTAATGCCAGATGTACAGATCCATCTAAAAAAATATATATATATTTTGTAAAAAAGCTTTGCAGATGCCCTAGCACCGCAAACCATAACGGACTTTGGAAACTTCCCATTGGACTTCAAGCAACTCTGACTTCAGAAGGTTGACATTTCTATTATAAATCCTTGTTTTGAGTGGTCTCGTGTAATATTGTAATATTTTTGAAATATGGACTTTTGATATTCATAATTCATGAGCTGTATAGAGGGTATGCATGTGATATCATCATCATACCCGGAGGTTATTCGGGAACGCCTACTGCTGAGTGGCAAAAAAAAATACTTTCTGGCCTTGACAGCCCATACATCCAAACAGAAACCCATACATCCAAACAGAAAAGTCCTATCTGATTGCATTAACCCATTTAGGCCTAAAATTATTGAATGCTTTAACTATTGAAAAATAGCAGATCTACAAGCTCGCAGCACAGCACCTTGTAGATCTGCAATTTTAGAAAAATCGAGAAAATGAGAATTTTGATCCGATTCTATAAGTGTCTTTTTGAATCCTTCTAAGGTTTTTTTTTTTTTAAAACCTATGTTTCTATGTCAGCAATCTGTCTAGCCATCATCAAAGAAAAAGGTCCTTTTCACTTAACTGGAGCTCAGTTAGTCTGTTCTTGAGAGACTACTATGCCAGTGGTTTTCATGTGAAGGACCCCCAAAATGATATTTATTTGGCCACAGACCCCCATCTCAAAATATCTATTTCCAGGGACCACCCAGAAGCAAAATTTGAGTTACAAACGTTCGCTCAAAAAATACATATTTTCAAAGATTTAAACACATTTTCACGACTTTTTCCAAAATAGCAGATCTACAAGCTCACAGCGCGGCACTCGGTGCCGCGCTGTGAGCTTGTATATCTGCTATTTTTCACTGGTTAAAGCATTCAATAAGTTTAGGCTTAAACAACGTTAAACTCACTTTGCCATTCACTTTAAGCATGCGCATACCCTCTATGCCAGTGGTTCTCAAACTTTTTTGCCTGCAGTACCCCCTTATGCTGATTCCTGAAGCAGAGTACCCCTTCCCCCTGACTAGAGCATTTTGCTTCGAAAAATTGACATCAAAAGTCCAGTTTTCATACCAATATGTTCAAAATAAAACAGAATAATGGTAAATAAACATTGCTTTCTATTCAATAACAGTTGTAATTTGGTTTAACAATTTACATCTGAGCAGGTTCACACAAAGGCTGTCATGTTTTATCATTGACCAAAACAATAAAATGCATACTCCCGTTTTCTATTTTATTCGCACGTATCCCCTGCAGTACCCCTGCGTACCCCTAGGGGTACACGTACCCCCATTTGAGAAACACTGCTCTATGCCATAAAAATGCAAAAGTTTAATAAAAAAAAAAAAAAAAAAAAAAAAGGTTTGGAATAGTTCACTGAATGTGCAATGCATCTAGAATAATATGAACGTTTCAACAAATACCGTATATGAAAGTTTGCGGTGTTGCAAACTGAAAATAGCCGATCTACAAGCTCACAACACGTAGATGGCCTATTTTCACCGCTAACCAAGTACTGTATAAATCAACCCTTAACAATGGACCCACGTGGATCCGTAATGGAGCCGTAGGAGTCCTCGCTTGAGTCAAATTAACGCTGAGGTTTTTATACTGTGAGCTCCGTGGCAGAGGCCCAATGACAAGACAATCTGGTCTGCATCACCGAGATTTAAAAGACTCAGGGAAAACTTCCCACGTGAAAATCTCATCTGCTGGACAGGCTTTGTGTTTATAGTAGAAAATAGGGAGAGAGGGAAAGGGGAATTTAAGGGGTAAAAGGAAGCGGTTGAAATCTTTTATTTCACGTAGTAAAAATAATTGAAATAAATCACAGGCACCCCACGGCATCGCTGAAGATGAGGAGGGAGGAGAGAGAGAGAGAGAGAGAGAGAGAGAGAGAGAGAGAGAGAGAGAGAGAGAGAGAGAGAGAGAGAGAGAGAGAGAGAGAGAAGGGACGTGCAGAGAATGTTAAGGGGAGAACACACTGGACGCGGGCGGCTGTACAGCGTCGCGGTATCGACT
The DNA here is from genome assembly GCF_963921795.1 of Nannobrachium achirus. Classification (NCBI taxonomy): domain Eukaryota; kingdom Metazoa; phylum Chordata; class Actinopteri; order Myctophiformes; family Myctophidae; genus Nannobrachium; species Nannobrachium achirus. The sequence goes on along the minus strand of NC_137828.1, from coordinate 18,890,152 downwards.
CCGCCCTAAATCACTTCTAGGCTAATTTTCCTACTATCCAACAAGAATTGACACACAGTCAATATAAAATCTGGTGGATTGGTGTGTTGAAGTTAGTGTTGGTGTTCTTTCTCATGTATATTTCATAATATTCTAACTTACTGTAGGCTATATGTCCAAATGATGATGTTTTTTTTAACACATAACATCATGACTTCACAATGTCAGGTATCTTAGGAAAAGGCAACGTAGGCCTATATCATTTTGTTATCACATAAGAGCGACGCACTAGTTACATGCAGTTTCTCATATTTAACTACGTTGACACCTGATCTACCTACACTACAGTCCAGTTGGTGGCGGTAATGCACCTTTAAGGTTACACCAACCACCAATAAACCCCAAAGAAAAGAAGAAGCAGCAACCATGTGACACCAAGACAGCCTATGGGCAATAGGTTGTGTAAAGGTAGCGCACTCACACACAGGAAAGAAAGAAATCTGTTACCAGATTTAAAAAGACTGTCCATGGAGTCTATTAGGCAGAAATGCCCTTGTTGTCCAGTTTCCCCTTCAGAACGCAGCAGCTGTCATAGCATAGAGTGGAGCCTATAAGCCTATCGCTTTTACACTATTTGTTGTGTTCAAAAGTGATTCTCTTTTTCGTGAATGTGGTACTAGTTGTCATTACAAACACATCCATGCCTTGGTTGTCCCACACAAGCCACCACAATCTCATAAATAATGTTTTGGGGTGATCATTCAGCACAAGTGCCAATCAAAGTGACTGCACTGGCCAATCACAGGGCATCTTTTCCAGGACTTGGCAAAACACATAAAAGCATAACATCTGTTTAGCAGAGTGTGATGGCTTGTGTGGGACAACGATGACATGGATGTTTTTTTTATGACAACAAGTACCACATTCATGAAAAATAAAAACAATTTTGACCACAACAAATAGTGTAAAAAGTATAGGCTTATAAGCTCCACTCTATGCCATGAGAGCTGCTGGGTTCTGCTGGGGAAACTGGACAACAGGGGCATTTCTGCCTAATAGACACCATGGACAGTCTATAAGGACTTCCACCATGGCCCGTGTTACGAGCATAGCTAGATTCTGTTTTCAGAGGTGGCCAGCCAGTCCTCGACCAATCAGGGTAGAGTATGGCCGTAGTTATGATGTTTAATTATGGTCAAAATAAAAGTTTGAGAACCACAGTCACTCTGAATTAAGAACGTCTGCTAAATGCCTAGATTGTAAACTACTGAACTCTGAAAATGCCACAGTCTCGTAGTAAATCAGTATCATACATATCCTGAAGCTGGAGACGTAGGCCTACCGATATTCAGTGATTGGGTCTAATGATCAAAACGAGAACATTATAATGGTGTAAAATATCTATAAAAAAAACTAAACATTTCCACGCCGTAAGGCCAGTAAGGAACAAGATGACCCCCGGCCACTTTCATTATCACTGAATACAACTTTAAGTGCTAAGTTATTTAAACATAAGATGCTGCATTCAAGTTCAAGGAGAGTTTGGACAAGACAATTCCCTTGAATGCTGCCTTCAGGTATGGCATGGAAAGAGGGCGTTTGCATTTCTTTCACCACAATAAAAAACTGCATTCATGGTCTGGACTCTGGAGAGAGGGTACTTTTTACAGACGGATAAAAGGGCAGGGGCTCAAGCCCCCTTTGATGTCTATGTGCGCACGTGCCTGTGAGAGCGAGAGAGAGAGGGAGAGGGAGAGGGAGAGGGAGAGAGAACGCAAAGAGAAGCCAAGCCAAGCTGTAAGAGGTCCTGTTATCTCCGCTGCCTGTTAGGTGAGAGCAATGCTCATCTGGGACTTAACAGATAAAGCCTAGAGAGATGGAGGGGGTCTGGAATGGAGAGGTGTGTGGTTGGTTGGGGGGGTTTTAGCCCAGATGAAAGGCCAGGATCTGGGGGGAGATAACGGGGCTAGTTGCAGGGGGCCGGGGCCAAGCCATGCTGTGAGGAACCATGTCCAGCGGCCATGTTCCCCTCACCAGGTCCTAACCCCCCCCCCCCCACCTATTGCTCACACACACACACACACACACACACACACACACACACACACACACACACACACACACACACACACACACACACACACACACACACACACACACACACACACACACACACACACACACACACACACACACACACACACACACCCCCCCCCCCCCCCCCTCTCTCTCTGGGATAATTGTACATGTGTGAGTGTTAACCCATTTTAGACCCGAAAAAAAAAAAAGTAACCTTCTCTGTCAGTGGTTCTCAAACGTTTTCATGTCAAGGAGGACCCCCTAGAAATATTTAGTTGCGGGGACCGATTGAGAAAGAAGGATTTGCGTTACAAATATATACCTTCAAAAGATTTGCACACATTTTCAATTTTTTTTTCCAAAAATAGCATATCTACGAGCTCGCAGCGCGGCACTCGGTGAGCTTGTATATCTGCTATTTTTCAATAGTTAAAAGCATGAAATAATGGTTTAAGTGTTGACACAGATATGCGTACGCGTCTGAATGGGTTAAGAGTGTAAAAAGGGAGAAAGAAAGAAAGGAAGAGAGCTTAGCCTCAGCTCTCCCAGAACTGTCAGAAACTGTAAAACCGAATAAACGGGGGGAAAAAAAGGACACAAATTGGAGGCGTTTTTGATGGATCTGACGGAGCGAGATGAAATCGCGCCTTTTTTTTTGGGTGTGCGTGAGTGAACGTCAGCGTTATCTGTGCTCGATTGCTTCTTCCTGCATGCATTGCTAACCTGCTCATCTTTCATCTGTAAGGGGTAGACTTTTTTTTTTTTTTTTAGGTCGAGGGGGACTGTATTTGTGTGTGTGTGTGTGTGTATGAGCGTTGGAGGGTGTGCGTGTGGGCAGGGGCGTCACAAGGGTGGGGGGCGGGGAGTGGGACTGAGTTACCAGGGCCCAAGGTGGAGGGGCCTTCATTATTTTATACTTTAGATATTGAAAAATAGCAGATAATTATACAAGCTCACTGGATCTGCTATTTTTGAAAAGTCGTGAAAATGTGTGCAAATCTTTGAATGTATGTATTTTTTTTAAGCGAACATTTGTAACTCAAATTTAGCTTCTGGGGGGGTCCCTGGAATAAATATTTTGATATGGGGGTCCGTGGCCAAATACATATCATTTTGGGGGCGTCCTTGACATGAAAAGGTTTGAGCACCACTGACATAGAAACAAAAAAACCTGAGGATAGTAGGATTTGAAATATTCAAAGACTTGCACAAATTTTCTAGATTTTTCAAAAATAGCAGATCGACAGATTGGATATCTGCTATTTTTCAATAGTTAAAGCACAAAATAATGCGTTCCCAGTCTAAATGGGTTAAACCCCCCCCCCATGAAGAACATTCATGGGGGGCCCACAGTGAATCTTTGTACCCAGGGCCCAGAATTTTTGGCGCGACACCCCTGCGTGTGGGTGTGATTGCAATGGAGGTGTGTGTGTGTGTGCATGCGTGCATGCGTGTGCGTGCGTGCGTGCATGTAAGTGTGTGTGTCAGGCCAGTACTGGGAGCGAGGGGGTCTCTCTCTCAGGAGCGGGGGCGGTCAGGGGGAAAATGAAATCAGTGTTTGCAGAAGTCCTCGTTTCAGCCACGACCGTCACTCGATCGCCACTATGCGAGGGCAGGGGAGGCGAGCACACATACTGTAGAAGAAGGCTACACGGCAGTGACGGCACGCAAAATAAAAATACGGTGGCCTATAATACCTGAGGCTGTAGTAGGCTAGTCAATCTAAGGTTTGACCCAAAAGAAATTGCAATAGTAATGGTTCAAGGTTTTTTATGATCCTTAGGGTCATCCAAATAACATATTAAAAATTGTGAATTATATATTTAGTGGATCAAGGTAAATTCAGGGGGTTCATGTTTGAGTCCATTCACTTACTATACAGGAAAAAAAAGACCCCCAAAAAATCTTCTTTAAGTAGCATGTGAGGGGCCTAACTAGGGGTTTTTCATGATCCTGAATCCATTGTAAGCATTTGTTTTGCACAAAAAACATTCGTCAGGTTAAAAGCGGACACCACAAAACGGAGCTGGCCCCAGAAAAGTGATGACTCACCACTAATCCATAGTTTTGTAGTTTCCCTTTCTAGCCCAAGGAATGTTTTTCGTGCAAAACAAATGCTTGCAATTGATTCAGAATCATGAAAAACCCCTAGTTAGACCCCTCACATGCTACTTAAAGAAGATTTTTTGGGGGGTCTTTTTTTCCTGTATACTAAGTGAATGGACCTAAACTTGAACCCCCTGAATTCACCTTGATCCACTAAATATATAATTCACAACTTTTAATATGTTATTTGGAAGACCCTAAGGATCATAAAAAACCTTGAACCATTACTATTGCAATTTCTTTTGGGTCAGGCCCTTTTTTAGCTTAGATTGACTGGCCTATAGCTACATTATGCCCTTTTTACAAGACAGCAAACAGAGCGAGGTGCAGGGGCGTCGCACCAAATTCTGGGCCCTGGGTACAAGGATTCACTGCGGGTCCCCCATGAATGTTCTTCATAGGGGGAGGAGGGGGTTTAACCCATTTTTAACTATTGAAAAATAGCAGATATACAAGCTCGAGTGCCGCGCTACGAGCTTGTATATCTGCTATTTTTGAAAAAAACTGTTTCTATGTCAGTGGTGCTCAAACTTTTTCATGTGAAGGACCCCCAAAATTATATGTATTTTGCCACGGACCCCCATCCCAAAATATTTAGTTCCAGGGACCCCCCCCAGAAGCAAAATTTGAGTTAAAAACGTTCGCTTAAAAAGGGACACGTATTTTTCAAAGATTTTGCACATTTTCACGACTTCAAAAATAGCAGAGCTACAAGCTTGCAGAGCGGCACTCGGTGCCACATTGTGAGCTTGTATATCTGCTATTTTTCAATAGCTAAAGTATCAAATAATTAAGGCCCCTCCCTCCATCTTGGCCCTAGTAACTCAGTCCCACTTTTCCCCCCCTTGTGACGCCCCTGGCGTGATGTGTTGCAAAAAGGAGATCCACCCTATGGTACACACACACACACACACACACACACACACACACACACACACACACACACACACACACACACACACACACACACACACACACACACACACACACACACACACACACACACACACACACACACACACACACACACACACACACACACAGCTGTATGTCATCCACTGTCACCTGAACAAATCAATGTGGGGGGGGGGGGGTTTGGGTGAAATCCATTCCAATTAGGAGCGTGTCGCTCTGCCCTGCATGGGAATGTAGCTTAATCGATAAGAGAAGTCCCAGCGCTGAGAACAGAAAAACCTACCTAGCGCTCACGTGGCGTGGAACGCGTATTACTGCGTCTTGACAGCAGCCAGCAGCACAGTGGACATGAAAATTATAGCACCGTAAAATAGTTTATGTTCAGATCAAACTGCTGTCGGGTGTCAATGCCTAATTTATGCTCGGTCGTACGATGGTGTTGCACGCCAAAAAAAAAAAAAAAGCAGATCTACAAGCTATTTTCAGCTTCCGCCACCGTCCTGAGGTCAAAGTAGAAATCAGAATTGAACTCATTTAGGCCTAGAATTATTGAATGCTTTAACCAGTGAAAAATAGCAGATATACAAGCTCGCAGCGCGAGTGCCGCGCTGCGAGCTTGTAGATCTGCTATTTTTGAAAAAGTCGTGAAAATGTGTGCAAATCTTTCAATATATGTATTTTCAAAGCGATCTAAAGTTTGTGTATGTGACAATTCCAAACAACAATTTCATTCTACATTTGGCTTCGAACATTGGATTATGTAAGGGCACAGGGCAGATTATGACAAATAACTTAGTAAATACACAGTGAAATGACAGAAATAACCAGCACCAAAAATAACTTTGGCCAGGATAAGGATAATGTTACACCATATCTACAAGCTAGATGGGCTATTTAAAAAAGGAGAGGGGGGGAATCAACAGATGAATTGGAAATGCAAAATAATCTTAAATCAATCAAATATCTTAAAGTTATACTAACTATCTTAAAGTTGTCCTAACTATTAAATCGCTAAAGTTGTAGAACACCCACTCCGTTAATTTCAGCCCCTAAAGCCTTCTGTAAATATGTTTTCTATGATCCTGGCTGGGGTCCGGATTTCGCGGCAAAATTACGTCATCTGCATCATCTGTATATGTTGTGTATACGTTGGCCAATCACATCGCGCATCATACACACATGATACACTACCGGCCAATCACAGCGTGTCTTGCCGTCTCTTCAGGAAGTAGCCTACCTCAGCAACAGTGTTAAAACGATGGCGAAGGATTCTTGCCTCTTACTCCCCAAATCCTGGTCAGAAAAGTACATTCCACCCCTCTACGGTTTGCGGCCCCGCTCCGGTGGTCCGCGGCGGCACCGGGTGAAAAAACTGCCGAAAAAAGCAATACCGCTACTGACCCCTAGTTTAGCAACTTACTACACAGTATATCTTTAAATCATCGCAATCATGATTATGTAACGATTGTGACAGGCCTAAGAACAACGACAAACACAGAGCAGAGGTCGTTCTCCCCAGGCAGGATGCTGCGCACGCACGCACACACGCACACGCACACACACACACACACACACACACACACACACACACACACACACACACACACACACACACAGCAACCTTTGACCCCCGGGACCCCGCCCACGTGTCATTCCCCGGAACGTTGTCAGCCTCTTTAATCATCTGCGATCACACTCGCAAAGCAGAGGAGCGTGCACGGTGCGCACGCACGCACGCACACACATGACACAAACACACACGTTTAGATGACAGGACTGTCAGGTCAGGGCTGAGCTGCGTGGAAATGACGTGCGCGCGTGCGTGCGTGCGTGCGTGCGTGCGTGCGTGCGTGCGTGCGTGCGTGCGTGCGTGTGTGTGTGTGAGAGAGAGAGAAAGAGAGAGCCCTCAGGCAGCCTGCACTGTTCTGCGTTAGTCATCTAGACGGTGTAGTGTACTAAACCTTCCCCTGACCTTTGTGTTTGCGGCCTCTAGAACAGCTCAGAACGGTGAAGAGATGGAAAAGTTGTCATCAGGGACAGGAATAGCTCAGTGGAACAGTGGTTCTCAACCCTTTCAGGCCGTGACCCACAAAATAATCATATTGTAACTGTTGAGGCATGTGTTGAGGCATTACATTTTGTATAGCCAAGGTTATAATAGTTTTGGATCTTTTCATTCGTTTTTATTTTTATTGGTTTTGAGGTTTTGTTGTCAATTACAGTTTCGTTTTAATTCGTTTTTAAAGTGGGGTTGCTAGTTTCGTTTCGTTTTTATTTTTTGAAAATGCTTAGTTTTAGTTTAGTTTTGATTAGTTTTAGTGTTAGTTTTAGTCTTTTACGTAATATGGGGTATTTGTCAAGGGTGAGATTAAAACATCTCCGAAAAAAGTATGGTCTAATAAAAAATCAACAAAACATCATATTGTGGAGTGGCAGAAATGTTGAGACTTCTCTCTTTGAATGAATGAATGAATGAATCGTTTATTTCGATGAACAGTAAGACATTACAAGTCAAATTTATTTTCGTTTCTTTTAACCTGTATCGAAAAGGTATAGAGCATCGCAGTTGAAGCCCCACCCCGTCCTCACTCTGGTGTCGGAAGCGTTTTCCGCATTCATTTCTTCCATAGACATTTCATAAAGTATTTATTTAAACTTTTTTAAGCCTTGGACAAAGCCACCTCGGCTGGAGAGGGATCATGTCAATATTCACATTTTTTTGAATGCAAAGATTAATTAGAAAGCTGATAAAAAGGGCAGGGTACAAGACTGTGTACATCATTATTTTTAAAATTGCGGAAACTACACTCCCAGAATGCATTGCGAATGTTGTTGTTGTTTCCTGAAATAAAGCCCTTAAATCACGCTCAGTTTAGTTATCCAGGCCAGCATATGGCCTGAAATGTAGTGATTGTCATCTCTGTGGACGCTCTTATCGTCATCCTTAACACCTTGACGTCCGAAATAGAATGGTGGTTGGTAGATTAGCCGTGACATTTCTATTATTGTATTGTGATCTGAGACATAATATTATGTTTATAAACATGACGCCGCAGCCCCTCCATCTTGAACAGCGCCGCTGTTTTTTCTTTTTTTTTTCCCCCAGGCCAGTAACTCACCATGATTTTCTCGATTTCCGTTGGGATAGAATGGGGGTTTTGGCCGATCGTCGATGTCCCCGTGCGTTTCGCGTGCGCGATCCTTTCACGTAAATGTCCCCGCAAATAGTCCATGTGTGACTGAAGAACAGAACTGAAAAGTTTCGCTAGCATAGCCCCAAGCATGGCTGCAGGAGGAGCTCGAGTGTGTAGACAGTAAACGGATGGGTGGAAGGTGCCTTGGAGAAGGAGAGGCGCTGACGTCACCTCTGCTTCATGCACGGTCTGCATGAGCTATCAGTGCACGAGTGGTGACTAGGGAAGGTTAGACGATCGCCGATTTTCGGATCAAAAGCTTTTATTCCGGTTTTAAAGACAAAGTCCGGGAATGTACGACGTGGCTGAGAGTCCCTGGGGGGATGTGCGATATAGTACGGTTTTAACATTAAGGGGCTCCCCTTGGCTTAGAAGGTGTTAACATAGTGGATCATATTTGTAAAAGAAAGACGATCGCTCACGGAGTTCTGCTGACGTGCAATAATCCGCCGGGAAGACAGGGGGCAGTAGCTACTTCCGCGGTAACCGCAAGATACATGAAAGAAGAAGAAGCTAGACCAATCACAGGCGTCGATTTCACGGGATGTACATGTTTAGCAGTATGGGAAATGCAGTTCTTCTCCGTGCGATCTTGATTAAAACGTGTTTTTACTAAAACTAGAGTGATTGCATACATACTCGGGGGTTCTACAGGAGCATATAGAACCATTTTACAACCACCAGCCTAGTGGTAAGTGTACATTGAATTGCTACGACTTTGTGGCTGATAATGAAAAACGCTATGGTGAAAATGAATGGGTTGTTTACTTCCGACACCGTACTGCAATGCTCTATAGGCAGAAGCTTAATGCTTATTGATGCCTATCCTTGACAAACAAACAAAAAGACAAACACAAACAAAAGAACAATCAATCGACGACAAAACAATATAAAACATAAAAGACAGTACCAAAACCAAAAGAACAACAATAACAATCAACAGACTAAATCAAAAACTAAACAGTACCAAAACCAAAAGAACAAACAATAACAAACAGACTAAATCAAAAAAAAAATTGACCTCACCAACTGGTGGTTTTTATATACTCAAATAACCAAGCCAGTGATTCTCAAGGTGGGCTCCGAGGACCCCCAGGGGTCCTTGAGGGGGTTGCAGGGGGTCCCCAGCAAAAAAGGGCGATAATTTATTTTCACTATCATTCCACGCCTAAGGAACAAAATGACAGAATATATGACTGTTTTGGTCATGGGTTTCTTCTTCTGCTGCCTGGCCGAGGATTGGCATCTGGGGCGCAGTTCAGGCCAAAGGTGGTACTGCAGCTGAAAATGCTCAGAGCCATTCAAAAATGAGAGGCTCTCTATTCAGGAGTGGTAATTTAGCCTCAAACCTTTTGAAAAACGTTTTTGGGACATAAACAATATGACATAAATACTTTTTAAATGCATGGTGTATCACCTTTAACCCTTTGTAAGCCACGGGGAGCCCCTTAATGTTAAAATCGTACTATATCGGACTTCCTAGGGGGGGAGGGGCAGCCAATCGTCTTTTCCCGTACTTTCCCGTATTTACCGAAATAAATGATTTTCATCCGAAAATCGGCGACCGTCTAACCTTCCCTAGTCACCACTCGTGCATTGATAGCTCATGCACGGTATGACATGAAGCAGAGGTGACGTCAGCTCCTTTCCTTCTCCAAGGCTACTCCCAGCCATCCGTTTGCTGTCTGTACACTAGTGCTCCTACTGCAGCCATGCTTGGGGCTATGCTAGCGAAAATTTTCAGTTCTGTTCTTGAGTCACACATGGATTAATTTCGGGGACATTTACGTGAACGGATCGCGCACGCGAAACGCACGGGGAGATCGATGATCGGCCAAAACCCCCATTCTATCCCAACGGAGATCGAGAAAATCACGGTGAGCTAACGACCTGGGGGAGAAAAAAAAAGAAAAAACAACGGCGCTGTCCAAGAAGGAGGGGCGGCGGGCTCATGTTTATAAACATAATATTATGTCTCAGATCACAATACAATAATAGAAATTTCACGGCTAATCTACCAACCACCATTCTATTTCGGACGGCAAAGTGTTAACAACAATGTTTTTCCATTCTAGTTTTCATTTTTTCGTTAGTTTTAGTTTACTATAATAACCTTGTGTATAACACGGTTCTATTGTGAAAGTAGCATATAGATTGGCTATTTTCACAATTTCTAATATTCTAATATTTGACAATTTGGCCAATGTTTAATTTGTCATTTTAGAGGTATTACAAAGTCCTTAAATTGTCACTTTAGAAATGTGCAGATACCCTCTATAGACTTAACCTTATGCTGGTTGTTTACTATTGAGTGAGAAAACAATGTAGCACATTAAAATAATTTGGGGACTCCCATGGGGGTCCCGACCCACAGGTTGAGAACCACTGCAGTAGAAGACAGAGAGCTCCATCTTAAAAAAAAAAGAAAAAAGGTAACCATTTGATCTGAAAAAAAAGAAAAGAAAAGAAAACGATAATTGCTGAAAAGAGTGCGTCCAGCAGTTGATCTGAAGTTGATCGTTACTACAGGGTTCCCAGAACTTCCCACACATTTTTACCAATTCATTTCCAAAACTTTTCCAGAATGTTTAACCCAATTTCCAGGACTATATAACAATAATTCAGCTCAATGACAAGTCGCTTACTCCTATGCGAAATGCCAGTGGTTCTCAACCTTTTCAGGCCGTGACCCCCGAAATAATCATGTTTTAACTGGGAAATCCCCACCCTGACGAGCAGTAAGAGATGAGGAATTTTGTATAACATGGTTCTATTGTGAAAATAGCAGATCTACAGTACATGCTCACAACGCCCTATTTTCACAATTTCTGCCTCTAATATTTGACAATTTGGCCAATGTTACATTTGTCATTTCAGAGGTATTAACAAAATCAATAACCAAAGACAATGCATAGCTATTTTTTCCGGGACCTTCCAGGACCCTTGATCAATTCCAAAACTTTTCCAGTACTGGAAAAAGAAAATCTAATTTCAAAATATTTCCAGGAATTTCATGACCGTGGGAACCCTGTTACTATGTGCAGACACTGAGCAACAAAATGTTTAACTTTTCCCACATTCAAGCTGTTTATTGGAGTTTTTATGCTATTTTTATGTCACTACCGGAGTCATAAGACCATAAATACCAGCAGTACAGTACTTGGTGAGTACAGCAATACTACAGAGGAAGACTGACTGGTGGAACAGTCGTGAGAGTGACTGCTTATGAATCACAAGGTTCTGGGTTCGACACCGGGCACGGCAAACTCCGCTTTAACTCATTCAGTTTCTATGTCAGCAATCTGTCCAGCCATCGTCAAAGAAAAGGTCCTTTTCACTCAACTGGAGCTCAGTTAGTTTGTTCTTGAGAGACTACTATGTCAGTGGTTCTCAAACCTTTTCATGTGAAGGACCCCCAAAATGATATGTATTTGGCCATGGACCCCCATCTCAAAATATTTAGTTCCAGGGACCACCCAGAAGCAAAATCTGAGTTACAAATGTTCGCTTTGAAAATACATATAGTCAAAGATTTGCACACATTTTCACAACTTTTTCAAAAATGGCAGATCTACAAGCTCGCAGCGCTGCACTCGGTGCCGCGCTGTGAGCTTGTAGATCTGCTATTTTTCACTGCTTAAAGCATTCAATAATTCTAGGCCTAAATGCGTTAAGAGTAGCACATCTTGGGCAGCTAAGACACACGCTAAGTACTAGGACAGTAGGTGTGGTGGTGCCTCACCCCTAGTCTGGGGCCTTAGGGGGATAAAATGGTCATTTTGTCTAAAAGCGTCAAATTTTGCATTATACTCTAATGATTTAGCTAGGGCGCCCGAGTCTGCAACCTTCAGGGTCGCCACAGCGGCCAAATCAAGTTGGGCTCCCATTGACACTATACTACAGAAGAAAATACCCAGGAAAAAAACCTGCTTTAAGTAGGATGTGAGGGGTCTAACTAGGGGTTTGTCATGATTCTGAATCCATTGCAAGCATTTGTTTTGCACAAAAAACTTTTCACAGTTTTGCAGAGGCCATTTTAAGCACAAGGAATGTTTCTTTTTGCAAAAAACAAACAAACAGTCAAAATCATTAGAGCATGCCCTGGGCTACATCTGTGCAAAATTTGGTGCTTTTAGACTGATTTGCACAAAATGACCATTTTCTTCCCCTAAGGCCCCAGACTACCCAGCAATCCATCCCCCTGGTCTAGCGCCTCGTTACTCGGCTGATACCGTCAATAAAGATACTTCGACCTACTTACTTATTGGATGGAAACAGACTGGTTGGTATGACATTAAGTACAGGGACATGTGATGGCAATGGCAGACAGTACAGCACTCTCAAGCTTAACTTTAATCACCTGTCCAGGGGGCCCTTTAAAGTGTTCTCTTGCTACATCCACCTCTACACCTCTATCTATCCGTTGTTTTTTCATATTCCTGACAAGGCATGTGTGCAGGATTTACAAAGTGATATACTTGTACGTTCAGCGAACTCACACGCACAAACACAACCCTCCAGTGGCACTAGATCAGGAAGTATGTTAATCAGTGGGGGAGGCTGTGATACCAGCGACTAACCTTGAGTTGGAACACCGTGAAAACACCTGTATTCCCACAGTCCTGCCACAGTACCTTAATGATCACTCATCATGATGGGAGAACTCATTAAACCAGGCCCCGCAAGAAGGGAAAAGGAAAACTGTCGGCTTTCTAATTTTAGGCGCTCCGCGCGTCTCAGATGAAAAATGCAGAGAGAAGAGAGACGTGAGGGGAGATAGAGGGAGAGGAGGGAAAGTTCTCCCTCTCATGCACTTTGCTGACTTTCTGCATCATGTCTTAACTACCTCTCTCCTCCCCCCCCCCCCCCCCCCCCCCCAACTCTTTGATTATCTCTGAATCGCTTCTCCCGCTCTGCCTCTTTGAGAACGTCTTTATTTCTCTCTCGTCTCTCCATCCTTCCCTCAGTGAAAATTCATCAGATCATCCAACGTCTCTCGTCTTTCTGTCTCTTTCCTGTATTCGGCTCCGCTTTCTTGCCTCCCTTTATCCCCCCCTCTCTGTCGGTACCTGGATAAATAAACAGTGATGCGATGCTAATTAGAGCTGGTTCAGGGACGTGACGGGCCCATAGACACGTAAACACAGACCAGGGACGTGCTGGCCATTGGGAAAACTCGCGAACGGCCGGTTCATTCCCGGCCGGTCCAGGCCGGCCATTAGGAAAAAATTAAAAATAAAATGTCGGCCTTCGTTCCATTTTGGGGGCTGGGCAGCCAACAAAGTAAATTGTCACTGTCGGGCAGAAACCTCGTACCTCCAAGTTTCAAATGTATTAATTTTTTCGCAAAGCAAAGCCCTGCTTCATCATACAAGGCCGTTGCACAAAAGTAGTGAAAACAGCAGATCTACAAGCACACAACGCCTCACGGTGCGAGGCGTTGTGTGCTTGTAGATTGGCTGTTTTCACTAGTTTAAATCATTTTTAAAATGATAAATACAAAACAAACGGTTTTGGACATACAAGGTTTCCACCCGACAACGACGAAATATAACTCATGTACAATAATTGGCCCACTGGCTTGTCACTTGTCATGATCTGAAATGGCAAATCTTTGAGTAGCAGCAGCGCTATAGAGAGAGAGATCTCTCTCTATAGCGCGCAATGAGGGCCTCTCCAACTCTTTTTCCCGGGCTGAATCAGGGGCCCAGCACGTCCCTGGATGCGATGCTAATTAGAGCTGGTTCAGGGACGTGACGGGCCCATAGACACGTAAACACAGAGGTTGGGTGAGAAGAAGAGGGGAGGAGAAGATAGAGCTAACCCACCCCAAGGGCAACACATCACACACAGATGCACAAACACACACACAACATGGTGAAGGACGGAGCGGTTTTTCGTCTTTCAAGCCGACCAAGGGCCCTCTTTGAAGCGAAGGGCAGTAAAGTGAAAGCAGGGCAGGTGAAGGAGGCACTTTGAAGGAGGCTGTGTTTGAGACGCGGGGCCGTAGCGGCCGAGCTTACGGCGCCGCTGCCGTGTGAGGGATTGTCGTGCACGCCTCCTTAATGACGGCTGCTCCTTCCTTGAGACCCGGCGCGAGATCAAAAGATTATGCAGATGATCCCAGCAGTTCTCCTCCTGGTGAGGTGAGCTTGGGTTTATAAAAGCAGGTCAACGAACGCCGATTGCAGCTATGCTTTTATTTTGCATAAAGTGGCCTTTCCAAGGTGGGTTAGCTGCTGGCTATGTGAGGGGGAACATTACATTACAGTAAGTGGAAAGGCAAAGTATGTGGCAAGTGAGGAGGAGGGGGGGGGGGGGGCAGATGCACTCAAACCATGGTCGCAAGTTAAAACCTGACACTGTCACTGCAAATTCGGGCAGCTGCCGCTACTTTCATAACAGCAGACAGAGGAGGTGTGGGGCTTAAAGAAGCTGGAGGTGTGTGCGTGTGTGGGTGTGTGTGTGTGTCTGTCTGTATGTGTGTGTGTGTGTGTGTGTGAGCACACAGTGCCGCGCACAACATACATTTTGGTTTGGTGTGACCAGAAAAAGCAGGATTCTTTCTGCCCTTACAGGAACCCAGTTCATAGCAGCTCACACACCCACACATGCCTGGCCACACAGTACAACCCTCCTCCTTGCAGAGGAGAGCAGAGGTCAACTCCCAGGCACTGTCTTGGTGTTACAGCCAAGGCAATGTAGAGTCCAGTAATGGACCGGCTGTGAGACCAGTCAGTGGTTTTGAAACTTTTTGTGCCCGAGGCTCAACATTATGGGCAACTCAAACATCTCAAAGAAGTGCACCTGTATACACAGCGAAAATAGCCAAACAACTGTCACATCACAACATGCTTGTGGATTTTGAGAGAGTACGAATGTGTCTATTAGAAAATGAATGTGCACAAAGAGATTTTTTTTTTGAGCGGTGGTCACAACGCTCCTATACGTGGCCGTGTGTGTGGGTCTGTCTGTCTGTTTGTCTGTCTGTCTCCGGGTATGTAGCCTGGCCCTGCAGTAACCTTTTCTGACCACACATGTTAAGGGAGGGGCGCTGTTGTTCAGGATAGGCCAGGCACACACACACACACACACACACACACACACACACACACACACACACACACACACACACACACACACACACACACACACACACACACACACACACACACACACACACACACACACACACACACACACACACACACACACACACACACACACACACACACACACACACACACAACCGCTCAGTTCACACGAGTGTGATTTTTTACTTTTTGGATAGTACAGTACAGTATATTGTAATACCGTATTTTCCGGACTATAAGGCGCACTTAAAAGCCTTTAATTTTCTCAAAAAACTACAGTGCGCCTTATAGTCCAGTGCGCCTTATATATGGATCATTCATTGACATTGACATTCCCTTTAGCACAGCTCCATCTGTTGGATGCATAACGCAACGGTAGCGTCTATTATGTGCGCCTTATAGTCAGGTGCGCCTTATATATGAAAACAGTTGGAAAATAGACCATTCATTGACAGTGCGCCTTATAGTCAGGTGCGCCTTATAGTCCAGAAAATACTGTAATAATGAGTGGTTGTCACAAAATCCCAAGGCAACACCTGGACTTGTGTCATGACACACCAGTGTGCCTCGGTACAGCGTACAGAGTCTTTTTTGCAGGTCTTTCAGTCCGAGTGTATCAAAAAAGCAACTGGGTTAAGGCGGCGGAAGCCTGTGATTGGCTGCGCGGAGGTGACACAAGTCAGGGGGACGGAGATACACCTAAACCTAACCTTAACCCTAGCCTCAGTAAAACTAACGCTGGTGAATGCTAACCTGGTGAATGTTAACCCATTTTAGGCCTAGAATTATTGAATGCTTTAGCTATTGAAAAATAGCAGATATACAAGCTAGCAGCGCGGCACTGCTATTTTTGAAAAAGTCGTGAAAATGTGTGAAAATCTTTGAATATACTGTATGTATTTTTAAAGCGAACGTTTGTAACTCAAATTTTGCTTCTGGGGGGTCCCTGGAACTAGATATTTTGAGATGGGGGTCCGTGGCCAAATAAATATCAGTTTGGGGGTCCTTCACATGAAAAGGTTTGAGAACCACTGACATAGTAGTCTCTCAAGAACAGACTAACTGAGCTCCATTTAAGTGAAAAGGACCTTTTCTTTGACGATGGCTGGCCAGATTGCTGACATAGAAACATAGGTTTTTCAAAAAACCTTAGAAGGATTCAAAAGACACTTATAGAATCGGGTCAAAATTCTAATTTTCACAATTTTTCAAAAATAGCAGATCTACAAGCTCGCAGCGCAGTGTCGCGCTGTGAGCTTGTATATCTGCTATGTTTCAATAGTTAGAGCATAAAATAATGATACACAATAATGTGTACCCGTTCTGAATGGGTTTAAACAGGTCGTTGCTTTTTGATTCACTCGGACTGAAAGACCTGCAAAAAAAAAAACACTCTCCCGTGCTGGAGTGTCTTTGATGGCCGTTTAAAATAAGAACCCAGGAAACATTGTCTTGTCTTGGCAGGATCAAAGCGTGTCCCGACACCATAATGACTGGTAGTTACCGTCACTGATGTTGCTGTTAAAATAAGCAGACACCATCCCTGGTTGCTGGCTCTAATGGAGGACATGACTCTCCTGCCGGTGGAGGGGACATTAAGGATGCGCTGAACTCGTTAAGAGGTGAGAAGAAGCCCTGAAGACAAGAGAGGGCAGGTATGGCTGCCAACAACAACCTGGCCTTGTGTCTCTGACTCTCTCTGCAACAGCTTGAAGTACAAGAGACAACGTTAAACCCCATTTACTGTAGTTGACTAGAGCCAGGAACATGCTGGGCCCCTGATTCAGCCCGGGAAAAAGAGTTGGGAGAGGCCCTCATTGCGCGCTATGGAGAGAGATCTCTCTCTATAGCGCTGCTGCTACTCAAAGCCAGTGGGCCAATTACATGAGTTATATTTCGTTGTTGTCGGGTGGAAACCTTGTATGTCCGTCCAAAACAATTTGTTTTGTATTTATCATTTTAAAAATGATTTAAACTAGTGAAAACTGTTTTCACTACTTTTTTGCAACGGCCTTGTATGATGAAGCAGGGCTTTGCTTTGCGAAAAAATGTACAAATTTGAAACTTGGAGATACGAGGTTTCTGCCCGACAGAGACAATTTACTTTGTTGGCCGTTCAGGAGTTGTTTTCCCAATGGCCAGCACGTCCCTGACTAGAGCAGTGGTTCTCAACCTGTGGGTCGGGACCCATTTGTGGGTCACGGACCAATTTTTATGGGTCACGACTCGTGTAAAATTCCCATTTTATTTTCCTACATAAGAAAAAAAAATATTGCGACCATAACTGTCAAGTTACTAAGAAAACCTCCACTGGCTGTCTGTCTGTCTGTCTGTCTGTCTGTCCCTCCGTCTGTCCGTCACGTCACTTCTGGCCCGACTCTCATCTCCGGCACCGTTGCCTCAATCCATGCCAAACTCTGCACACACACTCCTTGGCTGGCAAACCACAACCTCCAGCTCTGATTTCTCACATGGCCCTCTTCTAGCTCCTTCTAATCACACAAAGCGGTACACAGTATCTCTAAAGTCATGTCATCAACATGGATCCGTCCCATTTCCCATATTCCCTCCTGATTGGCTACGATTACCTTCTAAAGTTTGTCTATGCAACCTGGCGGTTGCTTATCTCCCGATCAGGGAGTCTTACTGGTAATATTTAAAAGAAATTCCATTCATTTAAAATAATAATTAAGATGCAGTGCAAATTGCCCATCTACAAGCTCGCAACGCGGTGCGTTTTCACCGAATGTTTGCCCCCACTCCCCAGGTTAGGGATGCTAGGGTTCTATGGTGGTTAAGGTTAAAAGATCAGCTGGCTAAAGAGACTACTCCTTCTGATTAAACCATAATATCTTACAATCCCAGATTAGGACATGATTAGTAACGACAGGTGCACGGGAAGAACCTTACAGTTACAAAGGCTTACATGAGCTTTTAATCTCACACTAAGACCAGCGCAAACACTGTGAGAGAGAGGAGAGTGATGAGATGAGTTGAAGGAGGAGAGGATGGAGACAGGAGAATACAGGGAAAATGTGATGGCTGGATAGATGAGCTATTTTTATAATGAGGTCAACGTGAGCAGTGGGATTTAGTTCTCCTGGGGAAGACACACACACACACACACACACACACACACACACACACACACACACACACACACACACACACACACACACACACACACACACACACACACACACACACACACACACACACACACACACACACACACACACACACACACACAGGAACTGCATGACTCCTGCCTCTGTCAACAGGCAGAGCAGAAGGAGAGGAAGAGCAGAGTGGTTGTTGGTTCATTCTCCATTCTTCCCCAGTTCTGTGATGTTTGTGACCGAATGGCAGTGACTACTAGATCAGGGGTCTTCAACAGGGGGGTCCGGGACCCCTCGGGCAGGGGTTTTCAAACTTTTTTGACTCGGGGCACCCCTGTAAATAACTTTTTCATCCACGGCACCCCTGACTTACACTGTATCATCATATTGGAGAAATATCCGTTTCCATCAGAACTGACTGAAAATAATGTTATACTTGACGTTTAACCACTTGAACCCCAG
Organism: Nannobrachium achirus; assembly: GCF_963921795.1. NCBI lineage: Eukaryota > Metazoa > Chordata > Actinopteri > Myctophiformes > Myctophidae > Nannobrachium > Nannobrachium achirus. The sequence goes on along the minus strand of NC_137828.1, from coordinate 18,871,204 downwards.
CATTCTGGGGGGAAGGTTCATCAAAAATAGCTGATCTACAAGCTCACAACGCGTCACAACGTGACGCGTTGTGTGCTGGTAGATCTGCTATTTTTGATGAAGAGTTGTCGTAGATGGAAAAAGAACTCATCAAGTACAGTGCAAATCAGGTCTATTTTACTAAGCATAGTGAAGTGATATTGATGTAGTGATATTGATGAATTCCAAATATTATCAAATTATCTCGCGGCACCCCTGGACTGGCATCACGGCACCCCAGGGTGCCCCGTCACCCACTTTGAAAACCCCTGCCCTAGGGTGTCCTCAGAGTTACTACGGGGGGTCCTCCAAATTTTTGCGTGATATAAGTACAGAGTGAAAGGTCAAGTTTATTAAGTATTGACGGTTCAAGTGGTTAAATATCAGTGGAAACATAAATTTACATGAACCCAAAATACACTGATGATTGTACCGTCAAATGATGAAACTATATGGTATCTATGGGTAGTGGGGGTCCCTGCTTCATCTCTCTCTCAACTAAGGGGTCCTTGGCCTGAAAAGGTTGAAGACCCCTGGACTAGATGGTCATTGAGATATTTTCCTATTTCATATGAATTATTAGGAGATGATAAGCGCAACACAAGAAGTCATCAATTTGCCACTCACCTACTTAGTAACTCAGGAGTAATTAGGAGTACCGACTTGAAATGTATGCATTATTTTCATATTTACACTTTTAGTATGGTAGATAGTATGTTGAGTTGATTTTTGAACCAAAAAAAAAGTGGTGTTTGAGCTCTGCTGTAAAGTGCATGGCCCTGCGATAACGCCAGCTGTTTGCACTGGGTCATAAATTCAAACGAGTAAGTATTACAAAGAAAATTACCGATTGGATGATACCTAGCTCCTTAGCTCCTCCCTTGGGGGTGTGGCTCCTCCTCCTCTTTTGGGGCGGTGCCGGGGGTCCTGTCCCCCCCTCTCCGCTCTCCCCTGGAAACGGGAGAAAGGACAAATGTATGATCAGAAATGGAACATGAAGAAATACATTAACTCACACCTAGTGTGAAGTGAGCAGTGCTATTTATGAGTTTATGTCATTAACCCTTTCCAAGCCACGGGGGGCCCCTTAATGTTAAAACCGTAGTATATCGCACATCCCAGCAAGGAGTCTCAGCCGCGCCGTACTTTCCCGGACTTTGTCATTAAAACTGGAATAAATGATTTTGATCCAAAAATCGGCGATCGTCTAACCTTCCCTAGTCACCGCTCGTCCATCGGTGGCTCGTGGCTGCTCTGACATGAAACAGAAGTGACTCTCATGGCGTTTCCTTCTTCAGCCTTCCTTCCTCCCACCCACTTGTTGTTTGGACGTTAGCACTAGCAGAGCTGGAGTGCTAGGTGCTAGGCTATCCAAAGTGGACACATCGACTGTTCAGTCACTCCTGGACTACTATATGCATGGATCGTTATGCGCGCGGATCGCGCACGCGAAACGCACGGGGAGATCGATGCTCGGCCAAAACCACCACTCTATCCCAACGGAGATCGAGAAAATCACGGTGAGCTAATGACCTGGGGGAAAAAAAAAAAAGAAAAAACAACGGCGCTGTCCAAGAAGGAGGGGCGGCGGGCTCATGTTTATAAACATAATATTATGTCTCAGATCACAATACAATAATAGAAATTTCACAGCTAATCTACCAACCACCATTCTATTTTGGCTGGCGAAGTGTTAAGTGTCCCGCGAGCGAGTTTCTAAATTCTAGGAGAGCTAAGAGAAGGAGCGCTCGTTTTCAACGACATTCAGTTATTGTCCACGACATTGCAAGCGGCGCGAAGGCCAGCGGAAGCGGGCCAGGGCCGCGCGGCCGGCGGAGCGCCGCGCGAGTTACGAAGCCGTGGTGAATGCAATCGTTATATTTATGCCCAGGCCGTAAGGTTTGGTGCACCTCGCGCGGTCCAAGTGACTACAATGGAGCGCTCCCTATCTCCGGTTCAGCCAATCACAAGCTTCAAAAATGAGTCCGGGGCGTGGTTTTATCTTAGCTCTCCTAGAATATAGAAACTCGCGTCCCGCGAAGCTTGGCCAATGTGACCCTGGGCGTACAACAAGCTTTGAGCGCTTTGTGCAGAGATGTAGGCCAGATGTAGGCCAAGCCAACGTGACCCTGGGCGTACAACAAGCTTTGAGCGCTTTGTGCAGAGATGTAGGCCAGATGTAGGCCAAGCCAACGTGACCCTGGGCGTACAACAAGCTTTGAGAGCTTTGTGCAGAGATGTAGGCCAGATGTAGGCCAAGCCAATGTGACCCTGGGCGTACAAACATACAAAGCCACATGTAGGAGCTTGGCTCCTTCCAGGAGCACCGCTCAAAAACCACGCCCGGGCGTTTCTAGGGCGGACGTTTGGCCATTCGTGTACAGGGGGCGTCAATTGGGTATGGCAGGGGTATTCAGCTGCCATACCCTGGGTCCAGGGGGGAGAATACAAGTTACTTTAAAATATAAATCCATGAATGTCTCTTAAATTTGTCTATCTGTGCTGGTTATTATGTTGTTAAATTACATTAAAATAACTATGCAAAATTCAACAAGGTATTATAATTATATTCTCCACACTTTTATTCTCCCCATCTTGCCGGAATAGTATATTCCCAGGTTCCGCAGGTCAGCTGCACAGGTGCAATTCATCATTGTTAATTGTGGCACGTTTACTATATTATGCCAAGTTTAGCTGCACTTGAACAACTGTTCCAGACTGCCATATCCAGCTAGCCTGAATTGACATTTCGTTTCACTTCATTATTCAGTCTGAGGTCGCTTCCCCCCAGGGCGATTGCAGGGATGGGCGTTGCCAAAAAAAGGCAGTCTTCAGCGATTGGTTCACCGACCAACACATGACATAGTGTTGTTGTGTGTGCCTGGCTGGCTAGTGGCTTGCCTGTTGCTTGCTAGTGCTACTTGCTAACCAAAGAAACAGTCAGAATAGGAGCACTACGAACTAGTAATCAAACACAACATAACATGCCTGCTACTGGTGTTTCATAGAGAGATCGATACGATCGCATTTTACCGCAATTTACCGCGACGCGATGCGCGGTACGGTACGGCGGCGGCGCTGGTGTACTTGGAAACACACATGAGTTCTGGGAAAGCCCCACCCACGCTGATCACAAGACGCTGATTCACGACGCTGATTCGCCGTACGGATTTTCAACCGAGGCAGGCCTCCTCAATGAGAGCGATTCTAGACCTGAATCGCCGAAACAAAAAAATTAAAGGGGTGTGGCTAGCGATTCAGGGTCTGGAACTAGGCTAATATCCAGCCCAAGAAACCATAGAAATTTTTTGGGGAAAAAATGGAACTTCTTAAAATAAATGTATCATTCCTGTTGCTTTTTCTGAACTGACGCCACTGTTCGTGTAGCTTCTCTTATCCAGGGCTGTACACACTGAACGCAACAGCAGAACATGCATTAAATAATGCCCTGCCCGCTTCATGCCTCCGTGTGTCGAGGATATAACTGGCAACACGGCAGAGTGACAAAGCACGCTAGACGCCCGCATGTTTCACACACTAGTGACAGCTACGCATGACCTGTTTCACAAGCACACGCGCACACAGATACACACCCCCTTCTTCTAAATGCCCGTCACTTTTGCCTTCCATTAAACGGAGCAGGGGCTCGTTTAGCTAACGACATCTGGGCGTTGGGGGGGCGGGGGGCGCAGGCAGGGCTGCCCACTCTGTCATATCCCACTGTATTAAATAAATAAATAAGGAGCGCTCTTCTGTGTAAATTATTCATTTAACACGCCTTATCCTCTCTCCAGCAACCTTGTTAGAGCACACACCCCAGGAGTGGGATGGGAAGGTGTGGGGAGGATGTAGGGATGGGGGGGGGGGGGGGGGGGGGGGGGGAACAAAAGGAGGGGAAGCGTAGCAGAGGAAAAAGCAGACACTATGCTTCATAATGCGAGTCAGCACAACCAGCGGTGCGTCCCGAAGCTCTGGGGCTGCTCCGTCAGGTAGGGGGGGCTAATTCACTCTGACACCTCCTTTGTTTCAGGTGGGGGGAAAAACATGCGCACAGTCGCACACACGCACAGGCTGAGGCTCCCACTCTCACATGCACACACACACACACCAGTGGTGGAAAAAGTACTCAAAGTTTGAACTGTGTCAAGTACAGTACTTAAGTAAATTGATTGTTTTTTTTCATTAGACAAAAATGGAGAACAGTACAAGTATAGTCAATACAGTAAAACAATTTAGTACAGTACAAGTACAGTTAAACACCCTGCCTAAAAGGAGCATCCCATTCCCAAATAAGTCCTTTTACGGTCTTTTTTACATAGGAAGTCCTTGGTATTCAACTCATGGATATAACAAATAGCACGTAAAATGTACTTTCTACCACTTTCTTTTGTGGTCACATGTTCAGATACTGGATTCTGATTGGCTTAAAACAGTGGTAAACTTCTTTCATTTATATGATAGAAGATAGAAGTGGTAGAGCAATTTACCATTCGAGGGTTGTTGGCTGAAACAGTGGTAAATCAGCCAACAACCGACTCCCTCTCATGGTAAATGGCTTACTAGTTGCTTTACACCACACACACACACACACACACACACACACACACACACACACACACACACACACACACACACACACACACACACACACACACACACACACACACACACACACACACACACACACACACACACACACACACACACACACACACACACACACACACACACACACACACACACCCCCCCCTGCCATTGCATGCACATGGGAGCAAAACTAACGCACAGAAAGACAAAGAAAGCGAGATATTGAGCAATAAAAGACAGAGAGAGAGACTCGGTGCATATTCATAGAATAATCATTCTAGTTGTCTGGATAAATTATTTAGAAACGGAAGAGTCTAGATAGAAGAACACGCCATTCTGGAATGAGTTGAATGGCTGTGGGCTTTTTTCTTCTTATGCGCTGTCTGCAGCAGAGCTCCACAGGGGCGTCACAAGGTGGGGAAAAGTGGGACTGAGTTACTAGGGCCCAAGGTGGAGGAAGGGGCCTTAATTATGTTATAGTTTAGCTATTGAAAAATAGCAGATATACAAGCTCACAGCGCGGCACCGAGTGCCGCGCTGCAAGCTTGTATCTGCTATTTTTGAAAAGTCGTGAAAATGTGTGCAAATCTTTGAATATAATATGTATTTTTTAAGTGAACATTTGTAAATCTGCTTCTGGGGGGGTCACTGGAACTAAATATTTTGAGATGGGGGTCCGTGGCCAAATACATATAATTTTGGGGGTCCTTCACATGAAAAGGTTTGAGCACCACTGACATAGAAACATAGGTTTTTCAAAAAACCTTAGGAGGATTTGAAATATTCAAAGACTCACAAATTTTCACAATTTAAAAAAAATAGCAGATCTACAAGCTCACAGCGCGGCACTCGGTGCCGCGCTGTGAGCTTGTACATCTGCTATTTTTCAATAGTTAAAACACAAAAGAATGCGTAATAATGCGTTCCCAGTCTAAATGGGTTAAACCCCCTCCTCCCCCTATGAAGAACATTCATGGGGGGGGCCCACAGTGAATCGTTGTACCCAGGGCCCAGAATTTTGGTGCGACACCCCTGGAGCTCCACGTTTCTGCAACACACTGAATCATTCACTCCAAACAACCTGGCTCTAATTGACCAGGATGGGAACGCGCTGAAAAATGCTTATCCTCAACAAAAAAAATACACTTCTAGATATTAACCTCAAGGCCAATCGCACAGCAGTGCTGATCAGCAAACATTTTCCTGCTGTGTTCTTTGGCAGGATAAAGCTGACATTCATCCAGTGCGACACTGCAGATAATAGCCTAACTACATTTATACTGTAACAGTGGCTCCTGGGCAACATACCAAGTCACATCATATCTCTAATCTTATTAGGGAAAAGATTCTGTATGGAAATATATTGGTATATATAGCCTAGCCTCCACCGCGTGAATCAAAACTGCATCCCGGTTCCAACAATGGACCAAGGGCGGAGCGCTTGTTTACGGTGGAGATGACGGAGGCGCGCCGTCTCAGGTGACCATGAGCCACGTGAGACGCCGCCGAGCGAGCGACAGCGAGCGAGTCGCCGTGTCGAGCGTTGCGACGGTCGCATGAGCCGACTCAGCGCAGTTACCCACTTATGTGCCGTTATGGACAGAATAGTAAATCTTCAGCCCCCCCGACTTTCGGCACCTCCGCGCGGTCCAGGGGAACACAACGGAGCGCTCCCTACCTCCGGTTCAGCCAATCACAAGCTTCCTCTGCTGGAATCGGGATGCTGTTTTGATACACGCGCCTCCACCAGGCCGGGTTGCCTACCCAGGCCTGTGAAATTTTGACACATAGCCAACTTGTCACATAGCCAATTGGAATGGAATCTAAAAGATCTCACCGACACATCTTGATCACATGATCCAAGAGACAGTGTGACTGTGAACTTATTTATGAGAGTTTGGCAAAATCTGTAGAAGTGCTTAGTAGCCAAAAATGTGTTTTGAAGAAAACTCAAAATGGCGAAAATCTAGTATGGCACAAATGGCCGGGGCTTATATGGGGAGTTGTTATATTATCCAAGGAATCCAGGGAAAAGGGTTTTAGGTTCAAGTGATATAGGCCAACCGTGAAATGGGCTTTTATAGCACCACCATGAGGCCAATTTAAAACATTTGGGGCAGAAGTTCTTCCTGAGGAAAGTGGGAGTGTTTCACGTCCGTCTGTCCAACAGTGCAGGAGATTAGCTGCTCACAGACTGACTGACTGACACACACACACACACCCACACACACAAACACACACAGACGGTTTGACTGGCTATTTTCGTTATTTGTCATACAAATCACTGTACTGTAAAATGACTTGTTTTCGATTGATTACTCACGCCATGGAGGCTTGAGGTCAATAATATGTTTTTTTGTTGAATTTCTAAGAAAGATTTGATCACAATAAATATACCCCAATTGATTCCGGATGGGGAACCAAATGCCATCCGGAATCAATGGATGGGGTATCGCTCGATTTTATGCCATTAAGGGGCCATTAAGGGAATGTTGCATCCATGTACAGGCAATCATCAGCTAGCGTGCACATTTCTCAAGAAATCAAAATCTTGATTCAAAATGAGACCTTGAGAAAAATGCACCCTAGTGTGATTGCAGTAGAATGGAAGCTATGTGAGCTCAACGGAATAATATCTAGAACTGACTGGATGCAAGCAGTCAGAGAGGGGGGGGGGGGGGGGGAACTAAACAAAGCAGACAGACAGTCAACAGAAAGTCCTCGGATCACCCCGGGGCTGACCCCAGTTCTGTTCCATTCCTCCTGCTCTCACAGTGGGGGGTCTGTGTCAGATGTGATGCTGCTCGTTACCCACTTCTACTGCTTGAATTGGATTTAACAGGCTTTGGCCATGGCCCGCTAGATCAGACTAATACAATGAAACCTGTGTGTGTGTGTGTGTGTGTGTGTGTGTGTGTGTGTGTGTGTGTGTGTGTGTGTGTGTGTGTGTGTGTGTGTGTGTAGTTAGGAGTCGATCACAAAACACTCTTTCATTTTCCAAACAACACCCCAAGGTGTTAGTGCTGCATTGCAGAATGTGAATCGGCTCTCGACTTGAGCTCATTCTCGTTCAACTGTCTGTGATGATGGCTAGGAACGGCCTTCTCAATTTCTTGTCACAGGCTACAACTGTGACATTAAGAAACACGGACGCCGCAATTGCAATCAATGTATAGTTTGTTTAAACTAGGTGTGAGTAGGGTTGGGATCCGTTTGGTTTGAACCGAGTCCGATTCTTTTTCGGTTCCCCCATATCGGTTCCGGGTAGAACCGGTTCCTATAACGGTTCCGGAAGTTGTAAATATAGGCCTATATATATATATAGATATAGATATAGATATATACACACACACACACACACACACACACACACACACACACACACACACACACACACACACACACACACACACACACACACACACACACACACACACACACACACACACACACACACACACACACACACACACACACACACACACATATACATATAGATACATACATATAGATATATAGATACAGTATATAGATAGATAGATATTTTTCTTTCATTATTATAAAGTGATTCCCTGATTACTACAGCAACTTGTATAACTACTATTTCAACTTAACCACAATAACGATGGAATACATGGTTTAGGGTGGACGTTCAAGCAGTGGAGAATAAATACATGGTTATTTAACAGCACAATGAATAGCCGATCTACAAGCTCACAATGCGTTGCGCGCGACGAGCTGTGAGCTTGTAGATCGGGTAGTCTTTCGTTGTCATTATTCCAGCTGCTACCAGCGTGAAAGCTGAAAGGAGTGAGTTGCTGACTGTTGCTATAGTTCTAGTTATTCATAAAACCTCAAACAAACGTTGCGTCCGTCATATGGAACACCATGAATGAACTGCAGTACTACAAGCCGAGTGAAATGGACATGGACATTGCGCCGTGGTTACTCCGTTAGCAGCTAGATAGGCTACTGAAGAAAGTGAAGCAGCAGCTGCAGTCACTGGTACAGATTTTAGGAGACTGCACATTTGCACGAAAGGATTGCACTGCATTTCGTGCACTTTGCATGCTTTTTTCCCTCTTGTAAAGTGCGACCACACTCGTGAGTAGTTTTGCTGCTGCGCTGTAGAGGGCTTAACGTTGGCTCTGTCTGTCTCGAAGGACGCTACTAACGCTAGCCTAGCATTCTGATCGTCGTTCAGCAGGCGTCTGCTCTGCCTGACTGCCTCTGACTGAGTGGGCGTATCCACCTCGCTCACACATGTAGCAAGACGTCACCACAGTCACTTGCAATGCACACAGCTGGGCCAAATGAACGCTCATGAGAAATTCAAGGAACCGTTATAGGAACCGGTCATAAAAATATGATGGAACCGGCTCCGGTTCCTCAATTTCGGAACCGGGTACCCGAAGAACCGGTTCCGGATCCCAACCCTAGGTGTGAGCGATATGGAAAAATACGCTATCACACGATGTTTCCAAGCTGTATCGCGATACACGATCACAATGGGTTTTATGTTGTCAAGTTACTTAACAGTAGCCTACAATCACCTACAAGGTAACACAAACTAAAAGAAAAAGCAGTAACAGACCATTTAGACCAGTGGTCCTCAAAGTGGGGTCCAGGGACTCTCTGGGTTCCTTTTGGGAGGTCTAAAATGACCCTTACAAGTATGTAACTCTGACAGTATACAAATGAAACCAAATGGACCCGTTTCATTTGTATACTGTCAGAGTTAAGGGGAGACCTTGACATTTTTAAGTTTGAGAACCACTGATTTAGACCAAAATGCAGGTTTAAATTGATTCTGCAATGAATCTCTGTATTAACAATTCAACAGGCTCCCTCATTATATCACGATGCATACGATATCTCTGAAAAGGCATATCATGGAGACAGAGTTTAAACAGTTATTCCTCATTTTATTTTTCAGCTTTTCGAGGACAGCAGATCAGAGGTGTTGTGATGTGACGTGTTGTACAAAATGTTAACTATTTCAGTGCCCAGAATCACCACTAGAGGGCGCCCAATGGCCATAGAATCCACCATAGACATACGCTGTATATGCACAAGCCGTGCGCAGCCATGACGCGCCTGAACACTTTCCTTTGTGCATGAACAGGAACAGGATTAAGTTAGCTTGAAGTTAGCTATTGGCTACCAAGCATTTTAGAAGCCCTATTTTCGGCGATTTAGCCGTGATTAAACCTTGCACACCTCATGGATATGCATGGAACAGAGAAAATGAGCTCTAAAGATCCTGGATTGCATTGGAGTGGATGGGAAATATCGGCGGCGCGACGCTCTCGCGGGCCGTGTAAACAGATGACGGCCGGCGGCCCGGCTCGAAAATTTAGCCCGGTGCTTCGGTAAGGCCTCTGGAAAAAAATGTTTTTTTTTTAAAAAGCCGAACTAGTTCGGGATCGGCACCCCGAACGTTAATAAGGTCCAAATAAAGCCGAACTAGTTCGGGATCGGCACAATAAGAGTTAACAAAGCTTCCCTTTTGGAGGTCTCTGGCACAACATATTTTCTAATAGGGGGTTTGTGGCCAAATTACAGTTTTTTTTAGGGTCCTCCTGGACATGAAAATGCTTGAGAACCACTTGGAATTGTTTAAAACAGTGGCAGCAAAGCTAGGCATAAAACACCACATAGTATTAGCCAAATTAATTTCTGCCTCAATAATCCTTCATCCATGGTCCTGTCCATTGCTAGGCGATATGGAGCTGATCTCTCAAGACCTGCAAACATTTCCATGGTCAGAGAGTCAGTCTCCTCTCTATCAGCGCCCCAGTAAGCAGCCAGCAATGTAAATGATTACACTTGTGATTAAAGCTTTCCACTTCAAACAGACCTGCTGTTTACACAGGCCTCCACATAGCAGATGGGATAAAGAACAGGCAGGTAGTTCGCTATGCTACAGTATGTTTGCACGTATCTGTGTGTGTGTGTGTGTGCGCGCGCGCGTGCGTGCGTGCGTGTGTGTGTGTGTGTGTGTGTGTGTGTGTGTGTGTGTGTGTGTGTGTGTGTGTGTGTGTGTGTGTGTGTGTGTGTGTGTGTGTGTGTGTGTGTGTGTGTGTGTGTGTGTGTGTGTGTGTGTGCATGCGTGTGTGCGTGCGTGCGTGCGTGCTTGCCTGGGTGGATGATGAATGTCATTATGCCCTGCCTTGTTGGACATACATTCATAATGACGCACAAAAATGCCATTCCGCATACTACTACAGCCAGCCTCTCCCTCCACCTCCACCCAGGGGCGTCACACGGGGGGGAAAGTGGGACTGAGTTACCAGGGCCCAAGGTGGAGGGGACCATCATTATTTTATACTTTAGCTATTGAAAAATAGCAGATGTACAAGCTCACAGCTTGTATATCGAGCTTGTAGATCTGCCATTTTTGAAAAGTCGTGAAAATGTGTGCAAAACTTTGAATATACGTATGTATTTTTTAAGCAAACATTTGTGACTCAAATTCTTCTTCTGGGGGGTCTTCTTGGAACTAAATATTTTGAGATGGGGGTCCATGGCCAAATACCGGTACATATCATTTTGGGGGTCCTTCACATGAAAGAGTTTGAGCACCACTGACATAGAAACATTGATTTGAAATATTCAAAGACTTGTTCACGATTTTTTCAAAAACAGCAGATATAGAAGCTCGCAGCGCGGCACTCGGTGCAGTGCTGAGAGCTTGTATATCTGCAATCTTTAAATAGTTAAAGCACAAAATAATGTGTAATAATGCGTTCCCAGTCTAAATGGGTTAAACCCCCTCCTCCCCCTATGAAGAACATTCATGGGGGGCCCGCAGTGAATCCTTGTACCCAGGGCCCAGAATTTAGTGCGACACCCCTGCACCTCCCTACCCACTGGGTAGGTGGAGCCTCAGTTTCTATCTACATGTGGGTCGTACCCACCAGGCCTACAGTATATATATACACTCTACAGCCTCCCATCCCCGTAGGCTGGGAGTGACATACTACTGTATGTTGTTTCATATTCAAAATGATTACCTTTCCTAGGCTAGGCGGAGAGGTGTCAGGGAAAATGGATTCCTTTCTTCCCCTTCTTGCTTTAGATATTTGTTCGTTCTGCCGTAAGAAGCGGGAGGAACAAGGATATCGCCAGAGCTTTAGTTTAATCTCAATCGATTCAGCATTCTCTAGGTTAAACCGTTCCCATCTAATAAAAGGTATTACTGAGGGGTTTAAGATGATTGTTTTAGGCATTTCTTCTTGACACACAATATGAAAACTGTACCTGCTTCCATTTGATGAAATTTTACACCTGATGCTCTGTTTTTTTCATTTTCTTACAATGTCACTTTGCATATGAAACTGTATTTCTAAATACATAATAGATCTGATGGATGTTTTCCACCTGTACAAGAAGCATTTTGCTTTCCAATGCTATTTCTTATCATGCACCTATTGGACTTATATTTGATTTGAAGGTGCTTTCCTGTTCCTTTGTTCCATTTGTCGATTCTCCCTTCCCTATTCCAGGAGTTCTCAAAGTGTGCTGTGACATAAGTACGGGGGTGCCACAGAATACTTTAATATGTGGAATTGATCAATATCTTGGACCACTTAGACCCTTTGTGGTTTGTAAAATGGAACTCAGTTGAAAGAAATGTAAATGCCCTCTTTCCATGCCATACCTGAAGGCAGCATTCAAGCGAGTTGCCTCGTCCAAACTCTCCTGAACTTGAATGCAGCATCTTATGTTGAAAGAATTGCCCTCTCTGTGTAGAAATCCATGCCCGTACACCAAATCTCCCGTATTGACTTGATTATGCTTAGTTCAGTGTGGCATCACACACCGGAAATAGCCGACCTCCAAGCTCACAACGCGTCACAGGGCGACACGTTGTTGTGAGCTTGGAGGTCGGCTATTTTCGATATTTCCACCAAAAGGCCCTTTTTAGAAATGTCAGCCCCTGCCTCTCTAACATTCTCTGCACGTCCCTGACCTACAACAACACCGTTGATGTAAACCTGAGCACGCCTCACGTAGCCTTTGACTCAACGAACAAGCTTCCATTTCACAGGTTCTCTCTCTTTTAATCTTAGGGCAGAATGAGAAGGACAAAAGTGCAAGGTGTCCCGCAGCTGCACGCCTCTATATCCCAAATTAGACCAGACCACATGAAAAGCTGTCGTGTCTATTCCGGGGCAGGGGCGGGGGAAATTACAGCCCTCCACTCTCTAGCCTACCATTAACCCATTTAGGCCTAGAATTAGTGATTGCTTTAACCAGTGAAAAATAGCAGATCTACAAGCTCGCAGCGCGGCACCGAGTGCCGCGCTGCGAGCTTGTAGATCTGCTATTTTTGAAAAAGTTGTGAAAATGTGTGCAAATCTTTGAATATTATGTATTTTCAAAGCGAACTTTTGTAACTCAAATTTTGCTTCTGGGTGGTCCCTGGAACTAGATATTTTGAGATGGGGGTCCGTGGCCAAATACATATCATTTTGGGGGTCCTTCACATGAAAAGGTTTGAGCACCACTGACATAGTAGTCTCTCAAGAACAGACTAACTGAACTCCAGTTAAGTGAAAAGGACCTTTTCTTTGACGATGGCTGGCCAGATTGCTGACATAGAAACATAGGTTTTTTCCAAAGATCTTAGAAGGATTCAAAAGACTCTTATAGAATCGGGTCAAAATTCAAATTTTCACGATTTTTCAAAAATAGCAGATCTACAAGCTCGCAGCGCGGCACTCGGTGCCGCGCTGTGAGCTTGTATATCTGCTATTTTTCAGTAGTTAAATCATAAAATAATGATACACAAAATGTGTACCCGTTCTGAATGGGTTAAACCGCAATTAGTGCCGCGCTACACTAGTGATGTCATCAACAAGGGACTTGAGAGGAGCTGAAAATAACGGCGCTTTGCCTTGCAGTTAACACCCATCGGGTCCAAACTTCCATGCAAACATTTCAATGTTTATCTGTGTCAACTTTGTTGAGTGAAAACGGGGAAAAGCTTGGAAAAAAAGTGGGTTCTCGAATCTCGATTCCACCCAGCCAGTGAAAAACTAAAATTCGGCATCGTTTTAATTCCCTACTCTGAAATATGCAACAACAAAAAAAAAAGAAAAAGAAAAACTATCTAACTATCTACAAACTCACAACTTGTGAGCTATTTTTGAAATTGGGTTAAAGTGGTTAACGTGGTTTGACTGAATTGACCCAGGAATTTTAATTCCAAGTCGTGACTGGCACAGGGAGAGAGAGGTCAGTGTGTGTGTGTGTGTGTGTGTGTGTGTGTGTGTGTGTGTGTGTGTGTGTGTGTGTGGTGTTGACCTGGTGACCTGCGAGGAGACAAATCGTCTTTGACTCACCTCTTTCATCAGCCCTCTTTTATATGACACCACACTCCCCATGTAACGTCTTTTATATCAGGGGTTCCCTAACATTTTTTGTCTCAGGGCACCCCATAAATATTTTTTTTAATCCGAGGCACCCTTACATTATAATTTTCACTCCCATCACCTTCAATTTATAGCATATTGTCGGGTGGAAAAAACCTTCTATGTCCAAAACCGTTGTATTTATCATCTATAAAATGTACTAAACTAGTGAAAACAGCAGATCTACAAGCACAGTGTGCTTGTAGATCGGCTGTTTTCACTAGTCTTGTATGATGAAGCAAGGCTTTGCTTTACCAAAAGATACACATTTGAAACTTGGAGATACGAGGTTTCTGCCCGACAGTGACGATATTTTAGCGATTATGTTGCGAGGCAAACGTTGAGATAATAGCCATTTTGGTTAGAACTGACTGAAAATAACTTTGTACTTCAAGTTTAAAATGACACAAATATTTTTTCAAGTGTCCAAATAAATTCCAAATATTATCAAAGTAGCCCATCTCGCGGCACCCCTGAACTGCCGTCGCGGAACCCCAGGGTGCCCCGTCACCCACTTTGAAAACCCCCGTTTCATATGACACCCCACTCCCCATGTAACATCTTTTATATGACACCCCACTCCCCGTGTAACATCTTTTATATGACACCCCACTCCCCATGTAACATCTTTTATATGACACCCAACTCCCCATGTAACATATTTTATATGACACCCCACTCCCCATGTAACATCTTTTATATGACACCGCACTCCCCATGTAACAATAAAAATCCAATATCCTGGGGCGGAACATTTGCCAAAAAAATAGCTGATCTACAATCTCACAACGCGTCGCGACGATCAGCTATTTTTTGGCAAGACATTTGATAGAGTGAAAAAAGACAGTATCAAGTACGTATATTATAAGTAACTTTTACAAATTATAGCGGGTTTCAGTGGTACCGGATATGCAGCTCGGCAAATTAAAAGGGAATTGATCCCAGTGCATGACGGAGGACGATATCACGATATATTAAATCTCCACGATATGATTATCGTGAGTGTTTTCTTGAGCGGTGCTAACCGCTCCTATAGACCGCTTTTTTACCAAAACTATGATGTCACAAATGATGATGACATGAGTTCGCTAGACCAATGAAACACTTCGATTCTGTTGATCTGTCCATGATGTCATAGTCACAGAGGCACTCGATTGGTTCACCCTGATTTAGAACGCGTTTAGGCCGCGTAAAATACGTCATAACGCGTTTAGGCCGCGTAAAATAAGTCATAACGCGCTTAGGCCGCGTAAAATACGTCATAAAAAATATTGAGCGGTGCTAACCTTGAATTTCAAAATTATATTAGATGAATTTATCACTTATAAGCTATAAAATAACCACACTTTTAGACAGACTGTGGAAAATCTTACAGGTTATAAATGATAGGCAGGTAATACAAGTTTAAAATACAAATGAACAGACTTTGAAAAACTAAAATATTCATCTTCTGGCCTCTTCTCGCCTCTCTGGAGGCCTCTCTGGAGGTAAATAAGGTCACTTATCATTACACTATGACACTCTTACAAGCTACAATACGTAGCTTGGTCAACTAACTGATGAGAAATGACAATAAAGACTTATATAGTCTGAGCAGACCTCTAGACTGACATCATACACAACAAAAAGAATATTGCCATGCATGCCTATCAACACTGATTTGCGCAGGAATTAGTTTGCACCGCTCACTTCGCACGGGTGCGTTTTTTTAATCACAATATCGCTTATCGTCCCATCCCTACCCTCCAACCCACTGGTGGAAAGTGACCACGCACATTTACTCAAGCACTTACTGTACTTAACACATTGCCTGCCACGGAAAAGCACATAAAGTGTCAACATCATATTTAATATTGAACCTAAAGGCAACTAAAATATGTATAAAAAAGTTAATAAAAGCAATGTGTTGTTTGAACCTGCATACACATTTTGTTGTTTAAAAGACAACCATCTGCGTGTTTGACCAGGCATTGAGTCAAGGTGAACGAAAGTGTGAAATAGCACAAGTTCAAAAACACTGTCATCGGGATTTTCAATCTACTTTCCATTCTAGGGAAATCATTCCAAGGTTGAGGGACCTCTGTGTGGAGTTTTGTGTTATTGTGGAAGGGTCAGTGGCCGATGTGATAGAAAGTACAACAAAGCAGCGTCTACAAAGCATAGATGAGGCTTGCCTGGAAAGGCTTCCTTCTCTGGCTAAAGGGCAAACAGAGGTTGACCTCCTGAAAGAAGCCCCGGGGAGCATTTTACAGCTTCCAACATGATGTCCATCCAGGTGGTGACACCTGACGATGACTGTATGACACACTTCATACAGTCATCTTACAAAATCAAATGTTTTAGACCTCCATGCACCACAGAAGGTCATGTTGACCACTTAACTCACTTAGTGCCGGTCGACTTTCAGATCAACTATCTTTTTTTTTTTGGAAAAAATATTTTTGGACCCCATTAAATCTAGTAAACATGATTTCAATCACGATTTTGCATGTTCCACCCCCATACAACCCCATCTTTCATACAGGCTAGCCATCTTTGCTTACATAACATGTAAAACATAATGGCTATTTTCTCAAGAATGCCTGAACGGATTTCCAATCTGATTTTTTTGTTTGAAAGCTGTGAACAGCCTGCACAAACATGGTGCATGATCTGTGCATGGGCGTGCATGATCTGTGCACTATAAATTACATGGAAGTCTATGGAGACTTATGGCGGGGAGATCCCAAAGAAGGCATATTTAAATGGCAGCAAATGAGTTAAGGCCACTCCAGAAGCACTTTGCAGTGAAAAAGTAGTGTTCTGTAAAGGCCGTATCAGAGTGTACGGTGGAGAGCTATCCACCGGTGGAGAGCTTTCCACCGCAAGTCAGAAAATAAGTGCAGGACATCATAGTCACGGGGCCCACGGTGAAGTCCTCCCCCGCCTCCCTCTGGTTCAGACGCTAGACCAGTTCAGGTCGACCAATCAGTGAACGGGGTGTAGAGCCTGTCTGTCTGATAGTAAAAATCAAACCTCGGTTCGAAGTGGAGCGGTGAATTTGAGCAGCTGTACCCTATGTGAGTGAGTGAGTGAGTGTAAACTGTGCCTGTGAGTGAGTGGTGAGTGTGCCTGGCCTGCACAAAACAGCGCCCCTCCTTTAACTAGTGTGTTGTGTGTGGCCACTCAAGGTATTGCCCAGGCTACGGACACGGCCAGCCAGCCACCCAGCCAGCCAGCCACCCAGCCAGCCACCCAGCCACATACCCACGGATATACCTGTTCATTGGGAGCGCTTTCACCGCTACAAAAACAGAGAGATGTGTTGGGACTTGCGGTGTAAAGCGCTCCACCGCGAGGAATGACGTAACGTTGTAGACTCAAAAAGACTCGAAAAGACTACACCGCGGTGTAAAGCCTTCCACCGCCCAGGCGACTATGATGTCGGCTTAACTCATTCGGAGTTTACGGCCGTGAAGCCCGTAAATTTCTCTATGTCTTTCACTGCTGGCTTCTCCTACCTGTTAACGTAGGCTCTCATCCAGTTCCCATCGTGCGTGATCGGACACTGCTATGCGTCGTGTGTTCGCGTATTTCCATCAGCTTCTCAAATCCTTTTAGATTTTTACAATTGATCAATAAGTTCTCCGTCTGTAAGCCGCGGAGTTTAAACAGTAAGGTAACGGGCCAAAATAGACGACGGACCATCGGCTTCCGGTTTAGGGGCTCAATGCTAACGGGTCCGCCCAATAATGTGTCCGTGTAGAAACCGATCACGGAGCATTAGTTCCGGCCTATTTTAGTTTCGCTTCGATAAAAAAATGTTTTTTAATTAATTTTTATTACATTTACGGGTTCTACGGGCATGGCAGAGAAGGGGTACAAAGGGGTATTTTGGTGGCAGAGCTTGAGTTAAGATGACTGTATGACGAAGTCAATGCAGGTTTATGAGCTGAGAAAGATGGATTGTTCAGATAAGAAATGTACAATGTTGGAGAGCAAGATTCAAAAATGTATTTAACACATACAAGCACACACAGGACTGCTCATGGACTTCCCTTTGAATTAGTTTGTACAATATTCATTTACAAATACCTTTTCAGTGTCTTTTCCATTATGTTTTATTATGATTGTTGGTATATAGCATTATAAGCAATTAGGAGTTTGTATGAATATAATTATACAGTGTTGCATTGCAAGCCAAATATAATGCATTATAAATATGTTTATAATGCATTGTATGAAATGCATAGGATGTGTCTGTGACCTCATGTTCTTTCCTCCAGGGCTTTTTTTATTAGAATACCAATATATTGCTGGGTAAATAATTAACGTAAATCACCAGCATAGGTTCAGACAGTACGAAATATACCAGCAATCCCATTCCAACTGGAAAAAGGACTACATCTAACATCACGTATGCCATATGAGTCCGCTGACTCATGGGCACAAAAGGGACACAGTCAGAGGCACAGACAGATACAGAGATCTCCATAGTGGGCTTAAAGGGACACAGATGTGTACTATATCCGCCACTGTAGATCTGCAGTGCGTTTCTCCACTGGAGTTTTGTACAAAATTATAATGTAGGGGTGCCTCGGATTAAAAAAATATTCATGGGGTGCCCTGAGACAAAAAGGTTTGGGAACCCCTGGTCTAGTCAACTCCTGCTGTCGGAGTCGCATTGTTTTCATGTCATACAAAAAGCGGAGAGACTTTTCTTTTTTTTTTTAACAAAGCTCATCATCATGGGAAACCCTCAAAGGCAGCATATCTCTCTCTCTTCCTCCTCTTTCGCAGCGAGGGGAGGGAGGGAGGGAGGGAGGGAGCGCGGCCAGCCGGCGACCCACAGCATGTGAATTATGCATCGCTGGCTCCGAGCAACTTCTCAACCCGCCGTCGTTAGGAAGCCGGCTGCAAAATAAATGTCCTCTTCAGCATCACACCTCCACCTGAAGAGATGTATTATTACTCTTTACATCTTCAAAGGCAAGGAAAGAACACTCTCCCTTCTCACCCTGTGGATTACAGAACCAGCACCCAACGTGCCTCACAGGTACAAGAGAGGAAGGGACGCATTTCTCTCAGGAAGTGGAACAGAAACTCTTTTGGATGAGTGTTTTTTTCTTCTTTTAATAGAGCCAAGCTCCGACAAAAACTTAAAGCAGCAGCGGCGGCGGTGGGGGGAGATCAAACGGCGTGCGTTCCTGGCGAGCAGACCCAATCAGCGGAAAGGGCCAAGGTAGAGGAGGAGAGACAAGCGCTTCCCTTTTAAATTGATCCCACTGAGACCCTGAAGGTGGGGTGGGGGGGGACGCTCCCCTCACAGGACGACTCACGGAAGGGAAGCGATAAAAATCTGGCCCCGCGGATCTGACGAGCTGCTGAGAAGAGAGGGGGGTGGGAAGGGGGCATTTTGAAACAGATCAAGGGAGACGACGGAGAAGTAGGCGGAGGAGAAGGGTGGGGTGGTCTTGGTTCTCTCAGGTGGGCACCAGGCGTCCCCGTTCGGGCAAAAACAAAAGCAGACTTAAATAAAGCCCCCTTTTCCACTGACATGGCCCAACACCACACCACTCCACACCGCCCACTTGTGCCAGGTTTTCCACTACAAGGACCTGGCTAGAATGGTACTAAAAAGTATCCAATGAAGATTCCAGAGTAGGTCTGAGCTAGGCCAAACACATCATATCACTAATAGAGCCCGACAGATATATCGGTAACGCAGATATATCGGCCGTTTTGGAGGTATCGGAGGGGTATCGAACATCGGTGAATTATTCCACCGATGTCCGATATTTAATTGTCTGTAACGTGTCTGCGGAGAGAGCATGAAACCCTGAGTTAATATAGGCCTTTTTGTGGGCAATACCAGAATATATCTAGTGCAGTATAATTAAAGACGCAAGCCAATACTACTGGAGCTGCGCTGCCTCTCGTGTGTCGTTCACTCACCACATGTGCTGTAGCTATAACTCTGATTTTTCATGTTGCGGTGAAGTAAGGTGTGTAGGCCTAGGCTATGTGAAAATCCACAGAGAAATATAGATGTCTGACTATAGACTATAGAACTTGTGTTGTTTAATTATTTGGCAATGCATGGCGGCTGTCTGCACTTCGCAGAGCCGCTGTGCAAATAAATCCATGTGCGAATCAAACTTTTGTTTAACCCGACGTTTGGATAAAAGACACATAGGCCTAGCCTATAATTCATAAATGAGACAAAACACAGCAGAACCCCCAAATTAAAAGAGTATTATTATACAACAAGCAATAGAAATTGATAACTGGGACCAAACTCAAAGTTTGACATGAAAAAAAAAAGAAAAGAAATATTAATCTGACCATTTATCCGAGGGGCGAGCAGTCAATTAAATGATCCAGCACAATCATGACACTTTGATATGCAAAACGTGTAAACCTGCATACATTGTAGAAGACTATGGCTGATAGGCCATTTATTGCAATGTGCACTTAAATGAATTAACAAAAATGATTTGAATGGCTCAGTGCGAGCGCGGCGCGTCTCGTCTCGTTGTTAATTAATGGCTCACGCAAACGGTAGCTTACCTGATTTTTTACGGGCATATAATCTTCTATGTTAGCCTTCTTTATCACAAGAGAAGTCTTATTATTAAGCAAGTGATAGAAATTGATAACTGCGTGCAATCAAACTCAAAAGTTTGAGCTTGTTTCTCCGAGCGACGAGCAGACAATTAAGTGCTACATTCCAAATTGTCTTAAATTTTCTGTTCAAGACAATGCCCTTGTCCAAATGTTTTGTTGTTTTTTCTACATTCCAGCACAATCATATGTCAACCTGCATGTAGACAAATATGGCTTGTTAAATTCCATGTCGTGCGACTGCCTTTCAATCAAGAGGGATAGAGAGAACTCAGAAGAGACGTGCGTTTTTACACTGCACCAGCACCTCACCTCTCTGACGTGAAGCACAAGTAATAAATATAATCCTTATGCAAAGTGTTATGTTGCTTTTTTAAGCAATGATCCAAATGTTACGTTTTCAGCAGCTAGAATCAGCTTGACCTGTTTCTGTTGCGCGATCCCCTCAATTGATTTCACCTGCTGAGCGCTGCCTGCTGCGCTGCGCTCCGCTCAGGCGTGCTCCTCTGGCCTGGGGGAATATCTCCGCCAGGCAGGGCCCAGGGCTTGATGTACAGAAGAAGCACAGGGCATCAACAAACAGTGCTGAGTGCTGCAGCAGAGCTAAGATGCTATCTATCCCTGGTTGATTGATTGATTGATTGAAGACTTTATTAGAAGTTTGCATAGGAAAAGGTACAGTTCACTGGTACAAGGTCAACTAAAAGGAGATCCTAGTAAGCTTTTCTGCTTATTTATACAGGAAACCTTTATGTATCTCATAACAACTGAGACCACACTATTAAGTCATTATGCTAATGTGTGGACAGAAGATAAGAAATGGGAAACATTGTAATGAGTTGGAGTTTAAAAGCTAAAGGTGTTGTGTTGCTTCAAAATCCAATGAAAACAGTTAAAATGTTTAATATGACAGACAATCTATAAGCTAGCTTAGTGGTATGTAGTTGGTAGGGGAGGCCAGGGCTAGTAGTTACTGGACTGTAGAAACTGTAGCTCCCTGATACTGTATGCTGGTGGAGAAGGGGAAAAAAATCAAACCAAGTGTGAAGTGAGCGGTGGTGCATGTGTTTGTGTGTGCATCCTCATAATGACGTTATCTGTTCCTATTTATGTCTAAGTGGCCGTGTGTGTACAGAACCATATATAGGCTATAATAATGTCAGGTGGAAACCTTAATGTCAAAATAATAATAATAATAATAATAATTAAAAAGAAAGCTCATGAATGTACAATGTTAAGCTGTTTCTGCTGCCCAACAGGGGTCGCAAATCCCCTTGTTGCAGTCAATTGTTTTCATCTGCTGTGCTGCTCTGCGTGGGGGAATGTCTCCGCCAGGTCAGGTTGGCCTGTAAAATTCATATAACCAATTGGAATAAATCTGCTAAAACTGTCTGATATACGGATACAGAACCATAGGCTATAATGTCTGGTGGAAACCTTTTATGTAAAAACTTTTTTTTTTACAAAACATAAAACAGTTTTTATTTATGTTTTGTGACAAAAAAACTTTTTTTTTTTTTTTTACAAAATATCGGTATCGTATCGGTATCGGTGTCCAGTACTCTCCAACATCGGTATATCGGTATCGGGCGAAAAATATGGTATCGGTCGGGCTCTAATCACTAATATACATATAACACATATAACGTATCACTCGCTGACTTTTCATTTAGACCACCAGGATATAGTTGTATGTCATGATAATACAGTAGATTCTATAGTGTTATAATCCATTATAGTGTATTATAGTTATCATAGTAATCTATTAATTCTTTATAGTGTATTATATCCACAGTTATAATCCACTATAGTGTATTATAATTAGGATAGTTGTAATACAAATTGATACTGTATTATAATCATAGTTAAAAGGGTCAATTTGTTTCTTACCAGTTACTTTTGTGTAATGGAAAATGTAGATATTTGTATGTGTTGCGGTGTGGTGTGGTGTATATAAATGGTATATAAATAGCAGATATACAAGCTCACAGCGCAGCACCGAGTGCCGCGCTGCGAGCTTGTAGATCTGCTATTTTTGAAAAATCGTTCTATAAGTGTCTTTTGAATCCTTCTAAGGTTTTTTGAAAAACCCTATGTTTCTGTGTCAGCAATCTGGCTAGCCATCGTCAAAGAAAAGGTCCTTTTCACTTAACTGGAGCTCAGTTAGTCTGTTGTTGAGCGAATACTATGTCAGTGGTTCTCAAACCTGTTCATGTCAAGGACCCCCAAAATGATATGTATTTGGCCACGGAACCCCATCACAAAATATTTAGTTCCTTCCAGGGACCACCCAGAAGCAAAATTTGAGTTACAACTGTTCGCTTTGAAAATAGATATATTCAAAGATTTGCGCACATTTTCACGACTTTTTCAAAAATAGCAGATCTACAAGCTCGCAGCGCGGCACTCGGTGCCGTGCTGTGAGCTTGTATATCTGCTATTTTTCACTGGTTAAAGCATTCAATAATTCTAGGCCTAAATGGAGAGAAGAAGAGCACTGGGGGGCTATCAGCTATCGAAACCCCCTTAGCGGCCGTGTATGTCTGATGGTGTGTTCAACCACTGGCGTATCTCTATTCTGCCTGGGATCTGGCAGCCGGCTGGAGCTTTGGCTCATTAAGAGGCTGGCGCGAGATCACACCCTGGCCTGGACGAGAACGCTGCGGCTGCAGCGTTCGTTCAAGGCCCCCTCAAAGGAACAAGCGCTATCAGAGAAACCCAGAGACCCCGCGGCCTGCCAGACACTCCACAGTCCTGGCCCTGCACAACTGGCCAGCAGCAGCATAATGCCCGTCCGTCCGTCCGTCCGTCCGTCCGTCCGCTCACTCACACACTAGGGCATTCACCAAATATTAGAATATTCGAATATCAAAGTCACTATTCGACGTTGTTCACCTAAGTCGAATATTCGTTTTTTTTTCTTTTTTTTTTTTCTTTTTAAATAATAGTTTATAAAGCTTGGCTAGATATGAAGTCATAAGAATGAGTTGTCAATGCCCCTGGTGGATGAATTTGTTAATGCTCTATACCAGGGCTTCTCAAACCTTTTTAGGCCGTGACCCCCAAAATAAACATATTTGAACTGGGGACCCCCACCCTGAAAAGCACTTGGAATTGTAGGTATTAATGTGACTCGGTTCCACAGATAAAGATTGTGAAACTAGCAGATCTACATGCTCACAACGCCTCGCAGCGGCTATTTTCATTTGACAGTTTGGCCAGTCCTGTCGAATATTCGACTATTCGAATACTTTGAGGTCGAATGATTCGAATACTAAAAATCACTATTCGTGAATGCCATAACACACACACAGTCTCCTGTCCATCCATCCATCTAACGTAGCTGGGGCGAATCCGATATTTCCGTGACGGTGGAGAGCGAAGGTCCGTTTCTCGGTGGTTTTGTCAACTATGAAGGTTAAATAACAAATTGAGCCCCCAAGCCCCTCGCAAAAGAATGTGAGCAAAATGTTTGAAAGCCGCTGAAAGTTTGTATCTCATTCACTTACTATTAGTCCGAGTGTTTCGGGCAAAAATCGGGCACTTTACGATAGAAGCATGAGATTTGGCACATTTTTGGCTATAGGGCCATCGCAGATTTGACTTGGGAAACTTGTGGGAGCCAATCAAAGTTGGGCTCTCGTAGACTTTACAATCAAATAATACAAAAAATAAATATACTTTAAGTAGCATGTGAGGGGTCAAACAAGGTGTTTTTCGGGATTCTGAATCCAATGCAAGCATTTGTTTTGCACGAAAAACATTCCTTTCCGAGAAACGGCCCCCACAAAACTGTGAAAAGTGATGACTCATCACTAAACCATGGTTTTATGGGGGCCATTTTTTGCCCAAGGAATGTTTTTCATGCAAAACAAATGCTTGCATTGGATTCAGAATCCCCTCACATGCTACTTAAAGCATATTTATGTTTTATATTATTTTACTGTATAGTAAAGTCTATGAGAGTTTGTTTGGCTCCCACAAGTTTCCCAAGACAAATCTGCGATGGCCCTATAGCCAAAAATGTTCCATATGGCATGTTCTAACTGTGTGCCAAATTTCATGCTTCTATCATAAAGTGCACGATTCCATCAAAATACTGCCCGAAATGCCTGGACTATCTACACTATACTATAAAGGAAAAAAATACCACCCAAAAATCTGCTTTAAGTAGCATGTGAGAGGTCAAACTAGGGTTTTTTAATTATTCTGAAATCCATTGCAAGCATTGGTTTTGCATGAAAAACATTCCTTGGGCTAAAAACGGACCCCAAAAGTGATGACTCATCACTAAACCATAGTGTTGTTGGGACTTTTTAGCCCAAGGAATGTTTTTCGTGCTAAACAAATGCTTGCAATGGATTCAGAATCATTAAAAAACCCTAGTTTGACCTCTCACGCTACTTAAAGCAGATTTTTTTTCCTTTATTGTATAGTGTATAGTAAGTGAATGAGATACAAACTTTCAGCGGCTGTCAAACATCTTGCTTACATTTTTGCGAGGGGCTTGGGGGCTCAATTTGTTATTTAACCTTCATAGTTGACAAAACCACTGAGAAACGGACCTTCGCTCTCCACCGTCACGGAAATATCGGATTCGCCCCAAGAATACTCTTCACATCTCTTTATCCATCGTTCAACACAAAATCCTCAAAGATATATTTTTGTCCACACACACACACACACACACACACACACACACACACACACACACACACACACACACACACACACACACACACACACACACACACACACACACACACACACACACACACACACACACACACACACAATATTTGTCATACATTTCAGTCTGTTATATTAACACAGGATAAATAATTATGGGTACAAATAGCACCTTCTCCTCCAAATGGATCGACTACCTATAATGGAGGAGATTGAGTAATAAGTTGCAAGCTGCTTTGCCCTATACCTGGACAACCCCAAAATCCTCAGGCCCCTGACCACCAGCCTGTGGACATGGCCCAGGCTGCCAAATATAAAAACAATGAGCTGACACTTATATCCTAGATCTATAATGGCCTGTACTAATGGTTGGTATTTAACCTGTTTAGTAAGGAAAGCTTCCTCCAAACTTGAATCAAAAGTACAGCCAACTTCCAATAGGAAAACCTCTCTGCTGTTCTCATCAATCACAATGACGTCTGGTGTATTTGCTGTTATATTTGCAAATACAAGGGGGTCATTGCTTTGAAACATTTCACACACACACAAACACACACAGTGTCCTGTCCATCCAAAATAATCCTCATCCCATCTTTACATCCAGCTTCTATCGGTCAACACAATTCTTTAATCATCAGTCACTTTTACCACATTTTAGTACCGTTCATTCATAGGAGCTCAGAAGGTCAGAGGTGGGGGGGCTGGCTCATGTTCTGACTCCCATCACAGAGGCAGTGAGGAGGGGGTGGACGGGGGTCACTGATAGGAAGGTTGTTACACGAGGCCTAAAGCAGTAAAAACACAGGCAGCCTCTCTCCAGCGGCCCGCCTTGTGAAGTTGGATATCGTTACACGGTGGAGGTGACTGACTGGCCAGGAGAGAGAGGAGGGAGGAGGAGGAGGTGTGAGTGGGAGGAGGCAGGGACGTGCAGAGAATGTTAGAGAGGCAGGGGCTGACATTTCTAAAAGGGCCTTTTGGTGGAAATATCGAAAATAGCAGACCTCCAAGCTCGCAACGCTTGGAGGTCGGCTATTTTCAGTGCTTCATACCACACTGAACTAAGCATAATCCTGTCAATACTGGAGATGTAACGGAGTAAGGAATGGATTTCTACACAGAGAGGGCAATTCTTTCAACATAAGATGTTGCATTCAAGTTTAGGAAAGTTTGGACAAGGCAACTCTCTTGAATGCTGCCTTCAGGTATGGCATGGAAAGAGGGGCATTTGCATTTCTTTTACCATAGTAAAAACTGCATTCATGGTCTGGAGAGGGCACTTTTTACAGTCGGATAAAAGGGCAGGGGCTCAAGCCCCCTTTGATGTCTGTGTGTGCACATGCCTGGGAGGAGGCATGAGGGAGATGTAAGAGTGGTTGAAGGTGAGGTCTGGCTGGGGAGGGGAGGAGGGCTACAGCCTACAAGAAAAACAATATCACCCATGGCTACAGCAGGCCAGCATTCCTGCACACCTCAGATACGATCCCACCGCAGGTCAGCTGCAGGGTGGCTGGAGGAGGGCTAAAATAAACATGCCATTAGCATTAGCCGCAGCCCAGCAAAAGGGAGACGTTGAAAGAGGAGAGGCAAGTCGAAAGGTAGCAGGCCACTAAATGTAACGCGGTTTAATCCCCCAAGTAAGGCACACGAATGCCCAAGGACCTTGTCGGAGTTTGCGACAAAGATTAAATTAGTTTTATTGTTGTTGCACCTGGTCAAGCCAAAGCAGGAGTGCTGCTCCAGGATTAAACCAGAATGTAACGTGTAGTGCTCAACAACATCAGCAAGAGTACACACGTGTTACCAACAAGAAACTGTATGCTGGAATATCAAGGGTGAGCGACAAAATAGCAGCCAGGAGAATGAGACTTGCTGGACACTGCCAAAGACACCAGAAGCTGCCAGCTAGCAAACTGGTGCTGTGGGAACCAACACATGGGCACTGGTCACGAGGACGTCCCACACTAACATACGTGGATGTACTCAAGAAGGACGAGCTGGCCGGAAGTATGGAAAACCGGGATGACTGGAAGCGACGATGGAGGGCTCGTCTGAGGACGACCTAGAGAGAGCGGAGTTCTCAAAGTGGGGTCCTTAAGGGGATTCCAGGGGTTCCCCAGCAAAATAAGCAACATTTTAAATCACTTAAGCACTATGTCAAAGATTGCGATACACAATCTACAAGTTTGTGGATCTGCTCATACTGTAGATCTTTTTTGACATTTCTGTTTGCCCCTGACATGCCCAAAATAGGGATGCCAGGTTTAAATTCCAATATAATTTCTCCAGCTACTGTAATACAATGAGAGAATGTACTGTATAAGAATGACTCATCAGACCATAGGTTTCAATCTCGCCACCTACAGCATAGAGCGATTTCTCAGAGCGGCAGCCATAACTGCGGTGTCAAGATACTGTATGTGTGCAGATGTGCACCTAGACCACAGCTACATGGCAGGAAAAGGTCAATCAATTTTCAGTCAGACAGTCGTAGAATTCTGCACTTAATCTAACAACCAAGATCTTGTCTCTTATGGGGGTGGTCCATGGCACCAAATATTATCAAATGGGGGGTCCGTGGCTTATTACGCATCAATTTGAGGGTTTGTGACATGAGAATATTTGAGAACCCCTGTGCTACAGGTAATGAAGTCTGGAGTGAAGAGTTGATTTTACAAACGCTCACATGGCAGTGGGTTATTACCAGTAAGACGACTAAGGGCGAGAAGCAAGGGCGAGGTCGCGCCATGTCTTGGCCATCTGGCCAGTGATGTATATCGGACCAGTTACCCATATATGGAGACCCCTGATACCCATACTGTATATGGAGATCCATGTATATGGAGATATGCTGTGAGACCCCAAACATGCTTACTCAGTTATTCGTTAAGTGAATGTCCTATGACGTCTATGACATCTTGACATCATACATCCAATCCCAACGCGCAGGCGATTCACAGCAAGGGGAAAAGCAGGCTGTTCCTCCTGAGAAGACTGAGATCGTTTGGGGTGTGCAATAGGATGCTACAGATGTTCTACCAGTCTGTCATGGCAAGTGTCCTCTTTTTTGGTATAACCAGTGGAGTAAGAGAGGAAACGACCGCTTTACCTACCCAGGACGGAGATGTGAGAGATTAGGAAAATCTTTTGTACCGGCTGCCCTTAAGCTGTACAACGAGACACATAACGGACGCTTGAAAAGGTCTCCCTTCCTAACTTAGACTGACGGAACCATTGCTGTATTGACTTTGACCTCTAAGGAACTACTGCTGTATTGACTTTGACCTCTAAGGACCTCCAGGGAGAGTGCTCATGTGCGTCTTGCGGTGACACGCTTCCTAGTTTCTTCTTCTCTGAGCTGTCTTTTTGTTTTTGTTCTTTTTTCGCACTGATTTTTGACATTGCACTATTAGGTTGTGTTGGTAGTTTCTGAGTATTTTGCTTTGTTTAACAATGACAGTGAGATACTTGTTTGCACTAACTAGCATTGACTGCTTCGGTCTCTTTTATAAGACACTTTATGTATATATACTTATATATTATTCGCCCCCTCTATTGATGCACCTTCCCTTTATTGTCTCCACCAGCCGAAGGCTGAGGGAGAGTATGTTTTCCCCTCCGTCCGTCCGTCCGTCCGTCCGTCCGTCCGTCCGTCCGTGCGTCCGTCCGTCCGTCCGTCCGTTTGTCCGTTACCAGCTAATCTCCGGCGCCGTTGGCCCGGTCGCTGCCAAACTGTGCACACACACTCCCTCGACACCAATTCAGAACCTCTGCCCCAAATATTTCACATGGGCCTGTTCTAGCGCCACCAGGAGGCCGACTTTTGCAAAACTAACTTTTGCCAGTACTCCTACAGATTTTGTCCAAAAATCACGTAAATCAGTAGACAGTATCTCTACAGTCATGTGATCGACATGGATGTGTCAGATTTTCCATATTCCATCCTGATTGGCTAAAACTGGCTTTCAAAGTTTGCAGGATTGGTCAGTTTTGAATAAAATGCCTGAAATCCTGAACGCAGTGTGCGATTTTGGTGAAATTGTGCATGCACATTCCCAATAGGCAGAGGAATAAATGCCACTTAAGAAAAATCAAATCAGCCTCATGGTGGCACTATAACAGGCCGATTCATGTTTTCACCTATAACTCCACCGATTAGTGTCAAACTTTGTATGCGCACTCCTTAGAGCCAAGGTAAAACCTTTTCCCTGCATTTTTTACATCAGCCTTTTATAGCGCCATCAGGAGGCCGACTTATGTAAAACACATTACATGCCTGACCTGGTGGAGACCTGTGCTCGGAAGAGCACTGCTTCTAGTTGGTACTGTACTGCTCTTGTTTTTTTTTCTTTTTCTCTCTTATCTATCTTTTCTTACGTCTCTGTAACTTTGTAAATAACTGTATACTGCTGTGCTACAACTGGACAACTGAATTTCCCCCTTGGGATAATAAAGGTATCTATCTATCTATCTATGTATCTATCCTTTTATGCCCAATATATGGAGATCCCTGTCTGTAGAACCAGCCACACAGAAATGGGCTGTCTTCCTCCATATATGGGCATTCCCATATCAAGTCCAGTTAGATTATGGGCTTAATATCGATTGCATCAGGGATCTCCATATAAGGGCATAAAAGGGATTATGTTAGTGTGGTTCCCCTGACATCTCAGTGATGTCAGAGGGTGATGTCAGAGCGTCAAACTGAGCGTTACACGGAGACAAGATGTGACCGTTTTCATAATAAACTGTGACCTACGGTTGCAAATTAGCTACCTGCTTATCAACCACTTTACCCGCTGTGATGGTGGATAGCTGCCGGCGCAGAGCATGAAGAACTCATAAATAATCAGATCTCTACTAATACCATTAAAGCATCCGTCCCACGGCAGGCCAGGTTGGTACGCCCACGTATTCCTATGCACCGCTTTCCACCGCCTCTCCATATAACTAATGCACCAGAAATCACGTAACTATTTAACATCAATATTTTGACATTTCATTCAGCTGACTCTTCAAACGAGGCCATTTGTTTAATTAGCTAAATAGAAATTGGCAGGAGAGGCGGGCATAGTCGGGGCTGCGATGCCACAGGTAACCTTTTTGGAAGGGACTTGGCGTGGCAAATTGATTGCTGAGAGCACGGACTCATCAGGAGAGCTAATTTTCGCAAGCGTAACCCGGTGGTGGTGGGTGGGTGGGTGGGTGTGGGAGCGGGGGGGTTGAGAGGGCCTATTTATAACAGAGGGAAACAGGAGAGCGGGATTAGCTTGTCATTAGAATAAAGAGCGGAGAAGAAGAATCAATTTCAGGGTTTTAAAAAGCTGACAAACAGTTCTTACTCTGCCTTTCTCTCGTGCTTCTGCCTCTGCACTGAGCTCAACATCTTGACAACACAGCACATGACAAGGATGTTACGTTGGGCTTTTAAGGGGGTAAATTCAGCCTACAAACTTCTTTAAGATGATTCATTCAAGTATGACCTAATTGGGCCCCATTTCCGACGCATAGATTTAACACTAAAGTGAGCAGGTTCCTTGTAGCAGTAGTGCTGTGTGTAGACTAATTGGTTTAATTTACTCCTAGATTAGCGCAGAGTAATCCCACTAATCACTGCCAGGCTAACGGCGCGGCTACATGTTGCAAGTGACCGATTAGGCGACAGCCTATTAAAGTGTTCGAGTCTTCCCACATCAATTTCGTCATCGCTCACCTGGTTCAGCCCTGTGTGTGTGTGTGTGTGTGTGTGTGTGTGTGTGTGTGTGTGTGTGTGTGTGAGAGAGAGAGAGTGAGTGAGTGAGTGAGTGAGTGAGTGAGTGAGTGAGTGAGTGAGTGAGTGAGTGAGAGAGAGAGAGAGAGAGAGAGATGGGAAAAGGACCTCGGAAAAGTCCAGTTTTCCAGCATGCCTGGAAAACTGCCTGTGTCAGGAAGCGGTGTTGGAAAAAGTACTCACATTTCTTACTTACTCTAAGTAAAAGTGTCAATACTGCAACGTAGAAATACTTGGTATAAGTAAAAGTCCGGAATGAAAAATGCACTTGAGAAAGTATTTGCATCAAAATGTATTTAAAGTGCCAAAAGTAAAAGTACTCATTATGCAGAATGTCTCATTTCACAAGTTTTCCACCCAAAAAAATCACACCTGTGTGAACTGAGCGGTGGTTCTCCCCCCCCCCCCCCCCCCCCCGTGTGTGTGGGTGTGTGTGTGTGTGTGTGTGTGTGTGTGTGTGTGTGTGTGTGTGTGTGTGTGTGTGTGGCCTGGACAACAGCGCCCCTCCCTTAACATGTGTGGTCAGAAAAGGTACTACACAGGCTTGAGGCTACATACAGACCCACCCACATACAAACAAACATACCTACACACACGGCCACGCTATGGAGACGGTGTGACCACCGCTCAAAAAAAGTGTGTACACGCACGCACGCAACAC
Organism: Nannobrachium achirus; assembly: GCF_963921795.1. NCBI lineage: Eukaryota > Metazoa > Chordata > Actinopteri > Myctophiformes > Myctophidae > Nannobrachium > Nannobrachium achirus. Next base: position 18,839,460 of record NC_137828.1, on the reverse strand, counting down.
ACTAGTCATGTGACGGTTTCATTTTTTTTTTAAACCGGTTCGGTAATTAATTAAAAACCGGACCGAACCGGTAATACCGGATGTTGACCACTTGGGGGCGCAGATAGAAGCAGACACGTATATGGTGCGGATTTAGCCATAAATTATAACTCTTGTAGAGCACTTTTACAGAGTCCTCATAATCAACAGCCACCTGTTATTTTATATACATCTATATGGATCTTCTCAGTGAGATGTCTGATGTTTGTACTGTTACTGCTTCTGTGGAATGGGGGAAATACTCTCTGCCGTGTTTGGTCTGCTGTACAGAGAACCAGTGGATTGGGTAAAAAACTGTGGATTGGGATTGCTTGTAGATCGGTTATTTTTTCCGATCGCCAAAATAAAAGCCTGGGTTCCCGAGGCTAGTAGATCGTCTACTTTTTATTTTGATCCTAGACGGACGTGCCGCCCCTCTATGGATACGGGAGGGCAAGGCACAGGCGGCCGAAAGGGACGGTGCCGCCACGAAAACGCTA